>NW_009649320.1:3944818-4001638 GCF_000708025.1 Charadrius vociferus | reverse complement strand
AGGGAAGGGAAGGGAAGGGAAGGGAAGGGAAGGGAAGGGAAGGGAAGGGAAGGGAAGGGAGGGCAGAAATTTCTATATACTCTGGAAATAAACCTATAAATTTCTGCCTTTTAGAAATGTGTTTCAGAAATATGCAAAGAATTCCCATTGGATACCAAGCTTTTCTCTGGCTCCCCAGTCCTGAATTCACTTTGGTTTCTTTTGCCCTCCTTGAGGAACTTTGGTGGACTGATTTTTCAGCAAGCAGCTGGATCTATAATTCCAACAGGAATTAATCTAAGTTTACGAAGTGTGACAACATCATGTTAATGTACTTAGTGAAATACACAACTCTTAATTAAGCTCATAGGATATACATGTAAGAACGTAGCAAGGGCTGGCAGCTCCATGAGGGACAGGGAGCCTAGGGCTGAGGGTGACCCCATCACAGGCTGTGCCCTCCCCAAGCAGGGCAGACCCACAGGGCCTACACAGGGTGGGCAGCGCCACATGCTGGTAACAGGGTCATCAACAACCCTAGGCACGGCAAGCAATGAGCCAGGGCCAGAGGCCAGTCAGTGGCACCAACAAAGGGCAAAAGGGGATGGGCACATGAGGGTCCACGCAGGAGAAGAACTACCTGCAGAGAAGAGCCAAGGTCCTTCCGGGAGAGAAAGCTGGAGACCGGCACTCCAGCCATGTGGCTGGGGCAGGGACTGGTGACCCTGGGTGGGCTGAAACAGGACTTGTGTGAGCTGACACAGGCAGGACATAGGAATGACCACAAAACTACAGGCGAAATGCAAAGAGTAAATTTAATCACAATACCTCACGAACAGAGGGATCTCCAAAGGAGCACTCGGGCAGAGGCACACAGATGGGAACACAGGCAATGCAAAGCTCAGTCCTTACTACAGAGAGTCCTTGCGTGTGAAAGAAAGAGTTTGAACCTGCTGTTCTCACCATTGTGTCGGGGATTCAAGAAAGTGCATTCTTCCACTGTGCTTTGATTTTCTCTGACAGCAGGCTGGAATCTCAGGCATGTTTGATAAGGTGCCCCTGAGTCCATCACAGGCCTATATTATCTAAATGCAGATGTTCTACTTGTTGAGCGCATAAGACTAAACAATCATTAGTGTGATATATATGTCTTCTGACACTCCAGGCGTGAGTCACTTAAGCGTGTTTACATCCTCCTCCTCGATATTCTGTTACTTTCCCACAAGGCTTCTGGGCCCATGGGTGTTGGGGTGGGGGTAGAGGTGGGGCTGGGCAGGGACAATGCAGCCTGGTAGTGCCCTCAGAGACCTGATGATAGCTATATATAAGGGTCTACATACAAGTTCCATAAATATATAGGGACACATACTTTATGATCACAGGAGGAGGCAGGCACCGAGATATAAGGCTCAGGTAAATCCATACGCTCATTAGGGAGTCTTCTAGGCTAACTACTAGGAAACACAATGGACAGTGTCTATCTAACTGATTACTCCAATAACTACACATCTGACTTTTAGGCAGAAGTCTTTCTGGCTGCATAGCAGTATTCTCACTTTGGACACTGGATAGTCTTGCCAGATGTTTGTCCTAATTAAAAATTTGTTTTCCCGTATTCTATTAATTCTAACTTTCATTTCAGCCTCGTGAAATATGCTTTTATGCATGATTTGGCTATATGTCTCTTTGAGGTATATTATGGTGTGGCAAAGTCTCTCTTGTTAAACTTCTCTGCAGTGAGGAGGATGTTAATGAGGATCTGGAGGCCTGGTGATTGTGCTAATCATCTGTCCACAGAGTCATTGTTATTTTCTGGCAAAGCAAGTGTTTTAGCATGCATAAAGCAGACCAGAATAAGAACAAATAAGATGCTGCCTGTGCTGCCTTACCTACGAGGAAGGAGGATGTGAAAAACTGAAGTACAAATTCATACTACAGATCAAAGATTAAAGAAAGGAATTTCATCTAATCGTCCATATTTTGTATACAAACCCTAATTACTTATTGAGAAGTAGTTTCTTGGCATTATTTATACAGAGTCAGAAGCTCTGAACACACCTAGTGAGTCAGAGTATGTGGGTAAGTGAAATAAAAAGAATGGTTGTTTTGCAAATCAGTTTCAAACTTAGCTGTAAACTAAGCATAAAATCTGTTCAATCATTCACTGTGTGAATGGAAATTTAGGATTGTAGATGGCAAATAAGTTGGATTTCATAACTGGTAATGGCACCTAACAAGACAAATACACATGCAAGTTCACTTTGCAAATCTTGGCCTTTGTGTCTTTCTAGTTCTTCAGCATTGCTGAACAGTAGCTACTGTCACCAATCCAATTTATAATCAATCTAGTGGTGTAGATTTGCTTGAATGAACAAGAAGGTTAGTTTTAATCTAAAGTGAGACTAAAAATAGCAGCGTAAGGTTGCTGCTAAATTGCCTCTACAACTGCAATCAAATAAATGCAGTTTAACTCCCCCCAACTTTTTTTAAAAAGGCATTTGGAACCAGTTGGAGTGCACAGATGTTGAAGTCATACAATGCTGATCAGCTAGAACTTAGGCATTGAGGTTTAAAAGTGTAAACCCCTTTTGCTCTGAGTGATTATTGAACAGTGCATCTGGCTTCTGAAAGAAAAGTTAAGTTTTATATAGCATAAATGACATAATGGATTGCTATTAATTAGCTGCATTATTACTGAAGAGGCTGTAGTTATAGACTACAGTTCCTCTGTGCACTCTTCCAGACACACTAAAAATACAGAACAAATGCTACTGTCTCTTCCCAAATAACTGACTCTTTGCATATATTGTAGCCAAAACAACTTCATCACCTTGTCAGGAATTAGGAACTGATCCTATTTGACACACAGTTGAAGGGAAAACTGGTACGACTTTTCTTTATGTTTTCAAGGTCAACTACTGCAGCTCTTCACCTCTAAAATCAGTCTGAAATGCACCACAGGATGAGACAGAAAGGTGAATTCTTTTACATTTGTAATTTTTAAACTTTTCCTCCATCAGTCTTTGTTTTTCTATCCTTTATGTGTAGCTTTTCCTCCTTCCTATTACTGAAAACAGCATTATTTTGGAGGCTGTTCTCTACTGAAAAGAATTTTATTAATTGCAAAACAGTGTATATCTGAGTTAAGATTTACAAAGATGGGGCACTTTTGGAGCTATTAGTGTCACAGAAATAAACAGGCCAGCAGGTACTCTTCATTTTCTGTTCAGTCCTAACCTATTAATTATTCTTACACTTAGAAAAAAGGAGTTATGTTCTCTTAGAATTATGCTATCTGCTGGTAAAGCTAGAGTGGAAACCTTGTTTCTAACAGTCTCTACTGTCTCTTTCTTCTAAAAATGTATTTTTTTTTTAATTTATGTACAGTTTTGACATCTACATATTCCAATGGTTATAAGCTGTATGCTTCTTGTGCCTTATAGGTATATCCTACATCTATTTCTGTTTGTTACTGTTCCAAAGATTTTGGACCTCTAATTAGGAAAACAAAACACCAAAACCCCTGTCTTTTGTTAATGAGTCTTACCAGTTCAGCCAGAAAGCTAATTAGAAACATTTGCAGAATACAGAATAGAATGCATAGGGGGTTTAAAACCATAATTTTACAGTTCTTGTAATCACAGACAGGAAAAAAATCTGCTTTTTCTTTTGGTAAATGGAAAAAGAAAAAAGTAATCTTGTGAGTATTAAAATGCAAGGAAGGAAGAAAGTTTCAGTGTGATGTGAAAAGAGCTCACTCCTTTCTGGCAAGTTTGTACTGAAAAAGTGAAAATGTGAACTGAAAACTATTTTCTGTTTTTGAGGAAGGAGATGTCAGTTTATTTTGTAACTGTATTGCATGTAGATGTCCAGATGTTGGTAGGAGAGGGGGGATTTTCCTTTGTGAGGAAAGGCCAGGGGATGCCCCATGCTGGACAG
This sequence comes from Charadrius vociferus, assembly GCF_000708025.1. Classification (NCBI taxonomy): domain Eukaryota; kingdom Metazoa; phylum Chordata; class Aves; order Charadriiformes; family Charadriidae; genus Charadrius; species Charadrius vociferus. Next base: position 3,997,720 of record NW_009649320.1, on the reverse strand, counting down.
TCCAGAGAGTTCCATCAGCGATGCTAATGGTGCCTCCAGGAAAACACATTTAAGAAAGGGCAAAATGCTGCATCGCAGTCTGTGAGAGAAAATTGAAGAAAAAAAAGTGTGAGAAACAATCCTGCAGACACCAAGGTCAGTGAAGAAGGAGGCAGAGGAGGTGCTCCAAATGCCAGAGCTGAGATTATTCTGCAGCCCATGGAGAGGCTGAGGTGGAACAGGTTGTCCCCCTGCAGCCCACAGATGACCATGGTGAAATAGATAACCACACTGCAGCCTGTGGAGGACCCCACGCTGCAGCAGATGGATATTCCCTGAAGGAAGCTGCAGCCAGTAGAGAGCCTACGCTGGAGCGGGCTCCTGGCAGGAGTTACAGCCCATGGAGAGGAGCTCACACAGGAGCCAGATGAAGGAGTGAAGTTAAGACCAGGAAGATGGGGTGGAGGGAATTTTTCTTTGTATCTCACCATCCATATCCATTTTAATTTTTAAGAAATTAAATTGTTTTTCCCCAAGTATGTGACAGTAATTGGCACAGGATCTTCCTGGTTTTGTCTCAGCCAGTGAGCTTTTTCATCTTATTTTCTGCCCCTGCCCTGTGGAAGAGGGGGAGTGAGAGAGAGGCTGGGTGGGTGCCTGACAGTTGGCCAAGGTCAACCCACCACAGTAACAAAACTTAGTTTTTCGAGACTATGCTACAAAATGATTGAAACAAAAATACCTTCATTTACTTGAAAGCATAATTTTCTGTGGAGATGAGTTCCATTATCATTATGGGACACAATATTTTATACGAATTTTTATATCTAAAATTCTCAACCTGTTCAAATTTCTAATTGGAAGAGTGCTATTTCCATCATAGTGATCAAATCACAGGCATAGAATTTTGCAGCATTAATTTCTTGATATATATTTAAGCTTATATTCTGTGAGTATCCAGCTGTATTCATACAACCTTGTTTTCCTCTCGACATCCTCTGATATGGAGATCTGCATGAAATGGCTGCTAACCGTGCCTAATCAAACTAATGAATTTGGTTAGTATGTGTTATCCTTTTGAGGACTTTCTAAGACTGCTAGTAATGTTTAAGAGCTGCTTTAGGAAGCCACCCAAAAATATGTCAGGAATATGTAATTTCTTCAAGCTACGTAATTAAAAAAAAAATATATATATTTTAGTTCTGCCCTATGTTTTCTTTATATTACTTTTACTGCTTTTGCTGTGTAAACTGTCAAAAAGTTAAGTAGCACATGGCAAATTTTATAGTTACAGAAATGCCTGTCCTGACCAAAAACTCACTCTTGTCATCTTTGCCAAGGATAGCCCACAGTTTGGTGGTCCTTTGGGACTACATGTTCCTCAAGCTGAACAAAACCTTGTGCACAGATTTTCCACATCCCCTGTGGGAAATATCTAACCATATTTAACATCTCAGCCATCTCTCACAGGTCTCAGCAAAACTGACTTACCTGTGCACAGCAATACGGAGGTAAATGCCTTTCTGCTTAGAGCAGGGGCACTCCTCTGAGTCTGCCCAGGTCACTGGTTCAGGCAACTTTAGGTTAATTTGTGGTCCCTAAAGAAATTAAGATCCAGAAGATGTGAATAGTCCTGGAAAATCGGAACAAATGGGGCCTAAACAGTCATATAGCAAAAGCATATGCTAAATTTGGAGGTGTTGCATCACACTTCAGATACTTATCTGTATCACCTGGAATCAAGAGATAATCTCAATTTTGTTTGTTTTACAGTGTTCTCAGAAATTTCCCTTACAATTTTAACACTACATTTAATTTTGCCTCAAATGCTTTCTACTTTAAAAATCTTCAGTGCTTTCAGAAATCTTTTCCAATAATATGATACCCACATGCTTGTCAATATCACCTCTCTTCTTTTACAAGAAGTCTATACGAAAGATTTTTATCCTAAGTGTGAAACATAAGCAAAATTGTTTTAATCAATCTTTCCATCAGAGCAGAGTGGAGGCTGTTTGTCATTACAATTCATGAGGGGGCAGATTGTTTCCCAGTATTGAATGTCTGTTAATATTTTCCATTAGAAGTCAGTGAGTATTTAACACTGTAAAAATGGTTATAATTATGGCTAGAAATTAAGAACTGCATAGAAGGAAGGGCAAAATTAATTTGCTTGCAGTTAATTTTTATTTGGTTTTCACTCACCTATGTAAAACAAAAAAAGACATTTTATTATTTGTTCTAAGTGAGATTGCATAACATCCCACGTATGTGTCAGATGCTGTGTGTAAAAAAATAGAGGTTTGGCCACCTGGAAACTATTTGTTAAATTACCTTGTGAACCCTGGGACAGGGCTGTAATTCCCTTGACAGACCTGTGCAGTGAAGAGTCTGAAGGAACTCGCTCTCTCCCTGCCAGACTGGCCTTACTGCAGCCGCAGCACAAGCTGTGCAGAGAGCGGCTCCCCGGGGTGCTTATCGAGGTGACGAGACTGTAGTTCCCTGCAGGTACATTGGGAAGAAAGTGGCATCAGGTTTGCTACTGCTGAAGCAGGAATAACTGGAAACTTAACTGTGGTTTTTGTCATAAGCTCTCTGCAGTTTGTTACAAACTGAAAATTGAGCCCTATGTATTTAAAGAGTCAAATGATGACTTTGAAGTTAAAATCCTATTCAGATGAAAGACATCCACACCTCTGCAGGTGTTATATTGTTCAGTCTGTCTTGACTGCAGAGTGAACAAGATAGAAATCTATTGATTTAGGGAATGAAGGCTATTTCCACAGCCAAAGGGTGTGAGAATTTATTTTTACATGAAAGCTCGCATTCTGAGGAAAACAGCAAAATCTGTAAAAAGATGTTTACGGAGTACATTGCTGTTGCCTTCAGTGAATATTGACTTGGTATTCAGTGCTTTAAAACATAGGGTTTACATAGACTGTTTCAAAGGATTCTGTGAAAGGTGATTGAGAAAACTAAATGTATAAATGTCATGCAATTTGTGGACACCACTTCTGAAATTGTCTACAACTCCATTGAGGGGGAGAAAAAAGTAGGGTGAACCAGAAATCGATAGGGCTGAAAAACAGTTAATGGATCTTGAAACTGTGTTTAATTACCAGAATGAACAGCAGTACAGAAGTTTCTTGCACTGCATTTTTAGATGCTTCTTACTTGAAGTCTAAGAGATAAATTGTTCTACCTCTTAACTGAGATAAACTCTACTTAACTTTACCTCTTTATTTAAATTTATCTCTTGGTTGTGCCAGTTGTCGGGAGCCTGGAGAAGTTTACATGTTAAAGAGGAATCCTGGTGTATATGGCCCATCACCTCCTGAGAAACTGGTACTTTCAAAGCCAAATCAAACACCCGGAAGCGTTAGTCATTATAAGCAATTGTGCTCCTACTACCGGTTTCATGCAGTCTTAATTTTTTCTCCTCTAGGCATAGTTCATGTTCCACAGAGCATGAAACAGTAGCTTCTTATACTCCAACACTTCTAATATCTGACCATTGCATTTTCTGAACCAAAAAGATTTTGTCATGATTTAACCCCAGTTGGCAACTAGGACCATGCAGGTGTTCACTCACTCCCCTCCCCAGCCCCCCCAGGAGGGAGAAAAAGAAAGAAAAAAATCCTTGTTGGCTGAGATGAAGACAGTTTAATAGGTAAAGCAAAAAGCCATGCATGCAAGCAAAGCAAAACAAGGAATTCATTCACTGCTTTCTAACAGCAGGCAGGTGTTCAGCCATCTCCACTAAAGCAGAGCTTCATTATGCGCAATGGTTACCTGAGAAGACAAACACCGTAACTGTGAATGCCTTTCCTTCTTCTTCCCCCAGCTTTATATACTGAGCGTGATGTCATATACTATGGAATATTCCTTAAGCCATTTTGGATCTGCTGTCCTAGCTGTGGCCGCTCCCAGCTTCTTGGGTGCCCCCCGCCTTCTTGTTGGCAAGCCAGTATGAGAAGCTGAAAAGTCCTTGACTGCTTAGCAACAACTAAAATATCAACTTGTTATCAACATTATTCTCATCCTAAATCCAAAACATAGCACTATACCAGCTGCTAGTAAGAAAATTAACTCTATCCCAGCCAAAACCAAGACAGAATTAGAAATATGGAATTCAAAAGTAACATTCTGGAAAATTGAAAACATTTCATTTGGCTTTATAAAAAGGGTCCACTTAGGTAAATTTAAAATAGGTTTGTTTTAGTAAGGCCATTTTTTTTTTAATTTTATTGACAAAATTATTGCATTATATTAATAAAGAAGGTAAAATGATCTATTTGTTTGACCATCTTGAAATGAATCATTTGTACAGCTCTTCAATAGAAATGTCAATGAAATGGATATTTTGTGGAATGAGTTGATTTTGCTGATTTGGCATTTTCCAATGGAAAATATTACAGTATAAAAAAAAAAATCAGCTGTTTCTTACTTCTGACACATGCTATTTGTAAAATTGCATCATGTCAGTTCAGTGCATTGATATCTCAGTAGCATGTGTTCTTAGTGATTGCCTGTACCTCCCAACTGACTAAACCCCACAATGCAATATCATAAAATCATAGAATGGTTAGAGTTGGAAGGGACCTTGAAGATCATCGAGCACCCCTATGGTTAGAGTGGACACCTCCCACTAGACCAGGTTCCTCAAAGCCCCATCCTGCCTGGCCTTGAACACTTCCAGGGATGGGGCATCCACAACTTCTCTGTGCAGCCTGTTCCAGTGTCTCACCACCCTCACAGTAAAGAATTTCTTCCTAATAGCTAATCTAAATCTACCCTCTTTCAGTTTAAAACTGATATAGATGTTCACATCACAATATGATGTTAACTAACAAATTAAAAACTCTCCCTGCTCAAAAAAAACAACACTATCTTCATCACATCAAGGCTTTTGTCAAAATCTTGCATTGTCTGATGAGCTAAACATCTTAATATCAGATGTTGTGCTTAGTACATCATGACTATATTAGTGGAACCTTAGTTTAGTTAGGTGTGAAAGTGTACTCCAATAATCTTCAGGTAATGTCCACAGTGACTTTTTACTTTACGTATTATGAGACTTTAGACATTATTAGGTATTTCCTTCTTTACTGTAGCTGGAATTAGGTAAGTGTGGGTTTTATATTGTTACTTTAAATAATGGTGGGCCTTTTGTCAACTGTTTAAAAATGTCATTTTAAATTAGATTACTGCTATAAAAGTGTTACAAGCTAATGAAGAAAGGTTATAGTTAATACAATTAATAATTTTTGCATTGCAAAATCAACCACAATTTAAAAATAGCAATAAAATGTTATTTCTATACATTGTATAAACTAAACACTATATAATGCAAATGTCCTCAAAGTTGTCTTATGAAATCATAGAATTATAGGATCGTGGAATACATTGAGTTGGAAGCGACCCATAAGGATCAATGAGTCCAACTCCCAGTGTTTTCTTTTTGCTGTGTTTTTGGGGAAACAAAAACAGATTTTGGACTTCAACTTTCAGTTATATTTTAATTTGAGAACTGGTAGCTGTTAAACTCTTTGTATCCATCTTTATTTCCTCTTTTCTTTTTGGTTTTCAAGTGAAAACTATTATTTTCTGAATAAAAAATATCTGTTGGCCAAAAAGAAAGAACTAGTTTGCTGAAAAATCTGTCTATCTTTAGCCAGAAATGTTGCAACAGTGTTTTTCAAAAAAGTTATCCAAAGTATTAATTTGTTTTTATTTAAGAAACAAATTATCATGCTATATTATGTATTTATTCCAAGTTCATCTACAGCACTGTAGAGTGAAACCCAATTTTACCTATCTAGTAATCAGATACGATGATAGAATTTACTAATCAATGGCATTCATCCAGCATTTTGCTCTCTACAAGCCTTCTTCTGTATGAAGAAGCACTTAGTGGGAAGCTCTCAGAGTGTTTTTAGTCCACTGAAGGGCCCTCCAGTCTCCTAGCTCAATGTCAGCACCAGCATAGCAAAGGAGCACTGGGACATGAATACTTTTGGAGCCACAGATCACCTAAAAGGCCTCAAACACTTTGAATCCAGGCTCAGAGGACTCGCCTTAGTGAATTATCACCTTAGTGACAAAAGTTAGAAGCCTGAATAACCCTAATTCACATCTAGGCTCTCACTGCTTCTACATTCTTTTCTGTACATCCAGGAACTGACACCTTGAAAATGCCAGAAATAGCCAGGACTGGCTTCATCCTAACCTCATGTTAAGAGAAGATGTTACCTCACACTGTCCTCCTTTATTTCTGTGAACTGATTTCCTCAGAAAATCTGCTCTGGACATGAGCTGCCACATTCAGTCTAGGTCTCTGCTCTGGAGGGCTGGAGGCATGCTCTGGAGAGGCATTTTGCCTGTGTGTGTGTGCAAGGCACAGGCTCACCATTTCTAGGCTATCCACTGTCGACATGAAAATGGAGGCTGAAGCCAGCACAGCAAGGGATTTCCAGCTGCCAGGCTTCCAGCTGTGCAGCCTTTGAAGGGCTCTGCACTTTGAAGCAAGGCAGAATCATAGACCAGGCGGGTTCACTATAGAAAAGGGGGACAGGGAAGGAGCTTGAGCACACATGCACTGATTACCTGCAAAGGTCACCCGTTAGTGTGTTTCCCATTTCTGTTTAGGCTTGCTCTGAATAGATCTTGCTCATGCAATTCCTAGATGCCGTCACAGAATCATAGAATTGTTCTGGTTGGAAGAGACTTTTAAGATCATCGAGTCCAACTGTTAACCTAGCACGGCCGAGTTACCACTAAAGCGTATCCTGTGGGGCTGCACTCTGGGGACCTACTGCCGGGTACCAACAGGAGCTGGCTGCTCTACAGGGGACAGGGAATGGGGAGTTGAGGGTGGCAGCAAGGCAGATAGGGCAGTGGCCTCAGCAGCAAGAGCCTAATCCCACAGCACCCATGCAAGAAAAGTAGGGCGATGATAAACAGGGCCAGCCACTATTTGGTGATTGCTGGAGAAGTCTGTAGGGACAAGGCAGGTCTGAGGCTAAAGGATGTCGAGTTGGTGAGTCAGAGCAGGATCGACAAGGTACAAGCATACATACAACATAGCTAAGGCAATCAGCGATGGCCTGGGCCTGAGCTCAAATGCACCTCCTGAGCGGGACTAGGGGCAGGCCCTGGTGAGGTGTCTCCAAGGTCTTTCTGCCCGATCTCCATCCCAGCAAAGTGATCCCAGTTTACCCAGCCAGGCTGCAGCAGAGATGGCCTAACTGCAGGCAGCCAGAGCCTGAGGAGAGGGAAGGGTGGCAGAGCCACCTTGAGATGCTTGGGTCTGTGTCTCAAGAGTGCAGCCACCTTAGGTACTGGGCTCTTGAGACACAGACCTCAAAAGGCAGTACTGACACCACCAGTCTTGGCTTTTTCTCTCTTAGACAGTCCTCCAGCTCTCTCTCTATAGCTTTGTACGCTCAAGCAACCCACAGAGCCTCATGCCCCACATTTCCAGAAAAAATACTAATTTTGTCAAATAGAGCACAAAGGACCCAGGGGAGATTCAAGGCAGTGTGCTTTTCAGTACACACACGGGCAATTTTCTTTACACAAGACTAACTTTAATGAGCACAGATGGGAATCAGTTCTTGCCACTTGATTTCAGGGTCATGGATCAGTACTCTTCTATTTAGCAGAATTGACTATGTCTTGTTCCTTGGTGGTGTGGCTCTTGAGCTGGCATGAAATCAGGAAAACCTTGGAATTAATTCTGCCTGTACTTCAACAGGTTTTCATAATTGGTATTGTTTTGTTAAAATGTTTTATACTAAAAAAATCCAGCTCATCAGAAAGTTCAGACCAGTTGAAATTTTTACTCTTTTTTTTGCAAAACTTCAATGAAATCTGAAATTAGTTGTTTATCTATGATTACCTCGGCATGGTAAAACTTCTCATTGCATGCACTTTCTTTAATTCATCTGCCTCTGTGGGTTCACCAGGCTTCTTTCACATCCATCTCCTGACAAGAGCACATCTAAGCTTTTCTCCTTGTTGCAAGCCCAAAGGCTTTATTGTTAATGGTGTTGACAGTGTAATTCTATTTTTTTTACCAGCTTATGTCAGATAAAAATGTAGATCATGAAGTGAAACGTGAATTACTTGATGTGTAGTACAAGGGCACTAGTCATTTTAATTACATTATTACTACATATCTGGAACAGAACTACGTTCTGAGTGATGGGTACCCTTAAAACATAAATGGAAACTTCAGTTTTCTAGGCCAGAGAAACCTATTACATTCCAAAATAGGTTATCTTGAAGGGAATGGAGTAAGGTCATTTCTCTTTTTCTTTTTTCCTAATTTCTTCAAGCAGCTTTTAATATTGTGGGCACATAAAGTAGCCTGACTGTGAAAATTCAAATTGTCTTAGATTCTCAGACTGCAGTCTGTAAGAATATGATTGGAAGTAATTCGAGTTACAATGATGGAATGTCTTGAGTTGCCCAATCATACTAAGACAACAACATAAATTTCGAAGATACATTCTTTCCTAAATGTCTGATCACTTTTAAGGAAATATTTTGTCACCTAAGAAAGATATAAACTTCAGATACACATACTTATTATTTATTTTCAGAAACATATGGCAGTTGCATAAATCAGGCTGAAATTCCTGTCTCCAAAAATGGCCATACTAAATATTGGAAGAATAGTGTAGTGAGTCATAGAAGATCACGCAATCAGATAATATTTTACTGATATACACCCAGACTTCAGCTATTTGAAACAGAGGTGACAGTGAGTGCTTGAAGTGAGAGATATTGTTTTTGTGTTAAACAGTCCCGATGGATTTTCTGTTGTGTGTTTGTCCAGTCACAAAGATTTTGCTTCTGCAACATCCTATAGTGAAAAATGTAACTTAACTATTCATTCTGTGAAGAAATAATACTTTTTCTTGTTTTAAACTTGAAATAAAATTCTTTAATTTGATATTCATGGATCTTTTATTAGAAAAGAGAGAGAACAATTGTTCCCTGTTGAGTGTTTTCCCTGTGCCACTCCCCATACTATACTATAAGTGCTCAGTATTGGTTTACTTCTATTCCAATTGAGACTACCAACAAAGGATTTGATGGAAATAGTTAGGTCAAAATCAGGAACTTATGAAATCTCAATTTTATTCTTAATTCTTTTCTCTTCCCGCTTTTGAAGGATGTATACCTTCAAAGTTCTTTTTCATTCTGTCATCTTGCACACTAGCTCCCCTTCCCCTCTATTTTTTCTCCTTTAATGTTATGAATTATGTTATGCTGCATGCCATAAACATATATCGAAGTCTGGCAGAGACAACCAGGGACCTCTTCTATTTCCCAGGAGAAAGTTGTACTGAGAATGTAATAACCATGACAATCAAAACTCTGCAGTCACTGCTTCTTGTAAAGAACTCCATATGTTTTCCAGGTAACTTGGGACATGTATAAATGAAACACACAAAGTTTGTCTTCGTATCTGCAGTGACCAACAATTTCAGGATGACAGAAATTGTTCATTTCTGTCTAGTAACAAACAAAAACAACAGTGGAATAAACTTTAAATTCCTGCTTCTTTTTCATAATATATTACAGATGGCAGGATGAACTCTTATTTAGTATATTAGACTTTGTCAGAAAAAATAAGGTATGTATTCAAACCAAAATCAAGAACAAAAAGATTAATAAAATCCCTTTTATAATGACCATTAAAGTGATTTATTTTCCCCTGGGATCATTCAATTTATTTTCTTGTGAATTGGCTTGACTTTAGTTAAAAGTTTTTCCAATCATCCCAAATTTAATCTTCAGTGTTAGTTTAATCATTCATCTGGTAAGGATTATGAGCTACCTCCCCATTTAATGAATATCAAAACCCACTTAGTCATTGAGTGATACTGCTTAAAGATTAGCGTGTTTTTTCCTCTTGCAGCTCCTCCAGAATGACGCTTTTCATGTTATCACCATTAACTGTAAAATCTTCAGTAATTAGTTGTCCTTTTAGCTAAGCTTGATTCAACTTTGACTCCACTGGTAACTTTCTCAGCTAGCTTTAAAAAAAGTTAAGCTAGACTTTTCCTTCTTGGGAACAAATAATTTGTAAAATAAAGATTTTTAATTTGTCTTTTAACATGAATCAACAATATATATGAAAGATGTAAAAATCAAGAAGTAGAAAGAAAGGAAATAGAAATGTGAACCAGTCCAATGCTATGGTTAATAATGCTGTAGGGATAGACTATTCCTAGATGCCTGTAGGGATATTTGGTTTTGTATTTCCCTTGTATATTATTGAATTAGTTAAATATGCATGCAGCTGTGATAAGCATATGGACCACCATTTTAACTAGCTGCAGAGGCAAAGCAAACAAGACTACACGCATTTAACAGTTAATGTGGGAAAAGGAAAAGAGATTTGCTATCAGACAGGCTTTAGTGCATTAAAAGGAAGATCTTTGATCTTTGGAATGCGGATAGCAGACAGCTGTCAGCGTGAACCATTTGCAAATGCTGACTTGTGCTTCAGCAGTGATGAGCAGCTCTTGCTTTCACTATTGCACTGTAATTAGCACTCCCTGAAATAGTTCACCAGAGATTTGAAGACTGCCAAGCTCTATATTTCTTGCCCTGGCCTAGTTTAGATAGCTTTTCAAGCCAATGATGGGGAAAGGTTAATGCAGAAGATTCTGCTCATTAGGAACACTAGAAATATTAAGGGTCTTTTTGGATTTTGGAGTAACCACTGTCTATGAAAGCAACACATTCAGACTCCTCTGTTTCAGAGAATGAACAATTTATGAAGTTAAAGGCAGAAAAGACTGAAAGAAGCAAAAATTTAGCATGAACTGTAAGAATCTGCTACAGAGTGAAGCTGTGGTTTGATAAAAGGCCATTTGGTGTTGGGGCTGTGTAGGTGTTGGGGCATGTAGGAGTACATGAAGACCTTAAAGTCCAACTGCCTGGGGTGGCCGTTTCTATTTGTTATCAACGATTAAGGTTATACAACAATGCACATTTTAGGTCTGTTTAAACTTACTAATAAATATTCGAAGCATTATATAACAGTGAACACGACCATGCATTTTTGCTGGGCAAAATCTCATAACTAACTTTTTGGTATGTGTATCATTGTTATCCTCAAAACAAAGAGCTGTGGGCTCCAAGATGTGTAATCTTTCCTTCCTCCGTGCACTGTCATATTAAGCAGCGATAAGTGCTAATTGGGAAGACTTTCTTATCAGTTCTTAGGGAAGCATATTAACGCTTGTCCTACTTAGGAAGCAGATTTTACCCGTAAGAAGGGGAAGTGGGTGGGAAGCTTCCCCATCAGCCCTGAAGAGCCCACAGCTCTAGCTCAGGCACAGTGATGGGGTAGGGCTCCTTCTTGGCTGGAGGGGTCCAGGTGATTAGTTTCTGGGTAGATGGTAAGCATCTTGCATGAGGAGCTCTCTATCATGCTCCGTTGTGTAAAGTCTATTTCCTATAGTACGAAGGCTAAGTACTATGTGTTTCTATATTATTTTGAAAAGATAGTTTGTTTAAACATTTATAGCTGTTTGTAGAAAAAGGTGTTGGGGTTTAAGGTTGAGCACTGCTGTTGGACTGGAAAGGGAATTCAGATTATTTGAGATTAGTAAACCTCTGTTTTCAGATGCAGATTGTAAATTAGTATTAGTCTAAAACCAACCTGACTTACAAAGATGGAAGAAAAAACAGAATTGATGCCATATAAATAATTTGGAAAACTCTCTGTAAATCCCAGTATTATAAACAGTTGCATCACTTCAGGAGGGACAGGCCAAGTGAAAGGAGTCTTTCATAACATTAAATAGGGGCGATTCTGACAGTTCCTGGTAGTATCAGAGCACAATCTGTATTGCAAACAGGATGATAGTTGAACATAAAATAAAAACATATGTATAGATTAATGCCAATTAGTGCTAACCAATGCTCAAAGACACAATGCCACTTCAATCACAATTCGAGAAAGGCAGCTCCCTTTGTTTAGATTTTTGCATGTTTTTCTTTCCCCCTCCTTTTGTACTGTATCCCACAGGAGGACAAACAAGCAAACATTTAAAGTTTAAGTCACGTTTAAAACTCAGCTTTCTTTTCATGAATTTAGATAAAAAAGGTGGGGTCAGAAGTGATTTATCTCCTTTTCTATTCATCTTCTGTGAGGTTCATGGAATTGACTTATCAACCATTAGCAACCAAGATAACAGTTTTACTCAATGCCCACTATTCAGACAGTGATTGACAAAGGTGATCCATCTCCACACCGTACCTCTTTTCTAGAGGCCTTCTGCTATTTATCTGAAAAAAGAATAATTTCAGTTTAGGTCCCAGCTGATTTGTTGGGGAAAAAATACTGCTTTTGTATCAGAGAGCAGTAGGAAGCATTTTTCTTTCTTTCTGGAATGAGTTCACCTTTTTTATTTGCAGCAACATTAAATGCTGGGAAAAGGTCAGAAGCTACTTATTTGATATTTTTTCCCCTCCTTTCCTTCATACAGCTTGAATATTGTATATACAAGATCGTATTGCCTGAAAACCTTCTAAAACAAAGATATCAGGAGCAAAAAGCAAAACTAAAAAAAGGGGAAAAAAAATGGATTCACCTACATTTTCATCACATCTCTTCCTGTGTTAGCTTCTTGTTTAATAGAGCCCTGATGGCTTTTCCAGGGAGTCCTTTTGACTCGACAGAGCCCCTATGGCTTCACAGAGCCACTTTTCATGCATGTCCAGATTGACCCAGGTGTAGTTCTCCAAACCTTGGCGTTATATGGTAGATAAGTGTGATTCACAGTGGGAACATTTTAATGGAGTCTCTAACCAAATCAAATGGCAGTGATTATTCCTGACTTCTCCCAACGTCATTGCAGTCTAAGACTTAAGTGTCCCTAGTTAGTGGAATCTAGTGCAGGCAGAACAGCTGCTATACATTCGATATTTACTTGATTTTGAGCTTTTTGACCAAAGGACCCATGCTATTTATATTTCTGTAAAGTAGGATACAAGGCTATATAAATGACAGAGCTGGTAGAAGACATTTAATGAAACAATTAAAAGATATAAATGTTCTTAATTCTGAAATCTTATCTCACTAAGAAACAGAAAAGCAAGAGAGTCATGTATTCATTTCTGGTTTATTGATTTTAATTTTCCCTTCCTCTTTCTTTGTCACTACTTGCGTACTTTCAGTAATAAAATGGAGAGAAAGCAAGAAGAATAAGAAATACTGAGTATCTGTATTGAACACTAGTTTTCAGATAATGTAATACAGACTTCTCTGCAATGATAATAGTTGCATATTTTTCTGTGGTTGTTTTCCCTAAAGTATTTAAATATGAAATAACAGTTGTGACTGATCAAAGTAATGCCTAAGAAGGTAAAAAACTAGTTATAGTATAATTAATGATATACCTGCTCTCATAGCACAGTTCTACAGCATTCAAAATATTTTAGCCATAACACAAATGGATTTCTTTGCACTGAGTTTTCTCAGTAAATACTGAGCTCTTATTTTACATGAAGGAGGAGCTTTAGCAGTCAGGATAAATCTTTCCAACACTGGAAATATGAATAAATATTGCACTATGTATGCAGAATATTGCAACAAATGAGTACGTGATATGTTTTCTCTCTAGCTACAAATTTCCTGTCCCAGATTGGTTTTGTTTTTTCCTCTGGATTTCAAATTGTCCATTTAAAAACACTACAAAGAATATAGCAGAAAATGCACTACTTTTTTTTAAAAAAAATCAGGTGCTGCTTGTACTTACATGATATTTCATGAGAAGTGGCAACAGCAAAGAATCATTCCAAGAACTGGGCAGAGGGTGCTACGATGGGGATGTTGAATGCTATAGTGATATCATGCAACTTCTCTGATTTGGACTTGACCTAGTTAATATCCTCTTGAGGATAATTAGAAAGTTCCCACTAGAATGTTAACGAACCAGGGTTCTTCATCACCACTTAGTCACAAATTAATCCCACTTCATCAAGACATAGTGAAAGGGTTTTTTTGTTTGTTCTTTTATTTTTAAGAGTTCAGATTTGCAAAATATGAATCTTAACTTTTGACTGGTGCAAACTGCAGTTGTTTCAGGTCTCGCCGTATCTAGAATCGCTGAAATTTACTGCTTACTTTTCTTGATGGAAATGTTTTGATATTTGTGGTTTATAACTCCATTCATGAATGGATTGTCTATTAAGAAATCATTTCCTAAAAATAATTCTTATTCTAATTATAGTTTGGCGTGCGAAGGGGTGGGTTTTGCTTTTTTTTTTCTTTTTCATAGAGCTCCTATATAGCAGCCATTCCTTGTGACAGCAAAGAAAACAGATATTGTCACAGAAAACAATGATTGCTTTTCAATTTTGTTTTCATCTGAAACCTCTTTGCTCTTGGTGAATCCTCACATAATAAATCTGGTGGTTTCATGAATACATTAAACAAATTGTAATGACTGCTTCAGTAATAAGTGCTGATGCAGCAGGCAGAATGCGTTACAGGAATGAGATCTTGAGAAACTGGTATCTGCGTACGATTGAAAGATATTGACAAAAGACCCAGAAAGCCTTAATGTGAAGTCTAACCTCTTTTCTGCAATCTATTTTTAATGCTATGCCCTTAGGAAGTGTTACAGGTAGTCATAAAGTACAGACATGCAAAGTTTTTCTTTCTTATGCTGAATAAGGTATCTGAATGAAAACACTTGTCCCCACTATCTGTTAGGTTCTATGAGATGATAACTTCATGAAAAACACAGGACATAAATTCACCTCCAGTTAACTGACTTGGAATGTGTTTTCTTGTGTTTTTTTTTTTTTTAATAGGAATCAGATGAAATATCTATGCGGTAAGTGTTAATTCTAAATATAAAATAAATATACAAAAAAAAAGAAAAAATTTTTTTTTAGAACTTTGTAAGATGTTCTTATAAGTTCTGTGGACAGGCATATTTACTAAGATACATGCAATTTTTTTGTATGGTGAGCTTTTAAACTTTATTGTAGCACAGCCTTTTGACCACAGCATTGGATCTTGGCACACAGTGATAACCTGATATGGTTCTATAAGTTCTGTACTAAAATAGTTTAAGAGGTTTGTTGCAGCAAGTTTTGAGAGCTACTATTCATCCTTTCAACCAAAAACTTTCCTTCATCTGTCTCCTTATTTCACAGAAACATCACAATTTTGCTAGGTAGTTTTGATATGTTGTGTTGCTGATATAATCTTTGGAGGAAAAAGCAAACAGTTATTGCCTATACCTTTACAAGAAGTTTCTCATTATAAAATCAAGACTAATTTGGACAAACACTGCAGGTATCCACAGAGCACAAGCAATATCTTTTGCAAAGAACTACCATAAAAAAGTCTTTGGGGAAGATACAATCTGCCTTGTACAGAAATAAAGCCAATTCTATTTCCCACTCTCCCTTAAATGTAAGCTGCTTAGTGGGGTATCTCAAAAAAAGGATAAAATCTAGAGATTAAAAAGTCATATGACACATAAATCAAAAGAACAGAAGGGGTTGAGAATGAGTTTGTAAAGAAGTAATTTTTAGCATTCACTATAATTGGTCTGCTACAGTACTTATCCATTATCTGCTTTTTTTAGTTATCACCATTTTTCTGGAACATGATGGATAATTGTACTTAGGAATTTGAAAGTAAAATGTGGCATTTGCATAAAGAATTCATTTTTAACTCAATTTCACCTTTACGCTTTTTAGCCTCATCTTATTAGAAAAAGGCACCTGAAAAGCAAAGTTAGTTTCCATAAGGGCATATCTTATATTGCTATAAATTACGGGACCTTTTGACTTTTGTAAGATAGCTTCCTACTTTTTACAAGATTTCTGTCCTCTGTGTCACTGTGACAGCAACCTCAATTTGATACTATAATGTAACTGACTAGAGAAGCTGGCACAGTATCTTTGAGGATTCAAAATGAAGGTAAAAAATATCACTTCAAGAATATGTTCATTATTTCTAAAGAGAGTGAGGGAAGAAAGCAGAATACGTACAAAACTTCAACCTTTAAATACTACAAACTGCTGAAATATGCACATCACACATTTAATCAACAACAGAGGCCCTTTTGGTCAGAGCAATTTATCATCAGGTAGACATGGATTATGATAGATGATGGGACGCAGGAGGGCCTGTTTCTCTGCATGATTCTGAAGAGGTATCTGTTCACGTGAAACATTAAGGTTGCTATACATGGGAGAGTTAATAAGGGATTTAGCAAGGCATATCCACTCTTGGATTATGCTTCCCTTTCAAACATTTACATAAACAAGCACTCACAAATGTGTGCCTGCTAAGTGCTCTTGCCTCTAGTCTTCACGTTCTGGGCTAGTCCAGTTTTCCCCCAGGCACCATTCTGCTTTCCATTGTGCACCTTCATGTGCACCACTGTAGCATGTGCGGTTTCTTCAGAGTTGGTAAGAATTATTCAATTTTGATTTAACCTATGAAAAGTAGTCCTTCTATGAAAATAACGTAGCTACTGTGTATCAAATAAAAATACAATTTAAATTTCCATGTAAATAGTTGTCTTTCGATGTCTCTCATTTGATTCTCTTTTGTGCTGCTAGTATAATTTCTTTAAAATACTCTACTAATATCACTTTTCTGTGGTGCTTAGATTGCGAATAATTTATTTTATGCTTAATCTTGCTTGAATGTTGTAGGGTTTTTTTTTTTTTCCTTACACTTATTTGTTTTTTCCACCTGTGATAATTCCTTCTCTTTCAAAGGTGCAAAGAGATCCTCAGCAGAATTACATTGGAATAGCTTTGCCGATCTTAGAAAAAGTAGGGCAGTTTACACACACAGAAAAAAGCAAAACTTCATCTCATTTTGTACCTGAACACAAGAATTGAGTTAACACATAACAAATCGTGTCTCAAATGAAAAAAAAAAAAAAAAACAACAAAACAAAACACAACAAAACGACAAAACCCAAACCAGAGACAAGTTGCCAAAAGCCTTACCTCAACAAATTTCTCAACAGTGAGCAATTTAACCACGAATGGGCTAAATTTGTCACGTTTCAAATAACTTCCTCTAAATTCACTGATTTCTTGTTTGTATGCTCCTCCTCCTATCTATCTTGTTTCAAGTTTATCCCTTCAGTTTTGCCCCTCATTCATATTTTCACAGCTTTCAGCTTTTTTTTTTTTTTGTTGACCAATGCTGCAGTTATTGAGGTCTTGTTCTTCACAAGAATCAAAAGATGCACAGTGGGATTCATCTTTCCTAGTCTGGCTGACCCAAGCCAAGATAAGTACGTCTTAGTTGGTTCCTCAGACTCTCTTTATCAACAATTCAAAAAATAACTAGCTACACAGGATTACATTCATTTTATTTTAAGAAAGGACAAGTCATTCTCATTATCTAATTCTTACTACAAATTATCAATGAAATAAAGATATACTAATTCAGACTCAGAGATTCAGCTTTTAGATGCTTCAGTGTCATGGATTTCACCTCTGATTTCCTTTGTTGTTGTAGTTGTTGTTCTGTTTTTTATACATCACTCTAAAATTTGTCTCGTGGGTAACTCTAAGATAAGAGGTGAGGTATCAGTATTACAAACTGTTCTGCCTATGGCTAGAAGTTCCTTAGAAAGTTATATGTAAAGTGGATCAGACTGCAATCTATCCTCTATTTTTTTTGGTAGGTTTTGTTCACAAGTATTTCTTCTTTTTGTCCCTAACTTCATGTTCTTTTCTCTTGACTGCAGAATTTGTAGTGTCCCAGAAGAGCACAGCTGTCAGTTTTCAAATCAAAACTCAGTCTTTAACATAGCTATGTCTCAGTCCATTAATATGCATAACACTAAGAAAAATGTGTTTCTTAATGAGAAGAACAATGCTCAAGATGTGGAGTGAATACCTCTATACACACGCGTATTTTTGTCTGCAGCAGTAACAGGTTTGTGGGGGATTTTCAGTTGACTACTCTGACTTTCAAAAGGACTTGCCATGTAGATCCTCAGTCATCTGGAATACTTTTGAAAACACTTCATTCTTTTCCCCTGAAGCTTGCTCCCAAACTTTGATTCATCAGTGCCTTCTGGCACAAGCCCATGTGGGTGATGCGGTCCGCTCAACCTACGCAGCCAGAAAGCTTAACACACATCAGGAGCAGAACATTTTGGAAATTGCCTATTCTCCTTTTCCCAGTAGAGTCAGTCTTTTACCCATTTAGCTGCCACATTCAGAAGTCAAATGCCTTTATTATGATCGTTCGTTGCCAACGATGTGCTCTGCACTGTGCAATATATAACACTACAGGCAGGGTCTTCTCTAGGGACAAAGTATGTTGTTCTCTCGCTAATGGCAGGCAGTGAGACTGTAGGGATTTTGAAGGCAAAGTATCTTCTTAGGCTTTACAGCTGCAACAAGGAAAAGATCAAAATCTTTTGAACCAGGCAGTGCAATCCTCACTGCTCTCTGTTAGAACAGGGGTTTTATTTGTTTTGGATGTGCTTTTGTTGCGGACACAATTCTAGACACTTTCCCAAAATAAGTCAATACTTACATTACATTTTGCCATTGTTTGCTTGTCTACAGAGGAAGCCATTGACTTTCTGTATATTTTAAGATGGGGAGTGGAGTCGCAGAGGAGGAGTAACACCATCTTTGTCATGCCATATGCCAGTGACAGAAACAGAACCTACGCTTTTAAACAGTACACTGTGTCCAGAAGCTACATCCTTTCAAACGATGGTGTTTTGGAAGCAATGTAAATGGAAGTAAGTTGCATAGTGGTGGAGTGTCCTACTAAAGGTGTGCTGTACACATATTAATGAAACTGCATTGTGTCAATGAACTAAAAAAATTTACTTAACCCTGTTCTAAAAGTCAGCAGTTGTATTGTTTGTCATCAACATCTGCAGATGACATTTGGAAGCATTTGCAAGAATCTGAAATTCCCAGTGCTATTTCTCCTTTTGGCTCTTCAGTTACAGTTACATCAACCACCTGTAAAATACCTTGTCTTGTTCTTTATAGGTAATGTACTTGTACTGAACTTTCGCACGCTTGCTTCACATTAATTCTCAGGTTCATGGATTAGAACTTCTTCATTTCACTGTAAGATACGTGACAACATTCTGGAATAGTCACTGAAGAAGAGATGAAGGTTGGGTTTGGCAAATGTAAGATAGCTGTTGTAACATCAGCTGGCAGTAAATACCCCTCTCCTAGCAGATGAAAATAAGAATGTCTAAAGGTGCTATTTTCCAACACCGTGAATGAAAAGGAAACTTAGAAATAGCTATTATTAATCCATTTAGTGATGGATGCTACTATTTTTCAACAGTGTTAACTTATTTTATAAGGGGCCATGGCTTCATAACGGTGAATTGCTACTTACCTGAGCAGCCCCAGTCACTCTGCAGGGATGAGACACACAGTAATTGCCATGTTTGGTAAGAATGAAATACCGTCCAACACAGTGTATCATTCACAAATGCAGCCAGCACCAGATACTCCTTATACAGATTAGGGAAATCCTATGATCTTGGAAAAGAAAGAGCTTGTTAGCTTGTTAGCTTTGATGCAGGTTTAACAATCTAGTGGCTGAAGTATGAGAGAACAAAATTAGAAGTGTATTACACTGATGTTAACAGCAGTAAACGCCATATGCGTTTCATTTTCATTAAAAATACAGTTGGCTTTTGTATATGAGAACATAAGAATCATCCTAACCTAGGACAGTTGACTTTTTGAAAATAATTTGCCCTAAATTGCTAAACTAGTAACTCACTAATTTGTTTATATTTATTACTAACATATTTTTTCCTGTTACAATGAGATCACTATATCCTGCTCAACAAAGAAATGATAAGGAAATAGGCATGGCAGGGAAAATAATAAGTGGGAAACAGTTTTTAAAAGCATTTTTATCATCTCGGGGCAGGATTAGTACCAGAAACCAACATCCTAGGCCCTGTGTCTGGGCCTAGACCATGGACCACGCTCTTCTCTGCAACAGCTGGTAATGATGTCATAGTCAATCATGTACTTACCATATTCTGATGCAATACAATCATATTCCTTTGAACTTTGAAGAACCCTATTACTCTTTTCTTCTCTGGATTCCATTTTGGAGATGAACCACTGTCATTGGCATTAATACTAGTCTTAGTCAGAGCTTGTACTTTGTTTGCAGAGGGGTCCTTTTATTAGAGGTGGTGGATTAAGCATTAGCATCAGAAAAGAAAACAAAAAAACAAAACCCAAAAACTCACAAAGGGGAAAGATTAGGATGCAAACAGTTTATTTCGCCACTGACAAATTTAGAGTTATGTGCTAAGAGCTACGGGATGGTGTTAAATCATCTGATTTGGCTTGCAGCTCACAAAGTTTACAGAATTACCTTGCTAGAGCATCCAATTTCAATCCTTTCCTATTTCTTTCTTTCCCATCTGAACTGACATCTCTCTAGGGTATGCTGCCTTCTTTGGGGAAACTCTTTAGCTAGTAACAATTCCAAGTGAGCTGTCAACAATATTGATTTATATCAAAATAAGCATGTGTGCTTTCCCCCTGCATTTCTTTTTATTAATTAATCCTTCACGTCACAAAATTTCAGCTGTGGAGAATAGTCATTCAGTGCTACTGTGATATCTTCATGCCATACCCCTGCTAAGATATGATTGGTCTCAATAATGCAGTTTTCATGAGCTCATAGAATCATAGAATCATCTAGGTTGGGAGGGACCTTGAAGATCAAGTCCTGCCATCAACCTAACACTGCCAAAACCACCACTAAACCCTGTCCCTCAGCATCATGTCTACCTGGCTTTTAAATACCTCCAGGGATGGCAATTCCACCACCTCCCTGGGCAGCCTGGTCCAATGCTTGACAACCCTTTCAGTGAAGATATTTTTCCTAACATCCAAACTAAACCTCCCCTGGTGTACCTTAGGATCACTTCCTCCTGTCCTACTGCTTGTTACTTGGCAGAAGAGACAGACCCCCACATCGCTACCCCCTCCTTTCAGGTAGTTGTAGAGAGTGATAAGGTTTCCCCTCAGCCTCCTTTCCTCCAGACTAAACAACCCCAGTTCCCTCAGCCGCTCCTTATAAGACTTGTGCTCCAGATCCCTCACCAGACCCTTCTCTGGACACACTCCAGAATCTCAATATCTTTCTTGTAGTGAGAAACACAAAACTGAACACAGTCCATTTTTTTTTTAAAACGAATACTATCTTAATCCATAAATAAGGTTTCCTGTATAATACATTGACTCATTTCCTACCCTTAAGGCTGGTGAAACTTGTGAATGTAAGATCCAAATTCTGAGGGAGCCAGGACTCCTAGGGATTAAAGTTGCTATGTAACGGTGCTTGTGGGGAGAGAGAGGACAGGAAAATCCTTTTCTGATGAGTCCCTATGAATATTCTTTTGGTCTCTGATAGGTTAATTCCCTGTCAACTTCCCAAAAATCCTGTTGAACCTTAGAGCACAAGAGAGCTTTTCTGTGCTATTTGCACTCAGTGTCTGTAATTTATCAGTGTTAGTGCATGGGTTCGAAACGCATATGTGCATGTTGTTTCTAAAGCAAAATGGCATAATTTCTAATCTACTCAATTAGATAGGGCCTGCTTCAAACTGTAGAAACATATAACATTTCCCTCTCATTGATTACAGCTAAACTTTTGTTTCAACAGTATTTTGAACAAAACTGTTGCTTCAGGAGCTTAATCTCATTAATTGTATTTTAATATTGTTCTTTTAGCTTTTTTCTCTTCAAAGAAAATCTCTGCAATTTGTCCTGAAAGCTCTAGTCACAGCCAAATCATTTGGATTTTCTACCCAGTGAGTCTTATCTTTCAGTTTAGGCAATTGCTTTGAGAGTTTGCATTTTGGGGTAATCTCCAGATCTTTTCTTCTTTCATTAGGGAAAAAAGGGAGAAGAAATTCACAGTCAAAATTATTCAGCTGCAGAAACTTAGACAATTGCAAATTTTGTGGTGAATTTAACCTATGCTACAGTTGATTGCACAGCTGCCACATGTTTATACCAATGTGGGTTGCAGTTTTCCTTCAAACCAAAGACCCAGTCACCCATATTCTGATATGCCATCTGACTTTCAGATTCTACTCTTCAGTGAGCCAGCTGGCTTCCCTGGCCATAAAATGAGGGATTGCATTCAAGTCTTTTCCCTGCAGATTGTATGATGACCACAACCATACTGATTAAAGTCACTTCACAGTGCTCCTTTCATGTCTTCCTATGCCCTCAAGCCTGAACCACATTGGCCATGCTGCCTTGACCTTGGCTTTTTAATGTTGAAGTTCATACAAGGTGGGCTGCAAGACAGCCCTCTCATTTCTGGGCAAGTTTTCTGTGCACCTCTTATTTAAAGGGGGTGATTTGTATCACAGAGAAAAATAGTCCTCATCCATACTTTGAATGTGCCCACAGCTGAGTGCACAGCATCTGGTGTGAATTCTGGAAAAGGAGGCAATTTCCTAGGATCTCCTGTGCTTCTTCCAGCAGCGGAGTCACACGGATTTTTTGCTTGTTTGTTCGTTTCGTTTTTAAAATAAACTCAGGGGTGTTTATTCTCTCCCATGGTCTACTGTATCTGTGATGATTTGCACAAAATACATAGCAGGGACGCTACAACTGGGACATCTCACAGCTCAGGCAGCTTTAACCAAGTTTCAGGCCAAGTCCCATGGGAAGCCTCAGTGAACGGGAGTCCCAGATTCCAAAGAACGAAAAGAAGCCCTTTTCACTCAGCTAGGCCTGAAGTCCCGGTACAGAAATTTTTTAGGAGTCTAAGGCTCCAGAATTAATTCCTTAAGAAATCCTTCAGGGCCATGCTCATTTCTCCCACAGTCTACATAAATACATTGCTATGTATAATCATTCCGACATTTGTAGAGGAATAGATAGATGTATGGACTCTGGCTAGCAGAAATGCTTTATGAGGTACTGACTAGTTTGTAGGACCTGGCCTCTAGGACATAAGAACCATTAAGGTACCTCAAGGAATTCATAAGGCCTGAGCATAACTGTATCTTCATCATTCGTAAGATATCACTGGAAGCTTCTAGGAGCTTCTAGGTTAAGTATAAGTGAGGGAAACTACTCTGGTTAGTAAGCCTGTGCATATCTGCATATCCCAAATAAATTACTTTTTTTTTTTTTAACTCTGTTGGTAATTTGTTATTGTGTGATTTGGGGCAAATCTCAAACTTTTTTTGCCTCAGTTTGCCAAACTGTAAATCCAGTACTGTGGAGCTGTTTTTTCCTTCATATGACACTGGCTATTGAATAAAATATTATTGAGTATTGAACTGTATATTATTGCGTTAAATATTATTATTTCATTTAAACAATCTTTGTAACTCCTGTCAAGATGCTCAAGATCCTTTTTCTTGCCATAATTAACAGACAGATATTTCAATACTTTTGTATTGAAATAATATAAAATAATTATTTTGTTCTTCCTGAACCTTCTTACATTTGCTGAATATACAGAATCCATGATATATCAAGACTGATTAAATAGGCTTCTAATGCTCACAGAAAGCTCAGAAAATGTGTAAATGATGTTTTGTATTAAATTGCTTGTACTTCCATTCTGTACAAGAACAATTGTTTTCGGTTAAGACCAGTGAAAGATTAAAGGAAAATCTTTACCTTCATTTTTATGTCAAGGGTTTAAAAAAGATTTTCCTAAATTTTAGCATCGTGTTTACTCCAAAGTGAATTTTATTCTTTTTTTTTTTTGCTTTTACACGGCTTTTTTGAATATCTTCCATCCAGAGAGCCCATCGTAGACTGCAGGTGATTCTAAGCATGGGGCTGAAAACCCTAGTGTCCTGGTTTGAATTTGTAACTTGTTAGATCTGCCTAAATCCTCAGAACGGGACTAAGCTTTTTATAGAAAGTTTTGACAGATCAACATGATTTCTCTAAAATGGGACACCATTTATTATCTATCAATAGATTAAATAAAAGGCTTTGACTCAGAATCTCATGTTATTCTTTGTTATCTATAGAACAGAACAGATTAAAAAATTCATAAAATGTTTGTTTTGAAATATTCTTTTTTCTCTAATATATTTCACTTTAATCCATTCATATCTGTAGCTCTGTAAAAGGGTTCATGCAAGTACTATACTGATGAGTGTGCATGCCTCACTGTTATATGATCTGGGACACAACTCTTCTGCAGTGAATCTTCCTCTTTGTGAAATCTTCTGCTTTGAATAAACTCACTTTAAAAGAATTTCCTTTTTTTTTTTTTTTTTGTAATAGTAATTTCTATGACAATATCACCCATGGCAAGAAAATGTGTACTGTACCTGAAGATACAAAGGTAGTACCTTATCTGCTATAAAATTACTATTTGTGTAATTCATTAGTATCTTGTGGTCAATGCAAATAGAAATGCAAGAATCCAAAAAGCATGTATAAACCATACTTTATGCTTCATATAACTAAAAGAGCAATATCATGAGATAATATGAACAAAGCTAGAGTTTTCTATGTGCCATCAAAAGTTGCTCTATGTATCACAGTTTCTTGATGTTTTGGGGGTTGTGGTTTGTTTGTGGGTTTTTGGTTGGTTGGTTGGCTGGTGGTTTTTTTTTTTGCATCACAAGTACAAATATATATTTGCAAATAATATATCATCTCCATTTATCCTTTACAGCAAGACACATGACATTTAAAGGATAGAGCCATGTGTCTCACAGAGGATTCTGGCAGTATTTCATTTAACTGAGGAGATTTTAAGAATTAGCCTTGCACTGTACGTTCTTCCCTGTCCTTCACTTATTGAATGTCCTGTTTTGAGAGACACAAGACTAATTTCTTTTCTACTGCTTGATAAAACTGTACTTTTAGAAGATTCTAGTACCTGAATTTGTGAAAATATTTACTTTATAGCTAGCTATGGTATGGGGTTTTCAAAGTCTCAGAGTTTCTGAGCTCACCAGGTGCAGGGATGAGGAGGAACAAGACCTGGGCACTTGGCCCAAGCTGGCCAACAGGATTATTTCGTACCATGAACATCACAGTCAATATAAACTAGAACCTTTGTTGTGAAGAACTCTCTCTCCCTTGATGGTGGCGATCCAGAGAACTTCTTGCCCCAGCACTGGACACCTGAGGCCTTCTCTTCCTCCCGAGGCCATAGCGCTGGCAGTGTCCGACATTTGCTGGCAGTGCACAGCTTCCTACTGATAGAATTGGCTGAGTGTAATCCTTATATATTTTATATTGCTAGTGGGATCAATACTGGTTCTTTAGTATTATTAATGTTAATTATTTAGTCTTATCCTATTAAATCTGCTTATATTTTAGCCCTTGTGTTTCCTTGTTTTGCCCTAGTTCCCATTCTCAGGTGGGGAATGGCCATTGGGTGATAGAATAATTGTCTAAATGACAATAAATTGTTGTGGGTTTCTCAAACCATAACATTGAAGTACTAGCACCAAATACGCCAGTAGGTGGAGATTTTCTTCTCCTCTAGAACTTTGTTCTTGTCAGTGTCTTTACTTGAAACATTTTTCAGGTGACCATAAAAACATACCTCAGGTAATGTATAAACAAGCAACTAGCTGATAGAAAAGTGATCCTTAAAATTAGTGTTCACAAAAACATGGTGTATTAACTCTAATACTATTCAGTAAATGATGTGAAATAAATAAAGCTAGTTTTAGAAAAAAACAGCATTATGGAGAAATGCACCTTGCAGGTGGAACTTTTTTTTGGTATTACAGTACAATATCTATTTAAAGTGTTCAGAATGACTTATTTTAAAAAAAAACACTAACAATGCTATGAGGAACTGGAAAACAAGTCTCTTGTTTCAACCTCAATTTAAAGCTTTTTGGAAAAGGAAGGGAACAAAACAGAAAAATAAGTCCAACATAATTTTCATTTAAGTTACCTAACTAACCTGGTCTGACCTCAAGCAGGCCTTACGTTGAGCAGAAGGTGGGACTATAAAACCTCCTGAGGTCATTCCAACCTGAATTATCCTACAATCCTACTATATAGATATGATTTTCCACAGACTTTAAAAGGAGTTAAAAGAGATCCTGTTATCTGCTGCACCACTGCTGATAAAATTTCTATAAATATCCTGTAAGTCTGTCATCAGAGATGTTATTTAGGATTAATGCTGTATCAAATTGCAATACTGATTTCACACGTCTTTCCAGCATCTTTGCAAGGCCTAATTAAAATGTTCATGATTGTCTATGTTCTATGGATTTGGGAACCACTAAGACCGGAAACTCACCATAATGAGAAAAAGGGTTTATTCTCTTCTACTTGGTACTGATGGAGTTGCTTTTGGAATACTGTCTCTTGGAGACTTTGCACTGGGAAGTGAAAATAGGTCAAAACAATCACCTCTGTTAAATCTTCCTCTAACACTGCATGCGTTTATGAGCAACCTTTATAATAAAAAATAGAGTGGGTTAATATGGTTCCTGACCCACAGAGCTCAATTAGTCTAAGCACTCTCCATGCCCAAGCACCTCCTGAGAGGTTGTTAGGTAGTCCAGATGAAAAATATGTCCCGGAAATGGTGCCAAAAATTAATAATATGGATGCCCATTTGATAGTATTTGGGGTTGCAATCTGTTGATATTTAGTTTAGAAGTGTAGATAAAGCCAGAGTTCCAACCAATTCATTGATTAGGCATTAATGTCCTTATACCGAGAGCAAAGATACATCATAAGAAGTATCACAACTTTTCTTTATAAATTACTAAAAACAATTCAAAAGAAAAAGCTAGAGAGAGAAAGATTAATCATTGTAACAATAAGCACTTAAAACCAACTCTGTACAAGAGTTGTGAAACAGTAGTGATGTCAAAATAGGAAACTAGATTAAATACTCCTCCAAAAAAGAAAGTAAATTAAGATAGTGAGTCAGAAGGTATGTATGTAATAATTGCTAAAATGTGATTAAAGTCTAAAAATACAACATAGCTGGCTGCAAGAAAAAAAGAA
Source organism: Charadrius vociferus (assembly GCF_000708025.1). NCBI lineage: Eukaryota > Metazoa > Chordata > Aves > Charadriiformes > Charadriidae > Charadrius > Charadrius vociferus. Next base: position 3,970,717 of record NW_009649320.1, on the reverse strand, counting down.
TATAATTCAAACAATAATGCAGGAAACAGGAGGTGGAACAGCTGGGTGAAGCTGAGATTTTTGAACATCTGTGATCAGTTACCTCCATTCTTAGTCACAATATTTGGGTTTAGATCCAAATGGCTCCAAAGCTCAACCTTGTCAGTGCTTGAAAAGCTTTTCATTGAAATTCTGTTGTCAGGTATCTGTCAGAGAACTAGGTGTGGCAGCTTCACTTTCATAAATAGCCCTTAGTTTATTTTGTGAGACTGAGATCAAATGCTAGGGACTTCAAGGCAACTGTTAATCACTAGAATTATGTTTGCTAAAGCTATCTCTATTCGTATCAACTTGGCAGACTTTACTTATCAAGTCTACCTTGTAGACACAAGAAGGAACTCCTTAGCAGTCTTAAAGGAAACAAAATAACAGTTAGGATTTGGAGGTCTATATCCACCAGTGTGAGCACTGGATTAAGGGATGGGTCCTGGCCAAATGCTTCCTAATGCCCTTGCTCCAAATGGGGATGATGTGGAAAGAGGGACACGAGATCTCCATCAGGGCTATAAAAGGAAAAAAAATCCAAACCAGCACTTTAGCATTTGGAAAATATTTTGGCAAAGTATTTTCATGTCCACTCATTCCAGTCACTTCTTTAGATATTTGCATGAACACCATGACCTTCTTACAGGTTCCAGATATTCTGACTGCTTCAGTTGTTACTGTATCTTCATTTACACTTTTAAAATTCAGCTCGTGTTATCTCAGTAGAAAAGGTTTCCTTTTTTTTAGGTTAATTTCCTACCAACGCATTCTTCCCCCCCCCCAGTTTTATTATGTTTGATTGGCAAAGAATCATTTTCCTTGATTGCTGCTGAAATAATAATAATAATAAAAAGTCAGGCAAACTCATCTGACAGACTAACATTGCTTGGCAGCAAGGAGACCAGGTATATACCAAAGGCTTGACATTAAACCACATTGTTTGATTTAAAGATTTCTTTAACTAACTGAATACAAGTACTAAGGTTTATTTCAATAATTATTTTTAACTCTTAAGCAGCTGTAAGTAAAAAGATATATTTGCCACTACTTCATATAAGATTTTTTTTCCTTAACTATTCCTCTCAAAGAATAAAAGTTTCTTTACCCAGAAAAGGAACATGCACATTTTTTTTAACTGTTTAATAACTTTAACATTTCTTTAGCTTGTTTCTGCATTGTATTATAGCAAATATACTATACAAAACAAAAATATTTGAATTGAGTAGTGGAATTCCAAAATATTATTTGATTTCAGTTTTATTATTTTTTTACAATAAAGAGTGATGATCCTCTGAATCTGGAAATAGATTAAGGTTGATATAAATAGAATTTTTGGCTCAGTACATGTGATTTTCAAACCACATTTAGTCCATGCTTACTATCAACTACCTCTAAGATGAAACTGAATTTTATGCAGTAGCTGCACAGAAACTATTAAAATGCTGAAATATGTGAATTTCATATTGATTTTGAGACTTAACTTGTATTCCTTTGAGACTTCCTAACACAACAAAATATTTTAGCTTTATCCTGTTATCTTCATGCTATCAATGCTTCTTACCACTTTTCTTCAGCTTTAAACCTCTTGTCACTTTGAAGTCAACAAGTTGCTTGATATATGATTATTATTTTTTTCTTTTGAAAGAGAGATTTTGAAAAGGAAAATAAATAACACAAATCAATATCTGAAAAAAAAATTGCGTGTGTGGGATCAGCCATTTGGCAAAATTTAGTGGAAATAAGTAGAAATATGTCTGGTAACAAAAAAATATGGAAATTAATTCAAATCTGTGTTACTCCTTTGTTCCAAAAGTCCAAGATATATTTTGTCTGTCTAAGTGACCCAGGAATTTTGGAAAAGCAATCTCTTTCCAAATATTTTAATCTGATCTTCTTTCAATAACTCAGAAATTGATAGTAAAAAATATGGGAATTAACTTTTTCTTTTTTTAAGTTTCTTTAGTCCTTTAAATTACTAAGGATATATATATGAATTGTGACAAGATTACATATCATGGGGATTCATTTGAACAAGCAATTAAGGCCATCGGGGTCTTTTGTTAGCTAATTTGAGGAAATTTTCCATAGTTTTCCTCCTCCATTTTTACTCGATGTCTAAATGCAAATATAATCTGAGAAAATATACTGAAGTACTTGAAAGGACTGGTTTTGCAGAAACTATAAGTTTCCTTTATAACAAGTGACAAAAACAAAATAACAAAACAAAAATGGTTGTAGTTGAACTCAGGTGAAATCCATGAGGGTCAAATTTGCAGCATGCCCAATGCATGGTTGAGGCTGGAAAGGAATTCTGGAGCTCATCTGGTCCAACCCCTCAGTTTCCCAGGACCATGTCCAGACAGCTTTTGAATATGTCCAAAAATGAAGTCTCTACCAGCTCTCTGAGCAACCTGTGCCACTGCTTGATCACCCTCACAGAAAAAAAAGTGTTTTCTGATGCTCAGACAGAGCCTCCAGTGTTTCAGTTTGTGTCTACTGCCACTGGTCCTGTCACTAGGCACCACTGAAGAGCCTGGCTTCATCTCTTGACACCCTCCCTTCAGGTATTTACATACACTGATCCTTCTCTTCTTCCATCCAAATAGTCCCACCTGTCTCTGCCTTTCCTCATAGAAGAGATGCGCCAGACCCTCAATCAGATCTGTGGCCCTTTGTTGGGCTCTCTCCAGTATGTCCATGTTTGTCTTGTACTGGGAAGCCTGGGAATGGACTGGAGTGCTCTTTCTACCATGGCCTCCTCTCAGCTGCTATTCTCAGCTGCTGTGAAGGACACTGCCTCCAAGTGTATTCCAAGTGTTGCCTCTCTTCAGTCTGCCCTTTATTCTGGTGATGGCTTCTTTCACTCTACTGCCTTGGAGAGGAAGGGAAGGTGGTGAGTGCCTGTCAAGAAGAAAAGAAAGTGTAAGGGAAAGATATTCAAGGCACAGGAAAAACGGGTTCCCTCTTCACAATGTAGATACCAGGACTTAAACTAGTTTCACTGTCGAATAGCAATGTGCTGTAACTGATAAAAATTCATAGCAGGCTCCATTACCTAAATTTCCTTCTCAAAAGGAATAGGGTTTTCCTTCTCAAAAGGAAAAGTTTTTCTCCATTTTTTTCAGAATGGAGAAAACCTCCCAGTCTTTGTCTAAAAGACAGAACCATTTTAGCTGATCTGTTAAAACATCATCCTGAGCATTGAAAATGCCATCAGTTAAAGTTGAGCAAAATTAAAAGAAAATGAAAACAGGCCATACGATGTTAAAAACTGGCCAACTTTGACAGGCATCATTATCATCCCAGACTATAATGTTATGAACCTTGGTGTTTTGTGGATACTATTTAGTATCTCTTTCCTTTAATGAACATTTTTTCTGATAATTTAGATAATTGTTGGGTTACGGTGTCAGGAAAATCACAGCTGGAAAAGAGGCAATTACAGATAATTTAGCCATGTCTGTGCACCAAACGAGTATCAAGTACAGTTAGACCTTTCTGGAAGATATTTATCTAACCTCTTTTTCATAACCTTTTATGAAGGTATAACCTTTCTTATTAATATCTGGAACAGTCTAAAAAGCCTTATGTTTGTCTAATATGTATTCAGAATTTTTCTTACAAGGGAAAAAAAAGAAGTTTTCTTCTAGTCCAACCTCCACGAACACAGAAAAAGTCTTTCACAGTTCTGCCTCTGTATCTTATTTAGTTAGTGGAAAACTATTATCCTGTCCCTGCTCTTTAATTTTGGCATATTTAAACTTAACAAACCCGTTTTTTTCAGCTTCTTTTCTTAACTATTTTTTTTGTAGTCCACGACTAGACATTACCTAGCTTGTCCAAAATCTTGAAACTTGGTGCCCAAAACTAGATGCATTATTTCTTTTGAGGCTCCATTAGCAATGCATCACATAACATAACTGTCTTTTGTTTCTTTTATGTGAGATATCTCTTTTTTTTTTTTCCAGTAGAATCATCATAGTGTCTTCAAATACAGCTTGTGATTTATTAACCATTTACTGTGGTAACATTTTGTAATTGCATTCAGCTCTCCATCATCAAAGTCATTACTGAAAATATTGAATTATCTTGACTCTTTGGAGAGCCTGCTTTAATTACCTATCCACTTAGACAGCAAACCAGTGAGTGCGATATATTCAAGCAGTTGTGCATTTAATTTATGGTGGGTTTAGACAGACCATACATTTTAGAATGATTCTGAAAAATGTCCTTTAAGTTAGCCCTTCCTAAAGTGAAGGTATGTCAATCACATCTGATATTTCCCTGTTTGCAGTTGGGTTGGTTAACTCATCAAAAGAAGCAAACCAGGTATTTTATGTGATTTCTTCAGAAACATATGGTGGCTACTTTTATCACTATATACCGCAGACATTTGTAATTGTCTGATTGATTATATTGCACATATTACAATTTATTTAGTTATCTCCTACTTGTGCTCAGAAAAGAAAATATGTCATCATTCACCTATACATCTGTGGTCAAATATGAGGATGAGAGAGGTTGTGGGAAAATATATTTTCACTTTCATTTCAGGCAGTACGAATTCCTGAAAAGGAAAAGTTGAAACCTCAGTATCTCATAGCATGTTGAATTCTTCCTCAATGAAATTGTCTGAAGAACATCAATGTCAACACCTTAAAAAGGGAATTTTAAAAGAGAGAACTAGCTATGACATTAAATGATTGACGTATTGATGATAATCAAGAGACTGTGCTTTCATTTCTTTTAATTTTCACTCTAAAGGACAGGTTGAAATTCAAATTAAAAGGAAGGAAAAACATTTAAAATATAACTTCCCCCCCCTTGATTTTTTAATAGCTTTATTAAATCTCAGTGAAAGATAGCCTCAGGGACATTTTTAGCACCTGGTAAGCTGACTTTTTTTTTTTTTTTAGTTTTAGTGAACTTTGTCACATAACTGCAAATAAGTGCATTTGAATGAAAATATTGCCAGTTAGATTTTTCTTTTCTCTTGACTTACTTCTAATATATATAAAATACACTTAATGAATGAATGTCAACTTAAAATGAGATTTTAAAATGACAGATTAACAGGACAGTGAAATCACAGATTCAATAAATTTAACATGTATTGAAGACACATTGTGAGAATAGCAAAGAAAAACAAAACCAAAACTTTTTGGAAGTCAAATGTAGAAAAAAATGGGTAAGTTAGAAGTGGCACAAAACTCTGCAAAATCTGTATTTATATATGTATCCTTTTTTTCTTGCAGTACTCTATTTGCTGACCTGTTAGATTTTCCTTCACAAATATTTTTTTGAATTCTGTCATTTGTTGGTACTTGACATTTTGGAGCATGATTTTAGGTGAAGATCAGATTAAAAAAATAGCAGAGATAAGTTACAGGATAACTGTGTATTGTAGCCATGGCTCTTCCTTTTAAATACTCTAGTTTTTAAATTTTTATTGTCTTCCATAGGTTAAGTAACAAGTCTTTTAAACTCATATAATTTGCCTAATTGCTTATACATATGACAGCAGAATAGTTGAAGACTAACACTACTACTCTGTAGCAACGGACCATGTTGTAGTGCAACTGTATTTTTTCTCTTCTTATTTCTGTTGGGGTTTTTTTTGTTTGTTTGGTTGGTTTTTTGTTTTATTTTGTTTTATCCCATAACTATTACCTTGTATAAAAAAACATTAAATGAGCAGCAGAAAAGAAGGTAAATATAGCAGAATACCAGTTAGTGAAGCAGAGGAAGTAGAAAGGTGTTGCTAATCCTTTGTACTTGCTGGTCTCTAAGTAGTAGTAGTAGAAAGGAAATAAGAAAAAATCACATCTCTTCCTTTCTTCTTCCTACCTAGTTGGGAAGATACACCAAGAAATTTAAGCTCCTGTAAAATTGCTAAACTGTAGTTGTAAAATGTTAAATAAAGAACACATAAAACTTTCTTGAGAATATGATAAAAAAGTAACATCATTTTCTCAAGGTGTTTTGTTTTTGAATAAATTACATGACTATAATAATTTTTCACTATCATTTGCAAAGTTTATATCTCCAGATTTATTATGGTGTGAATCTCAAAAGTTAGAGGCTGGTGCCTCAGCTGGTTCAAGTCAGATACCCCAATGGACTTTGCTGACTTAAGTGAGTCCTAGTTAATACGGTCCTTTTCAGTATCTTTGTTGGCCTTTAGTATAGTTTGAAATTGAACTAATCCACAGAGATATTCTGAAGAGGGGAATTTCATACATCACAAACTTACAAAAAAAACCCTGAAACAGCTGCCAGCTGTTCCTTCAATGTGTGAACATTGCCTTTTTCTTGGAGCCCGTGATATAGTGGTCCTATGATAAAATCTGAAACTGAAGTATGTTCTAGATATAAAGAGATCCTAGGGTGGGATGTGAGACACGGAATATCAAACCATATTGGCTAAGATGTTTCTACGTAAGAGGAAGAAGAGTTTTCAGCTTAAAATTATTTAGGATGAGTATGAAAAGTTAAAAAACTGCATTCTGACTTGCAATATGACAATCTCCCATAAAAAAAAAAAAAATTAGAAATGAGATGCAATCTGCAACTCAAGCCACATTCTCTTTTCCTCCAGAGTTGCACAGTCTTTTGATTGTGTCAACAGAAGCCAGATTTGGTCCGAATTATTTACTTCCACAAGTATATTTTTCCTTGGTATGACTTTCTCGAACAAATCAAGTCAGATTAGCTTTTTAAAATGCTCATATTTAGAATATCTTAGATGCTAAATTATATTTGTATAATTTCTTAATATGTTATTGGCTCAGGCTATGAACAACAAGTGAAAGCATAAAAGTTATGTAATCCATCATCCATTAAAGGTCCGATGGTCAACACCTTCATGTTATTACAGTTAACTAGCCCAATGGTTGATCAAATCTGTAAAACTCATCTGGCTGTTTTCCAAAAGTCTGTTTTACATAGAGTAGTGCAACAGAATAAGCACAAGCAGACTATAGGTCTGTCATTCTTTGAGGAGGAACACTTTACAGCCTTTTGAACATTCAGTGTATTGCAACAGTGAAAACAATGAGTGATACTATGTCTTTCATTGGCTTTCTTAATAGTTAGTTTAATAGTAATATATTATTTTTTTAACTCATAGATGTTTGTTACAGTAGTCAAACCTGATACTTATGTTGCAGGGCTAACAATTTAAGCAGTTGTACAGAGGATGTGTACAATCTACAGGCATTTAGATTGTATCAAAACTAAAACTATCCTTGATATGCTGGATCAGAAAAAAAGTTTCTGAAATATCACCAGAAACAAAAGAAGTTCTAATTCAGTCAACTGTTCAAGAACTAAAACAACTCAGAGAAAGAGTGATATCAGAAGAGGTATACAGTGGAGGAATTTAGCAATTCTCTCCATCTTTGTTCATTAGACTCTAATTTCCTTAGACACCTATGTTTAAGCGAGATGTTCAGTTACTCAGATAAACAATACATATGCCTCATCTATAATTCTCTAGCAGGTATCTACACCTCTTGCTCCAAGAAATAATACCATAATGATGGAAGGCTACCATGAAAACAAGCTCTTAACATTGGTATTGATCCTCAGGGATCTGGAGAAGTGTCAGTGAGGCATCAAAAAGGCAGGGATCTGTCTCTGTGGCTGCTTCTTGAACCACAGCATTTCAGATCTCTCCCCACACAAAGTGGCAACTACCCTTCACCATTCTAAAATAAATAGGCTGCATATCTACAGTTCCTCCTTCTCAGCATTTTTCCTTGAGAAGAAAACTTTTTGCAGTCAGTCAGTTTCTCCAGGATAAGAAAAAAAGCCATTTTGTGATCATATTAATAGACTTCCAGTGTGACCTCTAACTGATTATTCCACTTGTCATCAGTGCTTTTCTAGATGGTAGGTCAGAGTGGCTGATGACATAGGGCTTGGAAACTTATTTTCATGTCACTGCTTCTGTTCTTAAAACCGGGATGAGTTCAGTTTTGGTAAAACATTTCACTTAAAGCCTTTAGGTCTGCAAAGCACTTATGCAAATGTTTAATTTTAAACATGTGAATAGCACTATTAACTTTGATGGGACTATTCACACACCTAAAGCTAAGGACATGCTTAAGTGCTTCGCTAATAACAGTGAAGGAGGGGGAAAGAACACCCATGACCTCCATTTATGTTATGGCTTCATTATTTTTTTTATTTATAGGCTCCTTTATGGCATTCATCATCACAATATTGGAGCATGTCAAGAATATTAATGTTGCCATTCATTTGCCTTTGCTTAACAACTGTTGTGCTTTACAAAAAAGAGGATTCTGTGGAACACTGGATAGCTTCTGTAGGCAATCATGACAAGTTCTTAATGCAATTAGAAAAAAAGCTATTAAACATTCCCACATACCCCTGAGACTTAAAATAACAGAGTTTTGAACTTCAGTGTGCTCTGAGGTTTTGTTGTTGTTGTTTTGGTTTTTTTTTAAAGAAACATTCCCAAAACAAGTACATTTCTTCTGCAAAACAAACTTCCTAATCTTCTCTATTTTATCATAGTAAACCAAAAGAAGCTGTCGTGCTTTTAAAATGTTTGCTTAGAATCTACTAATCTATTGTAACTTCTTCCTTTGCAGTTCCACAGATGGTATGTTATAGGTCCCACCCCTGAGAACTCTCTCTGGAGTTAAGTGTAGCACTTATGTATCTAGTTCAAGAAATTCAGGTTGCCTAAAATTTTAGCAAGAAAACGGTCTTTCATACAAAATTATAGCCATACCACAATGGAACAAATTTTGACATTTAGTCTTCTGCACTCTCTGTTTTTCTTCTGTTTGCTCCTTTAGCTTGGAAATGTAAATTTTAATGGCTGACAGTGCTACAGGCTGATGAATGTGAGAACTAGAGGGCTTGAATAAAAAGTAATGCCTAGCCCTTCAGGTGGAACTGCTGATTCTCTTGGGTGCTCTCCCTGAGTCTGTTCCCAATTCATTACTGACAGCAAAGATTACTTAAATGTGCTTTTTACAAATGTTGTGAACTATAATAAACAAAAATGAAATATGACATAATTAATCACTTAGGCAGGATGATTACAAATTCCATCAGGCTAATTGAAAACTAAGCTATATAGTTATCAACCTAATACTGTTTAGCAGAAATATTTATGATAAATTTGAAATTACGGTCTATATTTCCTTATAAGAGTGAGACTTAAGCTCTTGGCATTTTCTGCTGAAGGCAGCATCCAGTCAGTCAGGTAGGCTTCACAGAATGGATCCTATCTTTTGGTTGTTTGTTGACTAGATCGTGTAGACAGATCTGTGTTTCACCTTTGCTCTGATATACAAAATGACTCTGATATACATATAGAGTTGTGCCACCATCATGCTGCAGTTTCATGTATATAGAGGAACAGTTGATAGTTAGCTCCGGTAATTGTGACTCCCGTCACATCCTGTCAATTCTTTCTGAGCTGGAGCTGACTTATGGGTAGCCAGGCTGGACAGCACAGGCAGAATTAGCGTGATGCGTCTGCATGCATCCATGAGTACACGAAGCTCAAGTTTCCCAGCTCTCTCACCGTGAATTTTATTTTGGTTTATAACATGGCTAGCTAAATTTGCTTTTGAGATTCCACTACTGGGGAACATCTAAAAGTTGCAATACTAAACCTCAGTCAGCATTCATGGATTTAACACCAAGCGTTCAGGAATTTTATTGTTAATAGTCACAAACTGATTGTGTTACAGAAGCCTAATTATTTTACTGACTAGTGGCTATATTAAATCATAAAGAGAATCCTTTTAGCTAATATATATCTGCTCCACCTAGAAGGAAATAGTCAAAACTTGTTCAATCCTATTGTATAATCCACCATAGATATTTTCATACCATTTTTATGTATTTTAACAAACTTGATTTCAAAGAGCTTTTGCTGTATATAATATTAATGTATATATACTTTCTGAACCAGTTGCTAAGAATAAGCAGTGGGTTTTTCCAACTTAGTCTACTTCTGAAGTTGTGCAACATCAGATTTCCAGGGTGATTCTGATGTGAGACTCCAGCAAATGGAACACTTTGCATGTTACCCTATTAGAAAGTGTTATGGATTAATGCAAAAGGTCAGTCTTATCACAGTTTGTACAGTACAGCATGTTACAGCACATTAGGAGTTGGAACATATCAAAGGCTAATATTCTAATACATTTTCTTTCCTTAGTAGGAAGACAAGAAACTAGAAGCTTTACATAATCAGGGTTAAAGGTTTCTGTAAAGGCTTAAAATGATGCAAAAGTATTATTTTTAAACATTTAAACCTGCAATTAGAGGTGTGTCCAAGACATACAACTATGATCTTGAATCCCAAAGAGAAATTGGGTATGTTTTTAGATCAGACACTTTTACAAAAGATCTTGATTTGTCTCAGCATGCTTTTGCATGAGGAAAGGTTTGAAACAAAATTTAGAACTTGTACCGGGTCATCTTCTGATTAGTCCTGAGGTTGAATATTTGAGTCTAATATTTTGTTGTAGATCCATTTCCAATTTTAATCTCATCCAGGTAGCAGACACATAGCTGTCTTTCAGTATGTTTTTTTATCATTGAATAGGTATACAAGAATATGTACCCAATTTATTTTCAAAGCGATTTTAACAGTTTAGATGTGGTATATAAGCTGAAATACTTTGGCACAAGGTCTTCCATTCCCAAGACCTTTTCTTAGTATTATGGCTACCACTCAGAAAGCGGGTCAGTAATATTGGAGAATGCTGCCATGTAACTCTGGGATCCTACAGATGTTAGCTTATAATGTAAGTTCTTTTCATTGTTTGTATTTACTACAGGGAACTTATTTTCTTGTTCTGACCTTATCATCCTCAGCTTTTGATGTATGACATAGGATTCAAGAAAATGGGACATATATAATCTCTTTTTTACCACTATTAGGCTTTTTAAACAGTACTGTGTGGTGTTCTGCTGCAGCAAATCCTATGACAACCAATATTATTTATAACCTCTCAAAATTGTTTTCAGAAATGGTGTACAGTGTGTAATGAACAAGATATACATTATACTGGAAATATAAATTCAGATAAATATCACCTAGTTTTATTGAAAGTAAAATTCCTACAGGAATAGAAACCTTAAGTAATGGTTTGCACAGGAAAATCAGTTTAGTAAGTCGTTATAATGCATGTTCTATTTTAAGAGGAATCTACTTCCAAAACCAATGCAATATTGTGACTTCTTGGAATGTTGTGCACAAAAATACTAGTCCCTGCTGCCAATTTTAGCTTCATAGATAGTATGTAATAGTATCTAGTACATACTAAGAGTTTAGAATGAGTAGATTACATGGTTCTTTATTCGTATACTTTGCAGAGATAGAGTAGCTAAAATACTAGATCACAGTTATTCTTAACTGCTAAAGATTCTCAGATTAACCTCATTCAAGAGTTGAGTTTCCATGCTGAAATAGGTCTTGGCCTTTTTTTCCCTTTTCATTGATTTTTTTTTTTTCCTTTACAGACTTGAGTATAGAATATTTATCTTACACAAGACAGAAAAATTGCTGCATTTCCTAAAATAAGAAATCAGTAAGTATTCCTGAAATAAAAGTTTTTGTTCTGTTTCCTCCCAAACTTTCTCTATGTTGTGCATAATCTACATTGCTATCTGTAGTAATTGGTGTACTGTTTGAAAGCCACTGCAGTACAAATATTTAGTGATGAAATAGCACCAAATAAAGGATCTATAGGACAAAAGAATTATTAGGCAAATTTCTAGTACTGTACAGTTAGAAATTATACTACTGAAACTCCATACTGAAATTTCTATATCAGTTATTTAAGTTTTATAAATCTATCAAGAACTGGTAGCAGTAAGTTTATTGTAAGAATATAAGGAAAAACAATGTTGACCAAAGACAGTGGCAGTTTAAGAATAGGCATAAGCAGAACAAGATCTGTAGGAATGTGTTATGGTTTTTATCTAGCATCTAAAAAGGTGAAAGAAAAAAAAAAAAGAGAAGTAAATACACTGGCAGCAGTGATATAGAATTGACGTACTTTCTTTCAAGGCTGCAACTATTTTGTAACACTTTTCTGGTAATCTAGTCTGACCTTGTCTTTAATAGCATATCTAACTTATTCTCAAAGAAAATGCCTCACACATATGAAAGATAACAACCCTTGGATGATAAATACCATTGTCAATCAAATGTACAATCTTCTTAAATAAGAATGCAAAGTATGTTTGGCAAGATTGTTTCTCCATGATGTCATGGAGTTGACATTAATAATGCTTCTCATGTTTAATTACAGAGAGATATCTAGACCTTATCATCCTTCCTGTGATTTTGCTCAACATCTGTGTCAAGTTGCCTGAGTTTGTAATTTTTCCAGTGTCTGTTCTCTGGAGCTTGTGGAGTACTCTCTCTTCTGTTGACTGTCACTGATTTCTAAGACTGACTTTCAACCCATTCCTTTAATACAATGAAGAGCTACTAATCTACTTTAGTGCATTTTGAAAGCTGTTGTTTTCTTAGTGTCCATGCTGATCTCCTGTAGAAGTGGAAAACTTGTTATGAATTGTAATTTCTGAGTACAACCTTAAGACTGGAAATAAAATGAAGAAATATTCAACAAATGCTATTTAACTTTTGTAGAGTTTTACCACCCCTTTACTAAAAAAACTAAACCAGCTTTAAGAATTCTTTTGTCCCTAATGCATATTTTTTAAAAATGTTTAATGCCAATTTAAATGACATTGAAATAAAAAGGCTGGTAGAGTCTAGACTTCCACCTTTTATCCCAGCGGAGTGGTGTTCATCTGCTGTTGCTGTTCCGTTTTTCTCTTCTCTTTGGAACAGTGACTTGTTTTCCTAATTTCAACAACAAAGAAGTCCTAAAACATTACATGTTCAATAGCATTGTATAGTAACATGTATTTTAAATTTAAGCCTATAAATTTGTATCCAGTGACTACTGTTATGACATGCTTAAGAAGAGAAAAAGTGTATTTTTCTTCTTGAACAGTTTCCTTTCTGTAGGGACATATTTTGGCAATTTATGTGTACGAACATATCTTCTCATCAAAGTCATTTTAACCAGAACAAGCTACTTTTTCCAGGCACATTAGTAACAATAGTCTAAGTTTATAACTACAGTGTTTGAAAGTGACCATGAAGTTTATGGATTCAGTACCATTAATCAGTAAGACAATCTGTCAAGCACAAGTTATATACTTTGCATAAGAAAATGCAGTACTGGTGCGACGTTACAGAAAGATCTCCTATGAGAGATCATGTAGACATTTTAATTTATGGTAGCATGTCAATTAAAGAAACAATGGGAAGCAACACATGCATGAGACTCGAATTCTGAAAGCATGATTGCATGTTGCCTGATGGCCAAAAACTTGTGAGTCTAAAGCATGCTGCAGTCCTTGAAGTGAATTAAGTCAATCAGTGTGGGAACACCATTTGCTTTAGGCAAAGGTCGCCTGTGTTTAGAAAAGACAAGATGCTGTAGTCAGTGGTTCAGAATTTTGATATCTTTAGACAGAAAAATAGATGGAGGTGAGGATAGGAGCTATTAATTTATGAAACTGGAATTTAAGCCAAGGTATGTTATACTAAAGATAGGCAGTTTCAAAACAGAATCTTTCTATTCTCCTCCTTACCAATTGAGATAATCAGAAGAACAACTTAGCAAGATCATAGTACATTCTCTGTGACTGGGAATAGTGGTATGGTCTACCTTAAAATAGGAATCAACTTTTTGGTGTGTGTGCTGAGACAAACATGAGCATCACAATCATATACATGTAATTTATAATATCTCTTCAAGAGGCTGTTTCTAAGTATGAAGTAGTACAGTTGTGACATGAAAGATTGTTACAAATAGGACTGAGAATTTACTGGATCTGACCTATGTGTAAATACAGAAAAGTGTTTCAAAATTCCAGAGCAATGACAGCATCTGAATTATAGTTGGATGGCTACAAATGTATCTTTATTTATTTCAACTTAAAAAACCCAAAACAAAACAGAACAAAACATCAAAAGAAAGAAAGAAAGAAAGAAACAAACAAAATACACTGTACTTGAACATTCACCAGCATGGAGAAAAACATGAAATTACTGACACTCTGATCCATGACCTATATAAGGATAAAGTTTTACCTGGCATTACTCGATGTGGCAAGTTTTCTTCTAATGTGAAGAGCTATAAGTTATACAAACTTAATTTTGAAGAATATTATTCAATCTTTTCCTTCTTAAAATGATGTGTGCAGCTAGTTGTAGCCATCTGTTTTTGTTGAATGCTTTGGTTTTGACAGGTCTTATGCTAGGCATTTTACATTGTGTCTATAAACAGCAAATGAACTATGTAAAAATATAGAATGTTGGAGGTAAAAAAAAGAAGCATTTTTAAAAAAATCAATCAAATCAGGTTTCATCAGGCCTGTAAGGATATAATCTTAATGTTTTCAGGGAAATCAGTATAAAGAGTACAAACCCTCTGTTGAAATTAAGTTGTCTGTCATTGTCTTTTTGAAATACTAGTAGCAGTAATTACATTAAACTGCTTAACTAAAGGAAAGTAACCAGTTTTTAATTTTTTTCTTTCTGGAAATAGGACTCAGATTTAATGAAATATTATGTGGAAATTTAGGTCTAAGCTCGTCCAAAACTGAAAGCATAACAAATATTATCTATGTACCAATAATTTGATGTTCATAATGCAAAATAAAATGCAATTTGATGTCATAATGCAAAATAAAAGTACACCTATTGATAATCTGTGTCAAAGTTTTCTTTTAGTGCTGATCCCCTACAGGAAAACAGGAAGATGACAGACATGTTGTAAAATCCCTGTGAACATTGCTAACTGTGTAGTAGTAACCAATAAATGATATTTTATTGCTGCTGAGGAACTGGCATTTGCCAACTGCTGCTTTTGAACTAATTGCTGTGATAACAGATCGCTAAACTGAATTCAAAGGTTCAGGTGTAGGACCAGCTGCTTTCGGAGGCAGTGATAGTTAAGGGAAAAAATTGTTAGAAAGCCTATCCTATCATTCAGAAAAATGTTATTTTTTGCTGCCTTTGCCTAGGCAAATGTGGATGCCATTGCTAATTTTCAAGTAATTCTGTCTTCTAACTCTATGGAGACTTTTTGGGTTTTTCAATGCTTTAGTAGTTATTAGACAGCTTGTGAAGTGACAAATCAGGACTGACATGATATTTTTCTCAGCAAGAAGCAAGAAACTGGAGAAATATTGAAAGAAAAGCAGTCTGAGACTAGAAGCCCCAGGCAGGAGGGACCTGAAATAAAGTAGCCTTAGGTGAATCCACCTTAAAAAGTAAAAGGATTACAGTGGCACAGTACAGTCCCAGAGGGAGCAGTGGGCTTTGAAAGCAGAATTAAGAGAGCCATTCAGAAAGTTTAAATGCAGGACAAGTTAGGGCCCGAGTCATTGGTTCTGGGCTGCTCATAACAGCTTACATTTCCGTTCAAGGTCCAAGGTTATCACTATACATATTTACTGACCTTTTACTGTCACTGATTTTAACATGAAATTGAAATAACAGTGCATTAGTCCTACAGACAGACAGACTGGGTTAATGAATAGTTAAATTTATTTTTCTTCTTGGTGCAGTTATTTGTTTTGAGTCATGAAAGAGCACTGCCTAGAAGGAGCTACACAAAAAATCATATAGCTAAAGACACAGTGATATGTTCTGAAGCCGCAACAAAACTAGACAGTCTTTCAGGCCATTAATCAAAGTGTTTACACTTTCTATTTCAAGGTGGCTGAAAGAATAATAAATATTGAACAAAGAAAATTAATCTGTTTCTGCAGCTTTCTGTTTCACCAGTGTGGCAATGTTGAATAACTTATCCTGTCCAGAGTAACAGAGACACAAGAGTGTCATGTTTTGCACCTGCTGCTTCCTTAAAATTGCTTCATCCCTTGTGTACATCCAGTCTTACAAGCAGTGTGCATGTTGGTTTAAAAATGACAATGTAAGAGTTGTGACTTGAAAAGATACAAGACAGTGGTGACCTAATATGTCCCTGAAAATCAGAAGAATCCACCTACTTTTTTTTCAATTCTTGAGACAGAGCACCTCATCAGCAAGAAATGAAAACTAATTCCAAACCTTCAACTTTTAAAGTTGTTTTTATCATCAAGGAGGCTAAAAGTACTGTGATTACAACTTCTTAGCTTTATGACATACAGTGTGAACTTTATGAATTCAACTGAACAACTGAACGATACCCAGTTTGAATGCAGAACTGCTTGTTCTGGAACTGCTGGTAACAGTGATTCAAGAAATTTAGTCTCTGAAAACTGTTCTTTGCAGTTTCATATTGTGTTTTTTGTGAACCCTGTGGATACTAGATATTCTCAGAAGGAAAAATGAGCATAGGAAGGTAAATGAATTACAAACTTTTGGAAAATATTAGAAAATCCAGAAAAATAGCACGTAATCCAGACAGCACCAATAGCTAGAAAGTTCTATGAAGAATATATAGGACTTTGCAGATCAAGGACTTCATTTGGTAGCAGACAAAAATCCTAAGCTTCAATGTATAAATTTAACACTGAATTGCAGAAGATGCAGCCAGCTTTGCATATTTTCTTTTTTTATCCCTGAGTACACAGAACTTCACAAAGCCCCCAAATATCTACTGTCACAACAGTTAAAGGTTCTGAGGATGGGAAGACTGACCTAAAAAAGAATAAAAGTAATTACTAAATAATCTTGAACTTAAAGAAAATTTCAGACTTTCAGATACAGGATTCTTAACTTAATGAAACTCAAGTTTAGGCTTAACTGAGGCACAAAAGTCTTTAGTGGTACAAGATCAGTGCCGTATTCTGTTTTGGCTACTGAAAGAGAAGGAAGTGGAACCTACAGTCTTGTGCATCAGTGAAGAGAAAGAGAAGAGAGATTACAGTAGTGCTGCAGAAAATACCTGATATATAACCATCTGATACTTCAAGTTTTTGCCTAAAGCCATGCCAATACATTTGGAGAGAAGATAAAATTGAATGCCGTTGTTGTTGTAGTACTATTTGAGACATTTCAGCATTTATTTGTTATTTAAAGTTGCTCACATGTTCACTCAGAATTATGCAACTAGAATATTACATATTCTTCCTATTTATTTTTTTTAATTATTTATAGGAGACTTTTTTATAGCACCCTTTCATGAATAAAATTACAAGCAGCCCCCAGGTGGAATAATTAACATTTACCCATATTTGTGAGAAGATAAATGAATATATTTTACATTTTGGTGAATTTCACTTTTTTAGATTAGCATTATTTCTTTACTTGTGGATCTGATAGTAAATAAAAAAAAACAAACCACAAGACAGCACAAACTCCAAGCAATCATTGACCCCAACAGAGTCAACTATTTAAGCATGTCTTCAGATTAACTGTATTTTTAAGTGCACCACTGATTGGACTCATGATGAATTAAATATTTATCCTCTTTTTTTTTTTTTTTTTAAGACAAATGTGTAGGTTTTAACCAAATGGCTTTGGACACAAATAAAAATCACTCAGCTTCATGGTCATACATAATACTTTTTTACACAAGGTGCAAAAACTCAGTAGCATTTGCAATCTGCCCAAAGTCTTCCTAATAAATTAGGTCAAATTAATAGTTGATGTTATGCATGCTGACATCAGTGAAATTACATTAAAGATTAATTTGGCCCACTGCTTAAAATTCAGTTTTGAACCTCTAGGGTTAGACAAATTTGCATTATGAAGAACTGATCCTGTATTGACGTTACTTTTGAGTATGTATGTGTGTTCTGAAGTCTGATTCAAAGCTCAGATATATAAGTAGAAGGATTGGTCAATTTTGAAAAGGACAAACGGTAATAATAAAAACTGGTGTGAATCAATGCCTCATTTTCAAACTGGCTGTCATTGCTTTGTTGGACTTTCTGTAAAGGCACAACTTGTTACACACAATCCTATAATATGAAGAACATGATATGTGATGTTTTGTTTGAGATAGAGACTCTAAACTGAACTCTAAGGTGACTGTGTATGAGGGGAGAGCAGTGGATATCATCTACCTTGATGTCAGTGTGGTCTGAGAAAGAATCTTTGTACCTAAACTGGGTTGTTATAGTCTCACTAGATAGACGAAAAACTGATTAGATTATTGTGGTTCAAGTGGAGTGATTAATGGTTCATCCTCTAACCAAAGGTCAGTTGCAAGTAGAATTCCTCAGGAGTACTTGGACTTATCCTGTTTGATATCCTTATGAAGGACCTGGTGGGATATAAAATGTAGACACCTCACCAAGTTTGCAGATGGCACAGTACTAGGAGGCACAAGTGATACACCTGAGGGCAGGGTCACCATTCAAAGGGAACTCGACAAGCTGGAGGAATGGACCAACAGAAATCTTTTATACTTAACAAAGAATGAGATGTACCTAGGATGGACTAAACTCCTATAGTAGCTGGGATGGGGACTGACTAACTTGGGAGCATGTCTGCTGAGAAGTGCATGTGTCCTAGTGAACAACAAATTGAATGTGAGAGCACAGTGCATCCTCTCAGCAATGAAGGCTAGCACCCTGGGTTGTATTAAAAGGGACATCGCCTGTATATTGATGGAGGTAACTATTCTCCTCTACTAAGCAGAGACAATATGTAGAATAACATGCCCAGTTCTGGTCTCCCCAGTTCAGGAAAGATATCTACAAATTGGAGTGAGCTCAGAGGACGGCCATCATGGTAGTGGAGGGCTGGAGCACTTGCCTTATGAGAAAAGGCTGAGAAGCTGGGAGACTTGAACTTGTTCAGCCTGGAAGTTACTTGGCTGAACTAAATATGGAGTACACGAATCAGACCATATGTTTGTAGGTGGTTAGTGCTGTTTGAGGGTAAGGTATTCTAGACATCTGTGTAGCTGATATGACATAGGATCTGTAGAAAATCATGCCCTTCTGGAGCAGCAGGTAGAGGCCAGGCAGGATATTATTGGATGTCTAAGATGGACCTAAGAGCTTAAGTTTAAGTAACTGGTTACTAAAAAAGTGAATAATAGGTAGTAATAGGACCCCCAGTGACTATCTGGTAGTAATAAGTGCACATATAAGTAGCAATGATGAGACAGCGTAAGTCGGTAGTTTAGCTGAGAGACACAGTGGTAAGCCAACCACTAATTATTACCTTTTATTATGTGAAGCTCTGTGCTGCCCAAAAGGTAGAACTGCAGTCATCTAGGAAAAATGTGAAAGGGAAATAAAAAGCACTGGGAGGATGTGTAACTTACTAATAGTTAAATGCACTGTTAGTAGTAAATTCTTATCAAGAAAATCAAAGAACTAAAAAAGAAAAAGAATTGAGGACAGGTTTAGCTGTTAGCTTTTATTTCACAAAGTTATAAGTACCTGAAAAAGAAATCTAATAAGAAGGTTTCTCAGCTATAACTGTAAAGTTGCTAAATAAAAAATTAATTGTCCTTGTACTACTATAAAAAAAATATTAGTTCATTGTGAAGCCAGATTTCAAATGTAACTTCTCATCATACACCTCAGATTTTTTTTCTGACACCTTTGCTTCAATGTGCCATAAGTATCTTGGAGGAACACTGGGCATGTGCAGAGAATTATTGAGGAGATAATGGCTAACAAGTGTGAAACAAATCACAGAATCATAGAATGGTTTAGGTTGAAGTGGACCTCAAAGATCATCGAGTTCCAACCCCCCTACTATGGGCTGGGATACCTCCCATTAGACCAGGTTCCTCAAAGCCCCATCCAGCCTGGCCTTGAACACCTCCAGGGATGGAGCTTCCACTACTGCTCTAGGCAACCTGTTCCAGTGCCCCACCACCCTCAAAGTGAAATATTTCTTCCTAATATCTAATCTAAATCTACCTTCTTCCACTTTGAAACCATTCCCCCTCGTCCTATCACTACATGACCTAGTAATAAGTCCTTCCCCAGCTCTCCTGTAGGCCCCCTTTAGGTACTGGAATGCCGCAATAAGATCTCCCCGCAGCCTTATCTTCTCCAGGCTGAACAGCCCCAACTCTCTCAGCCTCTTCTCATAAAAGAGGTGTTCCAGCCCTCTGACCATCTTTGTTGCCCTCCTCTGGACCCGCTCCAACAGGTCCATGTTTTTCCTATGTTGGGGACTCCAGAGCTGGATACAGTACTCCATGTGGGGTCTCGTGAGAGTGGAGTAGAGGGGTAGAGTCACCTTCCTCTACCTGCTGGCCACACTTCTTTTGATGCAGCCCAGGATCTGGTTGGCCTTCTGGGCTGTGATCGCACATTGCTGACTCATGCTGAGCTTCTGGTCAATCAGCACACCCAGGTCCTTCTCCTCAGGGCTGCTTTCCAGCCATTCCCCACCGAGCCTGTATTTGTGCTTGGGATTGCCCCGACCCAGATGTAGGACCTTGCACTCGGCCTTGTTGAACTGCATGAGGTTGGCTTGGGCCCACCTCTCCAGCCTGTCCAGGTCCCTCTGGATGGCATCCCTCCCCTCCAGCGTGTCGACCTTGCCAAACAACTTGGTATCATCGGCAAACTTGCTGAGGGTGCACCCAATCCCACTGTCCATGTCATCAACAGAGATGTTGAACAGCATGGGTCCCAGTACTGACTCCCGAGGAACACCACTTATCACTGCTCTGCACTTGGACATTGAGCCATTGATCATAACTCTTTGAGTGCAACCATCCAGCCAGTTCCTTATCCACTGAGTGGTCCATTTGTCAAATCCATGTCTCTCCAATTTAGAGACCAGGATATCATGTGGGACAGTGTCAAAAACTTTGCACAAGTCCAGGTAGATGACATCAGTTGATCTTCCCTTGTACACTGCAGCTGTAACTCTCTCGTAGAAGGCCACCAAATTTGTCAGATATGACTTGACCTTGGTGAAGCCATGCTGGCTGCTGCCAATCACCTCCTCATTTCCCATGTGCCTTAGCAGAGTTTCCAGGATGATCTATAATCTTGCCAGACACAGAGGTGAGACTGACTGGCCTGTAGTTCCATGGGTCTTCCTTTTTTCCCTTTTTGAAAACAGGGGTTATGTTTCCTCTTTTCTAGTTGGCAGGAACCTCACCAGATTGCCACGACTTTTCAAATATGATAGCTAGTGGCTTAGCGACTTCATCTGCCACTTCCCTCAGGACCTGCGGATGTATCTCATCAGGTCCCACGGACTTGTGCACCTTCAGGTTCCTCAGGTGGTCTCATACTTGATCTTCACCTACAGTGGGCAGTTCCTAATTTTCCCAGTCCTCTCTTTTGCTTTCTGCATCATGGGTAGTGTGGTTGCAGTCTTTACCAGTGAAGACTGAGGCAAAAAAGTCGTTGAGGACCTCAGCTTTGTCTCTGTCCTGGTTGACCAGTTCTTCCGTTTCCTTCCGGAGAGGGCCCACGTCTTCCCTAGTCTTTCTTTTCTCACTGACATACTTATAGAAAGATTTTTTGTTTGTCTTTATGTCCCAATGATAAACTATTATTTATAAATCACATTTCCTGTGAACAAGACTTTTCCTGCTCTGTTATGTCTTTGAAAAATTCGGGTACAAAATTTAATAAACACATTGATACTCTGAAAACAAGCACATCAATTTTTCATCAAAGAAACAGTATATATATAAAAAATAAATATCTTATATTCAAACTTCTGTACTAAAGTTCTAGTTGCATTATTATTCGTACGATGCCTACAATCCCAAAGAAAGACAAACGTGACGTTGTTATAGACATTGAACAAATACTTTATAAGACACACTCTAATTCTTCCAGTTTAAGGAAAAATACTGAAAGAGGGGACAGTAGCATTGTTCCTCTTCCATAGGCCATAAACTTTCCTTTTTTTCCTGAGTTCCAGGCAAAACTCTCAGTTTAGCCAGGCCAGTATTATTCTCCGCCAGCTCATCTTTCGGCATATGGGGATGGCCAGCTTCCGCGCGTTAAAGATTTTCTTCTTGAAGAATATCCAGACTTCTTGGACTCATTTGTCCTTCAGGACTGCCTCCCAAGGGATTCCGTCAACTTGTCTCCTAACAGGTCAAAGTCTGCCCTCCAGAAGTCTGTGGTGTCAGTTCTACTAAGCCTCCTCCTTACTTCTCCATGAATTGAAAACACTGACATTTATGATCACTATGCCCAAGATGGCCTTCAACTTTCACGTCACCTGTAAGTGCTTCTCTGTTTGCAAACAACAGGTCTAGCAAGGCACCTCCCCTAGTTAGCTCACTCACCAACTGTGTCAGGAAGTTGTCATTCACACGCTCCAGGAACTTCCCAGACTGTTTCCTCTCTGCTGCATTGTATTTCCAGCAGACATCTGGTAAGTTGAAGTCCCCCATGAGAACAAGTGGTAGTGATTGTGAGACTTCTCCCAGCTGCTTATAGAATATATTGTCTGCCTCTTGATCCTGGTTGGGACGTCTGTAACAGTCTCCCACTATGACATGTGCCTTGCTGGCCTTCCCCCTGATTCCTGCCCATAAGCACTCAACCCTATCATCACTGTCATTAAACACAAGACAATCAAAAAACTCACTAACAAACAGGGCCATTCCACTGCCTGGCCTATCCCTTCTGAAGAATTTATAGCTGTCCCTTGCAGCACTCCTGTTGTGTGTGTCTTCCCACCGTGTTTTTGTGATCGTGACTATATCATAGTTTTCCAGCTGCGCAATGGCTTCCAGCTCCTCCTGTTTGTTGCCTATGCTGCATGTATTGGTGTAGATGCACTTCAGTTGAGCTATTGATCCTGTCACCTCTTTTTGGGGAGAAGCTGTAATTCTTACCTGTCCATTCCCAGGTGCTTCCATGATTTCTAGCCCATCAATATCCCTTCTAGCTTCCATGCTCCTGTGCTCTCACCCTGCTTCTGACCATGCAGTGCTACCCTCAACTATTCCAGTAAAAATAAAGGTGGTAAAGAAAGCAGGATAAAAAGCTAGGTCAGCTTTCCAAATAAGCCCGTTTCAGAGTCACATGAATGAAAATATGAGTAGAAGTATGCATTTTCAGAAAATATCTTAGGACAAAGTTACATTTTGGGTCAGAGTTAGATCCAGATGCAGTCACCTCAATTCATGTGCCTGCAGTACAGATTTCTACATATCATTCTAATATCTTTATCTCTCATCACAGTCAATGGAGATCTCTGGTGGTCTTCAGTGCCTGTTTAATGGTGTGACTTAAACCACCTGGACCTCATAACAGCTTTCAGAACAGCACAGATTTTGTGTCTGCCAGACCTGTCTAAATATCTCAAACACCTAAATACAACCCAAGAGTCACTACATACTTATGCTAAGCCCACTAAGCTCAGCCTGTACTCAAAATAATAACTGGTAGCTAGAAAACCATTCACCTGATAAAATATAGATATTAATTTCTGGATGACATAATAGCTTTCCATGTACTTTGCATTAGATCTCCACTGGCTTAAACATAATAACTGCATATAGACACCTTTTGCTATTGACTTATGCACTTGTCTTATGTTGCTCTTCAACTGTCTTGATAAGGAGCTAATCACACCCATGATGTTTTAGATGATATAATATATTTCTGTTGACTGGAGAGGTCTGTCAAATTACCCAACAGAAAAATGAACTGAAAGAGAATGTAGGTCCTTCACAGAAAATCTTTCCTTTGATTCCTACATTAGTCAGAAAACCATCCATTTCAAGCAGAATTACATCAGTGAAATAGCTTCATGTACTACTAGTGTCTTATACTAATAAGCCACAAAATCCAAAATGTGGCTAATTATGCAAGTCAAAATGATTAATTATTTAGGTATTAATTCTTCTAGAGTAAAAAGAACCAAAGAATCTAAAACTGTTACAGCAATGGTTACATATAAAATGAATTCTCAAGTAGTATTACTTTCTAGTAAAGTAATCAACTATAAGATGGTCTCCCCTTGTCCTTTCCCACCTAACGATGTGGAAGCTCTCTCCCTGTCACTAAAGTCTATTGGTCTTTATCCAATAGCCGTACATGCATTGCTACTTAGAGAATGCAATCACTTGTTCTTTACCTGGTTATCTAGAACAAATGTTTCTCAGATACGCAGTCATTCTCATTGCTTCATGATTATTTATACTCCATAAGTTCATTATGTTGCAGTCTAGCAGCACAAACTTTAACCACACCTGATGTGGCCATAAATTCATAAATCCATTAGGGCACATGTTGTGCAGTCTATGCTGGTTGGAGGTGAGGTGACATAACCTTCAGTAAAAGGTTAAGAGTTCGGGACCATTTAACCACTTCTGAATAGTTAACACTTTCGGACAAGCACTGGAAGTTTTTACTTGATGAACACTCAGCAGGTTTTAGAAGAGGCATTTTGAATATGGAGCTATGATGCTGAAATCATGAAACTGCAATATGGAAGAACAGGAAAGGATGGGAGGGGACTGGAGGCTGGTGTCATCTGAGTCTTTATGACTGTCAGAGCCAGACTAATTCTCTTAGAAAATCTTGGGTCTTCAACCTGCTCACCAGACCTCTAGCATATTGAAATATTATTGCCTGTTGTGGTTTGGGCTAGGCTGGCCACTAAAATGAACAGATGTTCTCTAACTTCTCTCCCAAGTGAGAGGAAAATGACAGAAAAAGAGGATTATGAGTTTAAAAGAAACTAAACTACTTTAATGAAATATTAATAAAATAATAAAAAGAAAATATAATAATATTAATAAGAGAATAATTGAATATATAAAATACATACACAACCATATCAAGCTACCAGGATGATAATCACGTCACCAGCAGGCACTGGGAAAGTTCTAGGCTGGACTCAGTGATGGATGGGACATGAACTTAAGAACTGGATTCAGGAATGCACAGATTGGGATCAAAGGCAGATGAACAGAGTCCTCCTTGGACACTGGCCATTGAAGAATGAGGGCTGATCATTTGATCCCTCAGCTTTTATACTGAGCATGAGGCAGAAGGGATGGAACACCCTCTGGGTCAGTTTGGGGTCACCTGTCCTGTCCACTCCTCCCCGCAGGTGGGACCCCTCTACGCTTTTCTGCTTTTGACCCTTCAATGGGGCAAATAACAGTCAGCTGACCTCAGTTGTTAGAGCAATAAGTATAAGCAAGAGCCTGTCTGCATACCATTCCTTAGTATTAATTATAAACATCAGGTCTTATCACTGCTAGAAGATGGCATTGTATGAAAAATATGCCATTAATTTCAGAGAGTTCAGTTAGTTAGAAGAGGTTTAGCTGAAAAGTAAAATTATTGAAAAGAAAATTGGTCCTGTTTTACTTCAAAGCAGGACACCCGTGTAATTAGATGTGGTTTGAATTAGAGTTTTAAGTGAAATCTAAAAGCAATACATCGATTAAGGTGTTTTCATAGACAAGGTGTTATGAAATAGTGTGGACAGAAGAGTATTAATGAGTTATGGGTATATTCTCTTAACATGTAGTGTATATTTTAAACTATATATTTAGCAATAGCCTGTGAGAGTGAATATTACTTGAATCTGTCCTGGAATGAACCAAGGAAAGCTTTCATGGCAAAGCTAATGGCAGAGCAATTGTGCATGCATCTGAAATTTTATGTTGACTCTTCCTTAGATCAAAAGTCATCTTAATACCTGTATGAATTCTTCAAAAATTAATTTGCATCTGAACATCTGTGGGAAAACATATACCACAGGATACAGAAATAAAAAAAGGAGTCATTCAACAGTCCCTGTGCTCTGCAGGGCACCTTCCATGTAGGTGCTTTGCAGAACAAGAGGGATACAAAAAATGATGGTTTGTGTGTTCAAAGTCAATTCTATTATGTTGAAGCCAGTTGGAGAATCTTCGCCCCCCC
>NW_009649320.1:3864090-3944747 GCF_000708025.1 Charadrius vociferus | reverse complement strand
CCCATGGGGAAAACCTCCCCCCCCCCCCCCCCCCCTCCTTGATATTTCTCAGGCATTGTAACTGAATTTCAATTGTTGTTACTGAAAACAATTCCTCAGGTATATGTGGTCAGTCTTCTGAATTCCAGTTATCCATGACGCATTTGACACGCAGACTTGAGTGTGTATACAAATATAACACCATATCGACTCAGCAAAAAAATATCCATTTTGAAGACATAAAATGTATTTCTAACATACTAATTTGTCATTAAAAGAATCAGAATTTATCAAGTTTCCTTTTGCTACTCTTAAGCTAAGGTTCTTCGGAGGTATGATGCAAATAGATAATTTCTTAAGCTGTTGTCAGAAGTCACAATGCTTCTGGAGGGGCACCATGTTTATTGCTCTGGCTTACAGACCATGCTATGCATTTGAATGATTGACCAGGTTTAGCAGCAACTGAATTCAAACACGAACGTGCAAGAAGTTAATCTGTTCAGTGGTACTTGATTTCATCATCCCTATTTTGCTAAAGGGATGACTTTATTCAAAGAAGTTAGGCACAGACATAAACGACTGCAAGACAGAGGCTTTGGGGAGATTTGTAATGGAAGAACATTAAAACTGTAGTAAACACTAAGGCTAATATCAGCAAACAAGTCAGAGACATAAGTAAAATGTTAATTTTGTTTTCTACTCCGTATACTATTTATGTCTATGTTTGTATGTATCAAAGCAATTTCACATCTCCAAAAAACCTTTTCTGCAATCAAAACTTTTTCCTAAAGTAGCACCTGTAATATTTACAGCACAAACATTTCTGTAAACTCTGGTAATGAGATTCTGAAACAGGAGAGATGAAGGATAAATTATAATTGCTTTTTTTGACTCCAGAGATTCTTGGATAAATTTTAACACCTGGCACCGCACTATATCTTGAAAGACCTACCAGCTTTCATGGGATAAGCACTGTCATGATTCTGTAAGCCCAGGTCACGCTTTTGGCATCTGGCTTATTTTTGATTACTTTTATTTCTGTTAAAAAGAAGAATTTTTTACCTTGTTTGCTTTAGACAAATTCCTGCGCTACCCTAAAAATAGTTGCATTCAAAGGTAGATATGCTTTTCTTGCTTTATGTAAATAGAAAATACACAACTTGCCTTGTTGGAAAGATTAATAATTAAAAATTAATTTTTTATAACGCCTTGTAATCCGTCCTCCATCCTGAGAGTGGTCTGTTACTTTCAAATAAGTGGTCTCATATTAGGTGCTTGTACTTATATAACTGCTATAAATGCAATGTTTGGTTAAGTTAACCTTGGGAGATAATTTTTACTGGCACTTTGCAAGTTGTGTTATTTATCTTGCTCTGCTTTTAAGATTCAGTTGTCTGTGTCCAAGAGGTCATCAACTATTACATCTTCCCTTCATATTAAAGGATATCACATTAATATGTTAATATATGAAAATTGTTATCTCTCTACAGTTATAAGATTAATTCATTTTTGTGTGGTTTTATTATCATTTCCCTATAATCTCACTGTTCTCAGTTATTCTTTAGTAATGTATTATCTTGGTATAAACCTCTGATTAATCTAAATTTCAGTCGATAGCAAAAATTAACCTGTGATAGAAATGAGTTTTCACTGAGTCATGAAGAACCTAATGGTCCTTCATCAGGGGACAGACTTATTTTGCAGCAGCATAAAATAAATATTTTAGTGTTAATATTTCTGGATAGGAAAATCTGCTATTTGCAGTCACTTCTCTTTTGGCTCCTGTGACTGTCCAAAGAAAGTTTTAATCTTTTTTGTTTGGTTGGTTGTTTTTTTTTCCTTTTTGTCCTGGTTTGTGGTAAAACAAGACCAATTTTGTTCAGTAACTTTGCTTCTTAGCTTGGCCTCTTCTAACTACTGAAATTAACAGCATATTGCACAGACAATGTTCACTGTCTCAGAGTGATGACTGATGTTTACAGCTGATGCCCAGGCATGGTATGCAGAGAGGACCTTGCTTATACTTATTGCTATAACACCCAAGGGCAGCTAACTTTGTTATTTGCCCTGTTGGAGGGTTGGAAGCAAAAAGGGGTAGAGGGGTCACACCTGTGGGGAGGAGTGGACAGGACAGGTGACCCCAAACTGACCAACAAGGTATTCCATCCCATCTGCCTCATGCCTGCATTTGATCCTGATCCTGAATGCGGATCTGGAATCCAGTTCCTGTCCATCACTGAGTCCAGCCTGGGACTGCCCCAGTGCCAGCCGGTGTCATGACTGTCATCCTGCGAGCTTGATATGGGTTTGTATATATTTTGTTATTTCCTTTTATTTTATTATTAATATTTCATTAAAGTAGTTTAGTTCTTTCTAGACTCATAAGTCTCTTGTTCCTCCTTTGCCTCTCTCTTTGAAGACGGGTAGAGGGGAGATCTGTCGGTCCCATTTGGGGTCCCCCACGTCCCCAGGAGCTGATTTCACCTAAACCACGACACTTTTTCACTCTGCTTTCATACTCCTATTCCCCAAAAGCTTCTACCAATGTGAGGACTCCTTGGTGACTGCTATAAGTTAATGCTTTGGAAAATGTGATACTAATGAACATATCTCAAGATCACAGACATTGTCTGCTGAACATAACTATTTTGTTGTGAGATAATTTTTTTTTTTAAAGTGCAATGGAAAAAATAAAAAGTCACATAAGCCTGCCTGGTTCCTGTCTTTCATATGCATAATGGACACCCTCAAGCTCAAATGCTGTGATTCCTGGATGAAAAGAGGATGTAGAGGCTGGTGTCATTTAAATACTTTACTTCTCACACATACTACCTGTTTGTCTTGAAGTGTGGGTAGAAAGTGGGTAGGGACTATAAGGCTCCTTGGGTAATGCTATGATAACTATGATTCAATTTTTTCAGGATTTAAATCTATTTAATTTCTTGCAATGAATTATATGACAAAAAGTGCTTTAGAAGTGCCTGTACCTGTTGGCATCCTACTTAATGAATAAAAAAGAAATAAATGGAGTACTAATCGCTAAAAAAACCCCAACAATAAAGATCTACCTCAATATCTACAGTGATGTAATTGAACACTTCTTTATGAATGTGAGTTAATAAAATATGTCATGGGAGTGATGAGGACATAGAATTGTTTAGAGGTTTCTAATAGCTAGATAGAAAAGTTGATATTGAAGACTACAGAATGACTTCAGATGTGTGGCAGTGAAAGGATTCCCTCAAAGTAATTTTAATTATTTTTTTTTTTTTAACAAGCTTTATTTATTGTTATTTCTAGTATGGTTCATTATAGTTTTGTATTTAATTGTAATTTTTACAGATAACTTTCCAGCAAGAACAGGCATAGTTTTATCATTTAAGAGTCACTGAAGAGTGTTAGATGGTGGTAATTGAATCCAGAATTCATTAATAAAAAATGCCAATAACATAAGCATTTAATGGTGTTTGTTATCAAACACAAAGGAAGCACGCATTAATAGTAGATCTCAAAATCTCAAGTCTTCCTTTCAAATAAACAATGGAATTTCAACATGTTAATTCATAAGGCATAAGATACATTTTCTTCCTAATAAAAAAAAAAAACAAAATGTCCTAGGTCAATTTCAGCCTCATTCACAGCCAACCTAAGGCAATTGAAAGAATTGGCCATTTCATCAGGTCATCAGTGAAGGTTCGGCTCTACATGATGTTATTTACAGCCCTCGGTGAAGAAAATTACTGTGATAAAATATCAGTTTCTGATGGCATATTTTGAGATAGCATGGGCTTATATGTGACATTATATTGTGACCTGTTTTCTATTTAAATAGTAGAAATGAAGTCTTTATGTTTTCTGCTTAGCCTTTAAAATTGCTGCCTTTAAAATTAGCCCAACTAGATGTTCACATTTCCAAATGAATAATGTTAAAAAATTGATCAGTGCAAAGCTTTGCATACAAAATCCAAAACATTAATTTCTAAGTACTTACATATTAAACACAAATTTTATATGAAGTTTGAAAATATGTCTTAGGTTTTTTCTCAACTGGAGTTCTTAAAAACAAGCAAGCAAACAAATCTAACTCCATTCAGTATAATAAATCGCACCAAGCAGGTATATCTCTAAAACAGAGACTTCAAATTTGAATTTCTTCAATCTCTGACAAAAATATGAAATGTTGGGTTTTTTTTTGCTTGGTAACACGTCTCACAGGATTCCCTATCATTAGCAGCTGGGTGTTGCTAAAAAATATGCATTAAAAAAATCAACTAGCTAAGTGATACTACAGTTACTGAAAATGTACTGCTAGAAGTTTTGTTCCTTTTATTTGTTTTTAGCTCTTAGGTCAGACAATCAGATTCATATTTTTTCTGCTGATTAATCACTTCAATTCAGATACTGACAATGAAGTCATTATATATTAACAGCCTATTTTATTTCTTTAGAGCAGGTAATTCCAGCTATTGAAGAATGTCACATGCTCATATTGAGCCAGCAGTGACACAAAAGATTTTTTTTGAAAGTGACTAAATTGGTCTAGATGAACCAGTTTTGAGAAACTGAGATTTGTAAACATTAACATGTGGTAATTCAAATTTCACCCCCTTTTTCTCCTACTTTCACTCATCTAAATCCTCATAATCACATGAAATTATAAAAGAAAAAAATGTTATGGCAGAAAGAACATAAATCAAATCCTACAAATCACAAAATGTTAAATGTTTTCTTTCAGCCCATAAGAAATTTAAGAAATACATTGCAAGTGACAACAACATCAGATATATGTTCTAGAACAGGAAGGCATCAAGATAACTGTTGATGTTCTGTCTCTGCACTAACAGGAAATTAATTTTTATGAATATGTAAATGATCCTGTGATAATATCATATATTATTCAGTTAACCAAGAAACCAAATCAAACCAAGTATTAACATCAAATACATAAGATCTCAATAACCCACTAAATAACCTTGTAGCTGTTCTTGGGGTAGGGAAGGACCTTTCTAGATCTGACTTCATATTTGGGGTTGCTTAGTTATAAGCAAGACATGTTGCAAGCAAATGGAGAATCTTTGGAGAATGAGTGCACTGTTACTAATACTGCATCCTTACACTTGGCCATTAAGGCAAAAAGTACCCCAGAAATGAACCTGCAAACAAGCTGCTTCTGTTTCCGATGGTAATTACTGGTATTCTTGAAACAAGGAAGTGGCACAAAATAATTGAGACAAAACATATACAATCCTTAAGATAAAAATATTTCTTGTGGATACATTCAGGTTTGATATCAAAAGATGCTTATCTGAACTTGATGATTCTAGGATCATCAGGATCTCTTCCATAAATTTTATCAAATGCTATCTTAGAACAATTAAATTAATTGTCCCCACAGTCTTGCTTATAGCCTTATGTGAAAATTTACTTCATGATTGTAAATGTTTCTTTTCTTATTCTGTCTGGAAATATATTCCTAATCGATTTACAGCTGTTTGCTTTGCACCAGCATTATCTTTCAATTTAATTAGTTCTTTCCCACTTCTTCCAAAGCCCCAAATGTTTAGCTTAACAAAATTAAATGACTTCACATATAAACAAGTCAAGTCCTTTAACCTTTTTCATAAGATTGGCTTTTCATTACTGGAATTATTTTGGCATTTCTCTGAGACTGTTTCAATTTAAGTTCATTAATGTAGGTAACCAAAACTGTACATTACATCCTATATCAAGTATTAACTCTACTTTTTAGAGTGTTATGAGTATAGAAGTGTGGTGGTTTTTGGTTGGGTTTTTTTTTTTTTCAATCTTTTCTGTTGCTTCCTAGAAGTGTAATTTTTTTTTAAAAGGTTTGTTACACTGATAGCTCAAAACCATCTCACAGGATTTGAGATAGGAAAAGAAGTGTTAGTCTTAAATTGAAGCAAAGGAGACCTAGGTTTGCCTAAAGGAAAACACTCTAATACAACATCAGAGTAAATGGTTTAAGGAGGCTGTAGACAAGAAGAATTTTAAGAACAGCTTAGACAAATATCTGTCAGGATTGCTTTAAGTTTAATTCATCTGCTCTTAGTGGGAGAATAGACTATATGACCTCTTAAAAACCCTTTCATTGTTACAGCTCTCTAATAAAACATATTCCTAGACAATCTCAGAAACTGTTTATGAATTATGTGTTTTATTATTTACAGCAGCAAATACCATTCTTATTTTTGAAGTAAATTTTACTGCAAATTATTCTTCACAATCCTTGAGAAACTGGGGTGAAATTATCTACACTTAATCTGAAAGATATACTGTGACAGATGCCCAAAACTATACTTTTCAGTTATGAACATGGTAATATGATTCCTGACTTTACAGGATTTTTTCATCCATACATCTCTTTGTTAAACTATAACTTCTCTAGTATTTGTAACAGATGTGATTTAATGAGGGAGACAATCCCTTCCATGATCTATGCGCTATGCCCCTGTTCATATAGCCCCAGAACTGCCAGGGATAGATGTTCCCACCACCAGCCCAGAGCCTTTTCCACAGAGATGCTCCATTCCTCCAGCCTTTCTGTGTTATCTGAATGGCAGCCCTGCTCTCAAGCACGTCAACTGATCACCTAATTTTCCTGTCAACTGCGAAACGTGATGACTGTGCTCTCTATTACCTCTTCTTGTTTGCTGATGAAGGCTTTAAATATAGCAGGACCTGGGATAGACTTCTGTGGTACAACGCTTGTTAGAAGCATCTTGGTAGAGTCCAACGAATTACCATCTGGGTCCAACCACCAAAATATCATAGAACTGTAGAATCATAGAATACCAGGTTGGAAGGGACCTCAAGGATCATCTGGTCCAACTTTTCTTGGCAAAAGCACACTCTAGACAAGATGGCCCAGCACCCTATCCAGATGAATCTTGGAAGTGTCCAATGTTGGGACTTCCCTGGGGAGATTATTCCAATAGCTGATTGTTCTCATTGTGAAAAATTTTCCTCTTGTGTCCAATCAGAATCTCCCCAGAAGTAACTTGTACCCATTACCCCTCATCTTTTCTGTGTGGCTCCTGTGAAAAGGGAATCTCCATCTTCTTTGTAGCCACCCTTTAAATACTGGAACATGGTCTCCCCTAAGCCTTCTTCTCTCAAGGCTACACAAACCCAGTTCTCTCAGCCTTTCCTCATATGGCAGGCTTCCCAGTCTTTTGACCACCTTTGCGACCCTTATCTGGGCTCTCTCCAGCCTGTCCACATCTTTTTTTGTATGGCGGGACTAAAACTGAACACAGTATTCCAGGTGCAGCCTGACAAGCATTGAGTAGAGTGGGATGATGACTTATTTGTCTCTGCTGATGATGCCCTTGTTGATGCAACCTAGCATCCTGTTGGCTTCCTTTGCTGCAGCAGCACACTGTTCACTCCTATTGAGCTTGTCCACCAGGACCTCCAGGTCCCTCTCCATAGAGCTGCTCCTCAGCCGGGTAGATCCCAGCCTGTGCTGTGCTCCTGGATTATGTTTCCCAGGGACAAGACCTTACACTGATCCTTGCTGAACTTCATAAGGTTCTTGTTAATCCACTCTTCCAGCCTATCCAGGTCTTCCTGCAGGGTGGCTTTCCCTTTCGATGTCCACTTCTCAGCTCGGTTTGTTGTCATCGGCAAACTTCATCAGGATACACTTCACCCCATCATTCAGATGACTTATGAAGATATTAAACAGTGTTGTGCCCAATATCTATCCCTGATGGACCCCACTTGTGACAGGTTGCCAGTTTGAAAAGGAGCTATTTACCACCACTCTTTGGGTGTGGCCAGTCAGCCAGTTCTCCACCCATGGCACAGACCACTTGTCTAGACTGTAACACATCAGTTTCTCTAGCAGGAGGCTGTGGGAAGCTGTATCTAAAGCCTTGGAGAAATCCAGGTCTGATATCCACTGCTCGCCCTATGTCAACTGAGCAGGTTACTTTGTCCTAGAAGGTGATCAGGTTTGTCAAGCATGGTTTGCCCTTCGTGAATCTGTGCAGGCTTTTCCCAATCATGTGATTCATCTGACTCATGGTAACCCCCAGAAGGATTTGTTCCATAACTTTCCCAGGGACTGAAGTAAGACTGATAGGCCTCTAATTCCCTGTGTCCTCCTTTACGCCCTTCTTGTAGATGGGGGTACCATCAGCTGCCTTCCAGTCTTCTGGGACATCCCCCGATCTGCATGACTTCTCAAAAATTATGGAGAGTGGTGTCACAATAATGTCAGCCAGCTCTCTTAACACCCTTGGGAGGATAACATCAGGGCCCATCAATTTGTAGGGGTCAAGCTCCTGTAATGGTTTGCATACCGACTCTTCCTTCACTGATAGTGGGTCTGTGTTTGCATCAACCTGGATTTTTGTTCCCAAGGCCTGGGGCTCAACAGTGCTGGTAAAGACAGAGGTGAAGAAAGTGTAGAGAACCTCTGCCTTTTCAGCGTTGATGGTGACTAATTCACCTCTCCTGTTTAACAGTGGACTAACGTTTTCCTTCTGTTTCTGCTTGTTGTTTATGTACCTGAAGAACTCTTTCTTGTAGTTTTTGACATCTCTGGGCAATTTCAATTCGAGCTGAGACTTTGCTTTTCTAACTGCATCTCTGAATGCACTGGCAATGCCCTTGTAGTTCTCAACAGGTATTCTTCTGCTTTTCCATCTCTGGTATGCTTCTCTTTTGGTTTTGAGCAGACTCAGAAGTGGTCAGTTAAGACACGCGTGTCTTGCTTCACCTACTTCCCTTACCTTTAAGGGGGATGAACTGTTTTTATGCTTCCAGGAGAGCGCCTTTGTCACCTAATTGTTCACTCATCCACTGTAATATCCTAATTTGTCCACAGGAATGTTATGGGAGAAAGTGTCAAAAACATTGCTGAAGTCAAGGTACTGGACCTGTACTTCTCTCTCCTCATCTACATATCTAATCATTTTACCATATTAGGTTTGTCAGGCACAATATACCTTTGGTAAGTCCATGTTGGCAGCTCCCTGTCAGCTTCGTCATTTTCCTGGGCTTCAAGGATACTCACTCCATGATTTTTCCAGGGACAAAAGTGAGACTGGCTGGCCTTTTGTTACCCATCTTGACCTTTTGGTCTCTTGAAGTTGACTATGACATTTGCCTTGTTCTATTTGTAAGAAATATCTTCCAGTCTCCATAATTTTTCAAAGATAATGGAGAGTGATCTAGCAAGGACATTGGCCACCTCTGACTTTGGTGCAGTCTGTCAGGTCCCTTGGACTTTCAGTTAATCCATGACTTGGTCCACACCCACTGCTGCTGTCTTTCCTCCTTGATAGCTGCCTCCAGGCACAGATTTCAGATAATAGTTCCAATTTTGTGCATTCTAAAATCAAATTTTTTCCTACAGAACATTTGCAGTCCTGAAGTGTACTCATTACCCCAATACTCGATCCAGCACAGGACTCCTAGCCTGAAAGTTCCCCAGACATTTAATTTTAGTCACCAAAGCATGCTCTGCAATATACTCTGAAGTGTCATAATCACAAGATCAGAAGGTTTTTCTTGCTCGTGAATCCCTTTGCTTCAGGAGGAATATTTTTACTTGCAGCATTGCTGGTGACCACAGATATGTTAGGACTATTAGATTCTTGCAGTCTTAGCAAAGTACCTGGGACCCCTAATTTCTGTCTCGGTTTTCCACCTCCCTGGTTATTTTTCAAGAAGTATTCTGATAGCAACTGAGGCTCCAAGTGGGTGATGATGTATTAATTCTCATTAGTTGTCTCTATTCTCAGTGAAAGAGAGGGGCATGCGACATAAGAGGAATTAATGGCACCAGAACCCCATAAATCTAAGTTCCATAGACTCTTGGGGAGAAAGGAGGAAAGCAGGATGTCTTTTCACTGTCTGGGAAATTATGAGATTATATCAAGTTGTTGAGACAGCAAATAAAACTTCATTGCCACATCGCCAGGATTAGACATGTCTTGCTACCATTTTCTGTGTTCGCTTCTCTTATGCCCTTGCTTTTACTTGTAATTTTTGGAGCATTGGCTCATAATATTCTTTTTAGTAGAGCTGAAGTCAAAAAGGCTTTGAAAATTTAAACATCTTCTGTTTCATTTGGTAGCTTACCTCATAAAGGAACACCTCAGGATTTCCCTTAATCTCTTATTAACTTGTACTGGTCTTAGAGAACATTTTATTGCTGTTTGTATTCTCTGCTAGTTTTAATTCCTTAGGTTTCCTGAATTTGCACCTTATGTGCTTTCATTGTTCTTTCATAGAGCATTTTGCTATGTTGCTGTTTTCATTTTTTTGTATGATTTCCTTTTGTTTTTCATATTATTAAAGTATTTTTCATTCAGCTACATTGGTTTCTGACCTCCTAATATTTCCTTTTTATGGGGATAGTTTACTTCAAAACTTTTAATATTGTCTTTTTTAGAAATACCACTTGTTCTACACTTTTTCCTTTAGACTACTTTCTTCACAAACAAGTTCTCAGGCTTGTTTAAGTCCATTTTCTTGAAGTACAAGAAGTGTTTTTCCTTTACTTTCTTCAGAACTGTGAAGTACATAGTTTTTACTCCCTTTTGCTTACTTTACCCTCTGCCTTCAAATTTTAAAATATTATGCAGAATTAACTCTAAATAATTTGTGAGCTGATTCTTGTACTTTTTTTAATAAAAAATTCATCCTCAATGTTTTCCAAGAACTCACTTGATACTTTCAGTCCTGTGATAGCACTTTTTCAACGTGTCAAATAGTTAAAATCTTCCAAATTGGATTGCTTTTCAATCAATAGTTGGTGCTTGTTTACGGCTAAATTTGACTTCAAAGCTTCCATTTGAACTTCAAAATTTTCCAAAATAACTTCCTAGTTTGTTCAAAAACATACAAAATAATATCAAACATAACAAAAATACAAATAGCAACTACAAAATATTGTAAAAACCATTTTTTCTAAACCAGGAAGTTAGTCACTAAGGCTTCTGCATTTTTTGCATTCTCTCTATCTAAGAATACATCACTCACATATTTTGTCTGTACAGGGAGTGTCATATATTCCATTTTTTTTCACTGTATATTTATTGTTAGTGTTCCATTAAAGATGAAAGAGGACAGATCGATGTATCTAACCACAACTCTTGTACCATTTTAAATACCTATAGGCCATTAATTCCATATATTCTCCAGTTATCATCCTATGATGGCACAGTTATTTATGGGGCTATATCTACCAGCCCAATAGAAGTATCTGAGGTAGTCTAGTACATCTAGAATGGCAATAGAGGCCAACTGAGTTACTCTCATTTTTTTCAGGCTATTGTCTGACTGTTCTTTTAGCTAATATGCGTTGCTTATAGATCAAGCTTCATTCAAAACTCCTCCAATTATCTTTCACATTTCTGGACAGTTGCTGGGTTTCCCCTTAGTTTCTTTTAGTTGTTCCATTCATCATTGAGCAGTCATTCAGGACAAAAAAAGAAAAATAGTGTTTGCTAGAGGTTTTTGCTATGTATTGAGTTTTAATTTTAGTATTGTGCCTTCATGCATGTAAACACAAGAAGTGTCCCATGGATTAGAAAGTGGCAGAAGGAGGTGCCAATTCACAGGAGCATGTAGGTCTGGCCACTTACCTTGGTCCATCTCCTTTTAACTCCCACAGCATCTACAACTGTTGGATTGGGGATTCTAAAAGGTATGGCCCTGCCTAATCCCTTTATCATCTGTTCATAGACTTGTTAATAAACCTGCTGATGCAATCTGTCCCCACAGCTTCCTGTGGCGAGAAATTCTGGAAGTTCACTCTCTTCTGGGAAGAAAAAGTTGTTTCTTGTGTTTGTTCTGAACTGGTCTCTCACAAGTTTCAGTAAATGTGTTTAAAAGTCTTGGTCCCTCAGCCATCTTCTTTCCAAATTTAAGAATATCAGATATTTTTTCCTCCTTTATAAAGTGATACCTCCATTCCCTTGTTTGCTGCTATCCTGTTTACCTTCTATATCTCCACTCTACTACGTTTCATCCCTCTTGAGATGCATAGATCAAACCTGTACACGGTACCCAAGAAATCAGTCAAACAAGCTTTTTATAGCGGTAAAAAGAGGCCCTCTCTGTTGTCTCTTTCTGATGATGCACAACATTTTGCCACCTTTATTTGCTGGCATACACGTTGAGAAAGTGACTTCAAAGAACCTTAGGATCTCTTACCTGAGCTGTAACTGCCAGGCATAACTGACAGACTCCTATGAGATACTTTGGAAACCACAATTTGCAGTAGGGATATGTGCTAGTTTCAGGTTGCAAGAAATAAATACGTTCAGGAAAAAAAGCTTGCTGTTAATTTATTAACAGAGTTTAAATAATCTGTTTTAAACATCCTTAGAACTTGTGAACAAATATTATTACCGGAGTTGCTGCTTTAGAATTATTTTGTCTGGTGCTTTCCAGAGGCTACATATGTTGACCTGTTTGCTTAACCTAGTTTCAAGGGGGAGAAACATATAGGCAGATATGTCTAACAGTAAGAGGAGTT
Organism: Charadrius vociferus; assembly: GCF_000708025.1. Taxonomy (NCBI): domain Eukaryota; kingdom Metazoa; phylum Chordata; class Aves; order Charadriiformes; family Charadriidae; genus Charadrius; species Charadrius vociferus. The sequence continues at coordinate 3,932,251 of NW_009649320.1, read as the reverse complement.
GAGTACTGGGAAATGTTTAAGTGTCTGAATATGCATTCTTTTAAGTGTGTAAGTGTGTGATGGTCATATGAGGATAATTTAAGGTTTACAAGGATCTGCTATTAAAACTTTAATGAAAAGAGTCTGGAAAGATCATGCATCATTAAGGACATCTGTCATATGGTGTGCATGTGAGATCCTTGTTGAGTGGCATGCTGGAAATGAAATACATTAACAATGTGTTCCAGAAAGAAAAATGGAACAAAAGCCAAGTGAAATGTGGGATAAAGCCAGAAAAGGACCCTTCTGCATTAATATCTTCAATTAACATGTGGAGGATTGGTACTTTGGCAAAGAAATATGTACTTCCCATAGATTCATTCTCTGATAATCTAATGTTTTGAGGTAAAAACAGTCTTTGCTTTTACTGATTTCTGTGATATGGGAGAATAGTGACCAGTTCAGCTAACAGAAAAAGCTATGGAATACTATATTACCAGGTAATTATTTTTACTATTTTTTCCCCAAAACAAATTAGCAATAAATACAGTAAAAAAGTAATGTTTACTTTTATAGACATTCAGAAACTGTTCTAGAAAATTAATCTTTATCAAATATATTTCCATCTGGAAAACCTTTTAATAAAACTTTTGATCAACAAAAATGCAGATTACTTCTAGTATATTGGACATGAGCTGTCAATGTGTGCTTGCAGCCCGGAAAGCCAGTTGTATCCTGGGCTGCATAAAAAGAAGCGTGGCCAGCAGGTTGACGGAATGATTCTCCCCCTCTACTCCACTCTTGTGTGAGACCCCTCCTGGAGTACTGTATCCAAGAAAGACATGGACCTGTTAGAGTGAGTCCAGAGGACGGACACAAAATTGGTCAGAGGGCTGGAGCACCTGTCCCATGAAAAAAAGCTGAGAGAGTTGGGGTTGCTCAGCCTGTAGAAGAGAAGTCGCCGGGGAGACCTTATGGAGGCCTTTCAGTATATAAAGGGGTCTTACAAGAGAGGCAGAGGGACACCAAGGGCTGTAGTCACAAGACAAGGGGCAACAATCTTAAAGTGAAAGAGGGTATATTTAGGCTGAACATAAGGAAGAAATTTTTTACCATTAGGGTGGTGAGGCACTGGAACATCTTACCCAGAGAAGTTGTGGAAACCCCATTGGAAGTGTTCAAAGTCAGGCTGGGCTTTGAGCAACCTGATCTAGTGAAAGATGCCTTTGCCCACAACGTGGACGTTGAACTAGGTGATCTTTGAAGGTCCCTTCCAACCCAAACCATTCTATAAGGCACAGATTAGGAAGGGACTGAATAGGAATAAAATCTTTGGGACAACTACTTTAACTTTAAAAATAAAACATTTCTAACTTGCTGAAGAAATGATGAATGTGAAATTGTTAAAGATAATAATGTTAAAACAGTTCTAATAGTCATATAGAACTGAAAATTATTTCCCATTTTGTGGGCTACAATGATTACATATCCATGGTGAAGTAACATACAGTTCAGTGACATCCAGTGCTGGAAAGTATTGATCTTATAAAGTCAGATCTGACATATGAAATATAGAACTACTGAAGTTTGGGGATAAAAGATAGCCTTGTGATCAAACTTGATTAATAGAGCCAACTTTTTATAAAAAGTACAAAAGCAATTATGCTAATGAATGTAGACTTGATGCATTAATATCCTTTGACAGCACATCAGCCGGAAATGGAGAGACAAGTAAGCTCTTGCCAAATGAATTGTCCTTCCCTTTCAAGACAGGGAAATAAAAAGTAAGGAGCCACTTTTAGTAAAATGAGAACTGAGGATAGCCAAAAGTTGTTTTGCTGTTTTGGTTTGGTTTGTTTTGTAAGATATTCAGACAGCTGTGGCTCTCCATTGCTGAAAGAAAAACTCCTATATTCAAAAAATCCTTTATGTCACAGAAAGAAAACAAGTGTTGCACAAAAGTTGCAACAGAACTTAAAGAACCAAGAAATAAGAAATTAATTAATATTTATGACAAACAGACCAACTGTCAAAAACAGAGAAAAAAAAAAAGTTTTTTGCACTTTAAAATATTATCTGACAAGGTGTTGAACAATATAGAATGGGTGGTGCAGAGGAGAGGCTGCTATAATTTTTATTCAGATATGGAGCCTGAACAGAAATGGAGTGCACAGCCAGATCTACAACCTCAACACATTCCTTAAGTTATGCATCATGTGAAAAATATAAAGAATCAATATTAGTTCCTGGCTCTGAAATGAAGGAGTATGGACGTGCCTACATCAACACTATGTTCCTGTAGTGGTAGACATAGAATTAGTCTAGACATAGTCCCTAGATTTTGACTGTCACTAAAGTCAAAGGTTTGGGTTAGTTGCAAAGTAAACTTCACTGCTTTCTTTGTGTTTGACTGTTTCTTTCTCCATACAGTTTTAATTTGGAGGCACGAAACCCATATCCTCACTGCTCTCAGACTTCCACTTGTTGTGACAGATGGGAGGTGTTGCTGAAGATGAAGACATTTGGAGAACAGCTTAATGACCCGAGTATGACTCTCAGTTGCTTGCTGTATATAGAGAAATAACCATATATGATACTTTTTAAAAAAAAGTTTGGCCTTATCTCTCCACAAATGCTACTTCATTTATGGTCATTTTTTTCACATCACTTACTTTCATTTTATTCACCCTCACAGTCCCTATTTTCTGCTGATGTCCAAAAAAGCCGTCACTAACACCAATGTGATTCAGTGAGACTGGTTAAATAGAAGTAAGAGAAGAATTTGTGTTATTTTTTTCTCTTTGTGTTTGCAGTAGAGTGGTTTAAGAAAACAAAGAAAAAAAAATCCACTTTGTTCTCTGAGCTATTTTTCATGTGCAAGTCAGGACATAAGTGGTTACTGGCAAAAAATTCCAATCTGGATTCTTACATTCCTGATGCATTTGCAGCTCTGTAGGAAATATTACTTCACTCTTTCAAACTTTATAGGCATATTTTTCCCCTCAATCAAATTAAATTTTCTCAAAACAATTGTGGAAGGGAATTGAACACATAATATTTAAATTTGCACAACTTTTCTGCTTTCATTAGCAGAAAAAATTTTTAAGTATAGACCTGTGTATTATATCATTCATTGATATATGGCAACCTGAAGTATAAAGAGGATGGGAAACTGGAAATTTACCTGTGTTCTGAGAATAATTTTCTGAGCAGCTGTCTGGAAAAAAAAACCCAACAAAAACCACTTGATTACTTCAAAGTGAAAGAACATGGTGAAGATTATATTAACACCTAGGTATGGCATTTTTTTCAGCAGAAGCAATAAACTATCTGCCACAAAAAAAAGTTAATCAACAGGAAAGAACACTCTTCCCTTATTGGAAACAAGAACTGCAGCGTTTTGATAAACTGATTAAATTAGATGGGAGAAAAATATATATCCCTTGTTTATCACTTGTCTAAAATGCATTATGCTTTAATTAATTGCTAACATCTAGGGAGGAGAGTTTCTTGTTTTGAATATGCCACCAAAATAGAAAAAGACACTTATTTTTTCTTCAAATATTCCTACACTGATGCAGCTACAACTTCTGCTCTGCTTCTTATGGTAAATTAATCTACGATCCTCTTTGCTCCTACATCTAGGCTGTTCCCAGTCCCTAAGATGGGACACTGCTAACAACGTTGAGTCTGCTTGTGGTGCACTGAAATGCTTTCTGTGGAAGGCACTGTCCTCTGTGACAGCGGAGAGGTGATCCAGATAAGAAGGAACAAAAACCAACATGGAATGAATTAGCATAAACCTGAAGAGAAGAACTGCAAACAAAATTTATATCAGGAGGTTTAAATGTGTGTGGTAACATCAGGTCCTTGTCTCCTATCTGAACTTCTTAACTACATTTATGAGGGTTACACCTAAGCCTTGCTGCCTTAGCCTGGATTCTGTCTGCGTTTATAAGGACCTCAGCCTACATTTTCATGACAAAAAGTCCCTGGAAGCATGGGTTAAAAAAAATCTGTCATGCCCCATCCTCGGTGATAGATTCTCTGAAGAAGTAGGCTGGAGCACAACCAGAGCAAGAAGCCAGTCTGAGAAGCACTGGGAAATCTGAGTGCTTCATCAGTGTAAAGGAAATTTTGGATCACTACGTAGACAGCTAATGTGGAGGTCAATAGCAACTTCAGCAACCAAAGACGATCTGATGCTGGCAGTAATGGCAAGGCAATATGTGAGGCTACATGGAAATCTGTTCTGCATTAGCCATCTATGCAGTCGTCATCTATACAGTAATCACTTTGCATTTTATAGACATGTGGTATGTATCTAGCACTGGGAACTGTTGTAGATTTTGCTGCTAGTAAATATGCAATTATTACAACCATAATAGATCTAACAGTATCTAACTCCATCTAACACCAATCTAACACTTGTCATTCCGTCTTTGTGCTGAACCATTCAGAACTATAGATGAACCCAATGAGGAGATAATAGCAAATGATATCAGATAAGGAAATACCAGAGTAAACCCAACAGAAATCTGGACAAAGATCTAATAGTTAGGGGGAATGGTGATATTGATTATGCAGATAAGGAACAGAAGGGATAGTCAGTAAATTTGCTGCCAACCTAGCTCTTTATTTACCAATACAAAAGGATGAGGAAAAGGTCTAGGAAGAAGCAGAATCCTTAATACGTAATCAATATTAGAACTTAGTTGGTATGCTGAAGACTAATGCACAGATTTATCTCACTTAATTTTAGGAATAAATTAATTTCCCAAACTATCTTTATCTAGTGCCATTGAAGGCACCCTGGTATGTGCAAGATAGCAGCATTGGACTGGTAGACAGGACATCGGAACTACCCTGCCTTTCTGAGGCAGCAGCTGAAGGTCAGCAGGCAGGGGTACCAAAAATAATACTATATTGATTAATTAAGTTTCTGCAGCTGAATTGTGCATTGGGTGGCAATGGATGAGGCTCATACACTAAGGAATTTATAACGTAATCATCAGCATATGAATAAATATTATATGAGGTAAGTGCCTGCAATCCCACTGTTATTGGATATCTAGTCAGTGTAGAGACATATTAATTCAGCCCCTTATAGACACACACCTCTTGTGATTTGAAGTAGTGCCCAAGGGTGTCCAAGACACCTATCCAGAGATGGCAGAAATAAAAAGACAACTGGTAGATTACATGAGGATGTTTTAAAGAGAAACATCAGTTCTTCTATTTACACAAGTAAGTCATGTTGAGTGGAGTCTGAAGATCTATTCAGCTGAATAAATGAATTTTTGACATTTCTGGGAGTATTTCTGTGTATGTAGATGCAACTAGATTCTGGGATTCAAAACACATGAATGACCTTTTTGTATACTGAAAAGAGAAGTGGAGGCTAAAACGAAGGTTTTTACAGGCTTAGCTGAAATCACTAGGGAGAAGTTTTGGAAATTTGAAAGTAAAAGTAACTTGAATGAGACTAATTTTGAAAGAAAAGAATTCCTGGTCCTCATAAAGAAAAGAAAGCAAAAGCAAGCTAATGACAATGGACAATAGACTTCTGTAGACTCAAAGGAGCTCTGGGAAGCAAGGTCCCATAGGAAGGAATTCTAAGGAATAAGATGTTCTAGAGAACTGGTGATTCCTTAACAAAACAATATTCAGGACACAAAGACAAAGAATTGCTGTGAAGAAGAATGATAGGAAATGTAATGAGATTATATGGAGTAAAATATAGGATATTGCATTACCTTAAACTAAACAAACAAACAAAAAAAGTACACAGAAATTAGATAGTAGGCTAAATTACTAAAGAAATAGAATTGCTAAATAGAAGTAATTAAGGGCTAAGAATTCCTAATTGAACAGTAGCAAAATATTAGCAAAATCAGAAAGGCTGGGGGACCTCAAGCCAAGAACATCACAAGAGAACAAAAATGGTATTCTTAGTGTATTAGAAGAAAAAAAAAACAAGCAAAGAGATAGTTCATTACAAAGTGAAGAAGTAAAGCAATTGAAGATTAAGCTGAATGGCTGAAATGTTAAATGAGTTTTTACTTTTTTGATACTACTTTCAACTGTGATCAGATAGATAACAGTGGGGGGTCTGAACTATACAGACAAGAAAAAAAATGGTAAGAAAGAGCTCTGGTAAGTTTAAAGACCTCAAATCATCTTAATGTGATTAATTCACCCTTGGGTACCAAGAGAACTAAAAAAAATAATTACAATTATCAGGGAGAATTCAAAGGGAAAAAAAAGGAATACAGAAGTATAAACATAGTGCCTATTTTAAAAAAGATATAAAGGACAGCTAACAAGAACCCAAGTAATATAAAACAATGTCAAACTTAATTTCCTCCTACAAAAAACACAACAGGGTTGTCAGGAAAATAAGAAGGAACTTGTACTTTACATTTTGAGTTTATTAGGATTCTGATTGTGTTTCTTATACATGACGAGGTATATATTCCAAGGCATGGAATTTACAGAAACATATTTTAGATGAAAGTTCTAAAAGTGTATAAAACTGGGTAACTACTTGGGGTAGTTATCACAGACATTGCAGGGATCTTTCTAACAGAAAACTATCTAGTGGTTGTAGTAGTTTGCAGCATTAGCCATATCATGCTGTTGTGAAGAAACAAGTGTTATTCAGCTGATATGTACATATACAAATACAAATATTATTGCAAAAGATACACTGTATCAAGATTGGATTGAATTCCTGAGGAAGGCTTAAGGGTAAAAATTTGAAAATGTCTTCATGAAATTAAAAAGAGTGATCAACAGAAGATTAGGAAACAAAAGACCAAAATAAGACCTAATACATTTTAAATAAATGAAAGAGCTGTAAAAACAGGAGGAACTAATTATTTTCCATGTTCAAAGAAGATAGAAGTTGCTGTTGAAATCAATCACTGCAGAGGTATTTAGTTTTGACATTTAAGTGAAACCTCCTTATCAAAACTATCGTTATCAGCAAATTAGCTTGTCCAGGGATGTTGTACAGTATCCTGCAGGAGACATATACATGCATAATAAAATGGAATAGGCAAATATCCCTTAGGAATAGTTCAGATATAGTTGTTAGTGAATTTAGAGGCAGGGATGCACTCTAGATTTCAGAATCCTTCATGCATTGTTTTCCATTCTTTGTGTCTGTAAAGTAGATATTCTTATGTGTCTCAGTTCACCTTAAGTAATTGGGTGTAACGAGATTTACTGAAGCAATGTTACAGAGATGAATTGTATGTTGGTAAACTTCTTTGACATCTCAGATGAAAACTGCTGCATAAGGACAAAATATTATATTATATTACTAACTCCATGTATCACAGACATTTTGGGATGAAAGCAAACTGTAAACAAGGTCATCAGACCGATAATCTTTGCGGACCTTTCTCCACTCTGTCAACCTTATTTAGAATTTGTTCAGTGTATGCATTTGGAACTGCTGAGTTTCAAGAACAGTTCAAAATAATCTTGCTGCTCCACAGTAGGTGTTTCTTGCACTGTAATTGCAAGACAAGGACAAAGGTTTGTCTATTTGAGTGCCAGATTTTCCACTGAAGATTAGCAGCTTCCAAAAATGGATTAAAACAAAGCAGAAGATAAAAAATATCATCAGTTAGAATAAAAAGGCATGCTTAGTTTTCTTATAACTTCTGAGCTGATCAAAGTTATGCAAGTATGGAAAATAATCTTTATTTATGAGAAGTCTGTTGGGTAGTGCAGAATCATGAATAATATTTAAACAAAAATCTTACTTGAGGATACTCTAATGGAAAATATTCTCTTATATGTGATTCCTACACAAGCTTTTAGGAAGAAAGAAGACTGAATTTCAGTTATTCTATTAGAATTAGTACTTATTTACTGTGCTTTTTTTTTCAAATTGGACACTCAATAGTATGAATCCAATATAAATGGTAGCAGATGGAGGAAGAAGTTGCTATGACCTCGGAGAAGAAAGTAATGTAGTAAAGAAACAATGGCAATGAGATGCTTTTCCTGCAATCTGTCTGCATAGTTACAGACCAAAATATATGATCCTTTGATTCTTCAGTAATAGCTCTGCAGGTGACATTCTCTATCAGAGGACAAATGCTGTTGGTTGAGTTCTCAATAAAAAGTAAACACTACATTTTCTTTTTATAAATATTACTGCTAAATCTTAACTAACAACACACTTCATCAGCTACTCAGACCTCTAATGGTAATTTTCTCCTCTCTTTATATGTGATTCTGTACAAGATAATATCATCCCATAAAGAAGTTGCATTATACATAGTGGTAAAATATTTTGATTTTTACCAAAATGCCTTAAGGTCTTTCTTTTTCTTGAAGTATGACAAAGATAATTGGTGTTTTCGAGTTCATTTAAGTGACAAGAAAAGTGATGGTGCATAACTGGATACCAATTTTTTGTCATAATTAATCTTTCCAATAGTTCCTTTTACAGACTTACTATCAAAATAACTGGAGTTCTAGGAATGCATTATAAACTTATTAGGGAAGGTTAAAATTTCCTGTTGCTCTTTTTTAAAGCCTTATATGGCAATTAGAGGGCAACTCACTTCTCTGGGCTTTTTCAAATCTGTTGTTCTGGTGGGACAGCTTCTATCTGTTAATATTTGGTGGCCTATTTTTTGAAGCTTTTGGAAAACATGAAATAATTGATGAAATGGTCAGTGTAATACACTGACCACAGTTGCTGGTATGCAGACTCAAATTATTTTGCACTGGCTTTTTTATGGGAGACTATACTATTAAACTGAAGGTAGTTGTTTAGCAGACAGGACATACAAATGCAGTTTTTGCCCCATGAAAAAAACCCACAAATCCTTGAGTTTTTCATAACTTTAGTATTACAGATTATTCCCCACCCCATCCTTGAAAAAAAGCCTAATTTTCTACCAAAAAAGATCTGTTTTGATCAGGACTGAGTCTCTGTCCTATTTCCACTCTTGCCAGCACCTTTACTGACTCTGTCTGATTTGTCATACAAAGCAGTTTCCACACAGGGCATTCTGTTGAATGATGATTTGCTTTTTGAACCTTCAAACACTATTTTCAAAGAGAAGAAAACAATCATGGCAAATTTTTGTGTTCATTGAATTTTGTTGTTGATGTCTTATTACAATGTTCATGGTTTTTAAATGTACTTACTATAAATCTTTTTTTTGTGATTGTCTGCTTTGCTCTGATGTAGTCATCCATAAAAGCCACTTATTGCCTTATAAAATTTTTCATAATAAATAGTTCTTGGAATCCCGGGTAACTAAATGTAGCCTAAAGGCCAAGAGCCATACACAGGTTCTGGGTCAAAGTACTGAAACTTTATCCGTAGTAGTTATGCATTTAAAAATCCGGACTGCTTTTAGAGAAAAATCTCATATAGAGAACTGAGGGGTTGGGATGAGTGGTCTCTGCATGGCATATTTTATTTAGAAATTTTAAAATCTATGACAATCTGGTTCAGATCACAATGTTCAGATCACCTCTGAGACCTGATTAAAATAATTGCTACTCTACCATATTGATGCTACCAAAATCTTAATTTCAAATGATAGCAGAACTGCTTTATTGTGTTTTACATACATCTAATATATTTATATATAAACTATATTTAAGAAATTTGCCTTTTGATTTGAAGCAAATGTCTTACAATTAAGCTTGTATTACCTGTGGAGAGATGCAAACAATGTTCCTAAGCCCTGGATATGTCATAATTGTCCAGGGACATTTCTTCAGTCATAAGGTGTGTATTATCTCATGCACAAAACTGAATGCCAAGGAATCAAGTTTGCAAAACAACTACAAATTATTTGTGTTTTGAAATTTATTTTCTTTGTATCCTGGTTTTAATGTTCTTAAAACTGAAGAAAGGTTATATTGTTTCAAATTACAATGCCTTTGAATACTTTTTTTTGCCTCTACTACGCTGAACTTCTAAGACATAAAAGCACATAATACAATATTTTTCAGTTCTTTAATATATTAAAATTTTGTATTAGAGTTGCAAACCCCTGAAGCTTGCAAATGGTGATTTTAATAGAGATAATTTGCATAACAACAGTACTGTACAATTTGATTTATTTTAAAAGAGGAATTACTGAAACGTTTATTTTATTTTAGATGTGAAACGTTTGACACTATTGTCAAAACCTCTGCTCATTATCATCATAAATATCAGTCTTTTTTTTTGTTTTTTATGCTAGAAGTGACTAGGAGAATAATTCTCTAAAGTTCTCAGGCTTGTCTCAAGATTGTGTATTCTGTCGTGGTAAATATTGTAAATAGTGTAATAGCTCTGTTTGCAATCATAATACTACATTGCAATTTAAGGTCAACTTGGATTTGAAAAATTTAATAGCGAGTATAAGAAAATATTTATTTGCTTAGAGTTCTTTGCAGGTACCTTTGAATATAGTATTTAATTGCTTTGCAAGGTGTTTTGAGAACTGTCCTTTAGTTTTAAGCTTTGGAAGGATCGGGTTGTGTTAACTTGCGGAGTAAACGGAATTGATAACACCTCTAAAATAAGGAAAGCATTTCTTTGATCCACCATAAGTGTTTGTGATATTCAACCATTGTGGAAGAGAAAAGAACCTTTCTCCAAAGTTAGACATAGATAAAACAGGAACATAACTTTTTATTTGGAAAAAAACATATTTTTGAGTGAGAGTCTTACAACTATACATACGCTGAACAGCCTCTTTTTCTTCTTAGAACAAATGTTTTGATTAGAATAACTGGAACTACTGAGACATTAAATAACAGTCTCCAGCTTTCTTTTTTTTTTTTGTATTTTTTTATTTTCTGATGCCTAATACAGTGATGTCACAAGCTGTTCTATGACACACATAGGTTAGAGTGTCTGAAAAGCATAACAAAGATGATATATAAGGAAAAATTGTACAGATAGAACAGGTTGATCATTATTAAGGAGAAAATGTCTGAGTGGATTCTTGGAGAAAATGGGCTTGAGGGATGTATTAGAAATAGACGAAATAGACTGGGAAAAAAGACCAAAGACACATGAATAAGTGATGAGCAGGCAGAAAACAGGCAAGTGAAGACTAATTATGAAAAACTGAGAAAAAATAATTTCGAGGAGTTATATGCTGAAACTTAAATACAGCTTACATTTAACATGTAAGATACAAAGAATTTATGAAACTAGGGGTGTAGTGAGAGTAACAAGTGTGAAATAAGTGACTTTTGGATAATTTTAAGGAGGCAGATGTGTAAAAAATACCAGTACTCCATCATAACATTCATGCCTTAGTGAAATGTTGTGCTCTGTATCTGAATTTGTGTATTGACAAGATTAAAATTGGATGCAAAAACTTGTATGTAGGAGTTCGTATGCATTAGCAATTTCATCAATTTAAGCCTCCCAAATTCCAAAATTGCATAAATAGATTTTGGTGAACAGTTAGACTGACCTTATCTTGAAAAATTATGAATAACAGCCATGCTAATGTACAACAGTCAAATGTATGGCTCTTCCATTTCATAGTCTAACTTTCTTATAATTATTACCTGTCACCTTGTTCATTTCTACACTACCTATTATAGGTATCAACAATTTTCAGGTTGTTCTATAGTTTCAACTTTTGACTTTTCTCTAACGTTCTTCACTTCTCAAGTTTGAAATCTGATTCTATTGTCAGCACCAACAGTTTCCAGAGTATCTGTATCTGCAGCTTCAATTCCTTTTAGATTTATAATTTCTATTATTAGTCTAAGTGCTATTAGTGTGACATGTAGATAACAGAGCTACAACAGAGCTTTGGTAATTATACAGTACAGAGCCTAAATAGCCCCAACCTGATGGATCAGTCCTGGGAGGATCAACGTGAAGCCATGATAATGTCACGTACTCCAGCAGATGGAGATCATAGACACTACTGTAATGCACATAACTGCATACTTTCCTGTCTTAATTTGAGAGGAATTCAGGTCAACACTAAGATACCTAAATTCAAGATTCACATGTAAATGAGGTATCTATGCTCCTATTACAATCGGGAGATTCAATCTTTTTAGATGTTGCAGGTGTCCCACCTGGCCAACAGTTCCTGCTCAGTTGAGTCTCATCCCTAACCATAAAGTCAATGGAGATGAGAGGAAAATTCATCTTACTCTCAAGAATACTTCTTTGGTGAAATGCTAATTCCCACAAATGTGTGTCTAAAGCTACGCCCTACAGTATCAAGGACATCTGCACAAGGTTCTCAGATGTGACACAAAACTGGCGTGAGACATGCTCTTCTGTGGCAGCAGCTGGAGGGTTGGCAGGATACCTCAGGCATCTCAGATTTCCATATTTAGACACTAGCTTGCTATGCATGGGCAACCGAACTGAGTGTCTAATGGCTGAATTGTGCTCTAAACTTAATTAAGTGTATTGTTTAGGTATCTTTTGACTTTGGCATGTTCGTGTGTAAACATCCAAACTTAGGTATGTTTATCTTCCACTACATGTTTTGCCTTTCTGCTAATAACTCCATTTAGTATTGCAACAGAACAAATAATCTCTCACCTGCAATTTAACAAGGAATGTTTTTCTGTATGCCCTTAAAAACATCTGTTCAGAGGAGGCTACAAAGGGGGGTCATGTAGGAAAAAAGCGAATATCTTTCCACGATAAATTCCACTTTTAAACATTGACCTTTTAGTGTAATATTGAAGAGTCAGTCTCTTTACAGTCTTGCACTTCGGTTTGTCACCTCCTGGTTTTGAAAGTGCATGATGTGCAATGAGAACATTTCTAAATTCTCAGGACTCTCCTATGAACAGAGAAAACATTTTACCATCCAGGTCTTTTAGAGAGATTAGCTGTTTATCATGTATTATAACAAGTCAGAGATGGTTTTAGAAAGCTGGGGGGTTTTAACCCAATGTCCTCAATGACAAGAATGACAGCTTCATAATCGCCCCAGAGAAGAACAGGAGCTTATTGAAAAACAGGTTCTAGAAGGCAGAAGAAATATTTTCAACCATTGGAAGTGCCCAAAGTTCTAATTTATATACAAATGCATATATATTTCTATATTCTCACTGAAATAAATGCTGAGCAAATGCTAAAGGCTGTGATCTGTTTTTCTCCCTACTCACTCTTTATGTCTGAGGGATTACAGGGTAGCATTATATTACATTACTTTCCACATACTTATTCTCCTGGGACCTAATCAAACAGAGCCCATGTCTCTAGGCTTAAACAGTGAATCTCTGCTAGTGTTGTTGAAGTGTTCACTTCTCCATCAGTGAAGCTCACGGCTTTGGAAGCATACGATGTTGCTAAACAGCACTGCTGGGCTGCAGAGGACTTTGTGGCGAATGAACCTGCCGCAGCGTTAGAGGAAGGAAATATAATTTGTATGCATCTGGTTGAACCTGATAGGAAGGTAGACTGAGGGACATTGTGATTTTAAAAAAGTGTAGGGAGTTAACAAGAATAGGACCCTTCTTCCTTCTCAGAAACACAAGTAATTGACTGCTAGGAGTGCTTCTGTTGCGGGTATTGATCAGTGACAGTTAGAGATGTTCTTTACAATCACTTGTCCTGTGGGGCCTAATTAACAAAGGCTGGCTTGCTGAATTAGATAAAACTCAGTGTCCACTGAAATTAATGTGATGCTGCCTAAACGTCCTTCAACTATTAAGGGAAAATCAAGTTTAAGTGGAAGAAATGAGGAAAGTCCTGTTAAGGGCTAAAACAATTGTGACTGGAAAAGTGGATTAAGACAACAGTTTTGCAAGGACAATGCAGAGGCACAAAGACAGTCTTAAAAAAACCTGCCTCTTCTTTTTCGTCTATTTTTAATGGTGCTTATGCTATTTACTACCAAAGAAATCATCTTGGGTTTGGGTTTGGGTTTGGTTTGTTTTGTTTTTTGTTTTTTTTTTTTTTCCCTGGGAATCACCCAACTGCAGAAGAGGTAGAGATTGAGAAATTAAAGCTTTTAAAAAATTAAATTATTTCTTGGTGATATTTTACCACCCAACATATCTCTGGATTTTACCTCATTGAGTGGTCAAGAAACCAAGTATCAGTATTTTGCATTTTGCTGTAAAAGTAGAATGAGCAATTGTAAAAGAAGGTACGTGGCTGATGAAAGGATGACTCTGGAGCAAGAAAAAAGGGTATCATGGAGACACAGAGAACAGTTTCCTTCACCCCTCATGTCAGATCATAGTATGGAGTCCTTCGCTTTGCTCTGAATGAAATAAGTGACACAGGTTTTCCTGAAGCCACCAAGCTTTCAGGCTCAGAGTCCTAGATTTACAGCAGAACCAGGAGACTAAGTCTGCATTTAACCTGCAGGGCCAGCGTGGGTTGTGAGCGCTACAGCTTTAGTCCCTGTATCATCTAACCAGGTGTTAGGTCCTGCATTATACCCAGATTTATAAATCATCTCTCAAAGGAGCCTAACCAGAATAATTATTCACAGCCAACAAAACCTTTAATTAGATACATAAGAAATCCACTTAATAATAATAAAATAACGTGTATGTCACAGTATAGTACAGAATCTCAAAATATCAGTGCAGAAGAAAAGGGCCACATGCAAAATTCCGCGGGGTTTGTTACACATATGCTCAGTTCAGAGCTGGTTCTATCTCAGCTATACATTATCTTTAATGTGGGCTATTCAGCAGTGTATGTTTTCAAAGTTAAACTGCTTATTTTGTAGCCCACCTATTTTCATATAACCTCTTTATATGTGGACTGTTTATTTTTTCAGATAACCTTTCTATTGGTGAATGAAATCAGGGTATTTTTTTCTCAGATACATATTTGCATTCTTTTAAAAGATGGGATTTTTCACATGTTTTTTCAAGTGTGGTTTAAAATAGCTTTAGTGTCTATTTGGCCAAACGTATATTCTTCTGCATTCTGAGATTTCCCATTTATCATTTTCCCATTTTCCTGGAAATTAATGTCACATTACAACAGGTACAGAATATGAATGCATGTACAGTGCCTTTCTAATGACTTCTTGTTAAAATCTTAATCTCTGTCAATTTATGGTACTTTTAAAGGTAGCTATTAACCTTTTTCACTTAACTTTATTTGATTTTCATCAGGCTACACCACCTGGACTCCTGAGATTGTTAGGCTTCTTTTCCCATGGATGATGAGAGCCTTTAGAGGTAAAGCATAGCTCTGGAAATGTCTATTCCAGAGCCTTATGCCCTGAATCCAAGCTGGTGAATTATCCTGCTGTCAGGGACAAATCCACAGATGTACTGCGTAAGGAGAAGGGAAGTATAAATTTATATTTATGTGCAAAATCAGTACGATTACTTACAGAAGTAACATTTAGGTTAGTCTAAATACTCAAGTCTGAAATAAAGAGACCTGTAAGCTAAGGATGAAGGAAGTGTTGCTTCAGGAATGCTCTGGCTTTGGAGCAGACTTTGATATCCAGTGACAGCAGGTGAAGCTTTTATTGTACCCCAGGGAAGACTATTTGGCAGAATGCCCAAAGCCTCATGCTTTCAGAAGTCAGCATTTTTGAGGCATACACTGGGTAGACCCAAATTTTGCCAGCTACAGACTAGACTCTCCTTTTCCCTGCTTTGATTTTGGTGGCAGTTAATGAAATCTGAAATGTTTTAAATGGTACTTCATCTGCCAGTTTATAGTAAATGCTTATCATCAGTGAAACACTTTGAGAGGAAGGAATTAATGCCTCGTCATCTTCAGGATACAATAAATTAAAAGGAATGCAACTTGGAAATTGAAATCTGTCATAATTAGCCACTATCAATACCTTTTCTTCTGTCTGTAATCATTGTGCATTCATGTGTAAAATCCTCAAAATTAAATTTGGTGGAAAGTATCTGTCTTTTTGACAGAATGCTGGAAATCACAGAGCTGAGTTTCAGTTGCTCCAGACTTTCTATAACTTTTTGAGAGAAAGATCTCAGCATTAAAGAAAGAATAAGCTTTGAATCTAAGAGATTGCCCATAATCTACAGCACAAGAATCACTCCAGTGGATCTCTGTTGCTCATAGGATCAATGACACACGCTATAAGTTTATGTACATCAATTTGCTTAATATCCACAAGCATTCAAACAGCAGTTATGTCTTTTAAACACTTTGAAAAATGATCTGCTCTGTTCTGTAAGCATGGAAATAATATAGATGCTAGCTGTCAAATGACAGCAATTTACTCATCCTCTTCTTTTAATACTATCATTTGTCAGAATCAGGGGTTTGTTATATCTAAAGTGGTTTAGATCAATAGCTAGAAATCAGTTCGTATTGCATTGATTTGATGAGCAGATTATATATGAAGATGACAAGGAGCTATGGCTGACACAGGCCAATCTCTAATTGCCTAATGAATTTAACACTTCACAGTTAAATCTGTGAATAAAATGCAGTATCAGAAGTATTTTAAATATTTTTACAGTATGTTCAGTGCCAATAATAATGCAATCTGGAGAGAGAACATAGTTTTTATCCTTTATCATTTAGTAAACCATCAGTAAGTCAAAGACATGCAGAAAGCAAACTTGTGACTCAGTATTATATTTGTAAAAGTCTATGGCTAAACAGCAGGTATAGAAAGAAGATCAGCAAAGAAATCAGCAATAAAAGAGTCCTATGGCAAACATAATTTCAATAATAGGAAAATGGGACTACGAAGCATAACTGGTGCTTCATTTGTGATACAGTATCTAAGCTCCATTCAATCACTTCATTTTATTAACAAACCTGTACCCATTCTCAGGTCACAGAAGTTGAGTAAAACGTGGCACCTAAAATGAAGATTTTGTTTCTTTTTCTTCTAATTCTTGTCTTTCTGTTGCCAAGTGTTTGTGTTTTTTCCACCCACTTGATACTAATGTATAAAAGGAATTACTTGGATCAACTGGAATACTCCTCATATTTTCCAGAAATATCATGGTTTTTGTGGTTTTAAATGCTGGGCTACTTTTGTATGGGTTAGCCAATATGATGTAAGAGAACAAGGGACTAGAGACCGGAATGTCTTAGATGATTACAGTCATGCTTTTTATGTCACATCTGGAAGCACAAACTTCAGAAAAGGGACTGTATCTTCCATCTGTTCAGGAAAGAATAGAAAGACTTCATAAAAAATGATGGATATTACTTGAAACAAATAAATTGTTGAACATACATGAATCAAAAAACAAAGGCATCAATTAATAGTAAAAACTGTGACAATTTCAGTTTAATTGGCACTTATCTTCATTATGTTAGTGAATATAATTAAGTATTCAGATTCTATGTTTTCAACCTGTTCTGCTGTAGGAAGACATAAACCAAAAAGACGTGCAGTGGGAATTTTATTCATTGTGTAGGTAATATTTTGCACTAATCGTAGCTTGAATGTGGCATTATGGAGATGTGTCATCACATTGCAGGAGACTGTAAGACTTTATTAATGGGAGATATTGAACCATTTCTATAAGAAAATTTCTTCCACCTTCTTCTTGATGTGTATGAGATTACAGTATTGGATCATGAGGGAATGACAGAATTGTATAGTCAACACATACTAACTTTTATAAACATATGCATATACTTACAGTTATATTTAAGTGTAACCATATCCATCTAATTGTTACCGATGTTTTTCCTTTGTAGCTATAGGATGAAGTGAGCTTCCCTCCAGGCAGGTCAGGTGATTAGGTCTGTCCTGGTCCGGGAGAGGAAGAAGATTGGGTTTGTGTGGATTGGTCTTGTCCCACTCTTCTATCACAGGCATGTGTGTCACTGGTGGGATGAGCCATGGTGCTCCTGCCCCACTCTTAAGTGAATTTCATCTGGTTCCCCCTGATCCAAGCAAGCTCTTTCATAACAGGCTCAAGAATAGATCAGACATCATAGGGTTAAAAATAGGTCAAACATGGCGTAAAAAAACAGGTTTGCATGGGCTTTTTATACTATATTCTGAATCTGTAGCTTATCTCCACTTTAGAAACAGCATGCTGCATTGAATCAGTGTGATGTAGGATTGGCATTGCCTCTAAAATTAAATATTACCCTTACACTGCTTCTAAGGCCTCGTTTAGGATACTGAAAGAAAAACATGTATTTTTAACTCACATTAAACAACAGCTAAATTAGTTTATTTAAGCGTTCAAGTGAAAGCTGACAGAAGAATATGGCATTCAGCTTAAATTTTAAGTCTAGATGAAAAAACAACCTGTCTACATCACTTTCGTTTTATCTTTTGTTAGATAGCACAGGTTGACTAGGTCAATTAAGAATATATTCTAGAAAATATTTCTGATATCTCTCCAAAGTTTAACTAGTACAACAATATTTCAAAATTATTGATAAAGTTTCATAAATTCAGGTAGTTAACCAGCACATTTGACCAAAATTTAACACAACAGTTAGAAGCCTCTAAACTCCAGTCAGAATTGTGTCCCCTTAACTTTTATACAGACAGGATTTTTTTTTCAGAGTTGTTTGGTTATTTGGTTTGTTACACTATGATTGCAAGGTCCACACACTACCTGTGACTTCTCTCTAAACCAGTTTTGAACAATCAAAGGGATATGACTCATAATAAATTAAGGTTTAAGAGTATTTTCTTTTTCTTATATGTGGTTCTCTCACTTCTGTTAAAAGTATTTTTGAAATATGAATTCAGTGAGCAACAGAATATGATGTGTGCTTTGTTTTAAAAATGCAAAAATATAGAAAATTTTATTGATATCTTATTTGATATCTAGCATCCTTCTATTCACAGGGAAAATTAGTGTCTGTCTGATTTTCTTTTTGCAAAGTTAACAGATTAAAATAATTATCTTAAATTATTTTTGGGAGAAATGTTGGATTATAGGACTGTATCTAGATGATTTTTCCTGAATTTTAGCAGTATGGACTGAAAAACTAAGAGAAAGTAAAATACATTTCTGTAAATAGATGCATACCTCTAAATTTATATTTCAAAGTTATGTTTTTGTCAAGAGCACTTGTAATACTTGATCTTCAGACTAGGAATACTGTCTGGTTCTACCTGTGCATCAAAATTGTTATATTCAATATGCAAAACCAAAAAGACAATCTGTATTTGAATCTTCAGATGAAGAATTTCTACAGGTTCCTATTTCCACCTATGTTCCAAGACTTTGGCTGAGATATTCAGTGTTATTGCACAGTAGCTCCTATGAAGAACAGTCCTCCCATACCCAACATAGCTCAGAAGTGTTCTACTAGATTTTTATCATTTTTTTTTTCTCCTTGGATTTTCTGCTAGAATACCTATTTTTACCTTCTGCAATAAAATAACTGAACAATATGAACTTGTGTAAAAATATCTCACTAATGGTGCTCTTTGTAAGTTTCATAATTGCACTAAGAAGAACGCATTTACAATGCTGAATAGTTCTTAAGGCATTGCCATGTATGAAAATTATTCATGTAGTAATACATTTTCATTGCTTGTGGACAGGCCCTTAAAATCTTACTTATGAGAATCAAATAGAAACCAAGTAATGACTTCTGAACTTTGTGACCGTTAAGCATTCATTTTCTCTAATACCCTGGGTTAAACAAGTAGCTGTTAACTACATGCATGCTGTCTGTTTTCTGCAATTAAAAAAAAAAAAAAAAAGAAAAGAAACAAATGATCATTACATAGCAAACAATCATTAATATAGTTAAATGATGTCATTATTAAGAGTTGTACAAAGTTATAGTGCAAAATTATCAACAACATGAAGCAACAAATATGTACAGGGTGAAACAATGGAAAGAAGAGAGGCAGAAGGTAGAAGTATGGCAAATGACATAAGAAAAAATAGGACAGACTAGGAAGACAGGAAGATAGAAAAGGAAGCAAAACCTAAAAAGATGGATTTTAAGGAGCACAATCTATTACAACATCTGTACAGGGTTTTTTTCTTGAACAGATTACTGGTTTCATACATATATATTTGGGGTTTTATATATGCATTTTATTAATTGAAAGTAGGTACTTATTGAATGTCCTTGAAAAGCATAATCTTTAAACATTTTCTAAAAGGACCTTGTATAGTTTTCTTTTCTAAGGACAGGTTGGGTTTTTCTCCACTTCTGTGCTGCTTAGATTATTTACATAACTTTGGAATTAATGGATGACAACTTTATCATCTCTAATAAGATCTTCTGGCACATGCAAGCTTATTTCTGCTGTCCAGAACCAAAACAAGAAGGAACGTGTTCCACAGTCTTCAATGTCTGAGTGATCATAGAAATCACAGGATAACTGAATCAGGAAGGGCTGTAGTGCACCCCTCACCAATTCAGGACCAGCTCTGGTCAGTACCTTCTCCAAGGACAGAAATAGCATAAAATCTTGGGGCAACCTATTCCACTGCCTCACTGGCCTCACAAGGAAAATTTACTATTTGTACCAAGTCTGAACCCATTTTGCTGCAACTTGTGCCCATTATCTCTCAACAACCTTCCCCGCATCATCATGAGGAGTCTGACTCTGTCTCCTCAATGACCCTTCTTAAGCACGGGGGACTGTTAGGTGTCTCTAAAGCCACTTGTTCTCAAGGTGGAACCAACCCAGCTCCCCCGGCTGGCAGAGCAAGTGCTCCAACCCCACCACCTTAGGGGCCCTCCACTAAGCTCCCTCCAGTATGTACATGTCTTTCCTGTGTTGGGGCCCACAACTGGATGCAGCAACTAGATATGGTCTGACGAGAGCAACGTATAAAGGCATAAACCTTTCCTTCAATATGCAGGCTGTGCCACTGTTCAATCAGCTCAGGAGCTGTTGGACACATCTGCTGCCATGGCACACCATGGGTTCACGTTCAACTCACTGTCCACTACCACCCCAAAGGCCTTCCTGCAGAGCTACTCCCCAGCCCCTTTGTCCCCAGGCAGTGTTGCTCAGGACCTCTTCTCTCTCTGGGGCAACACTTGACATTTGCCTGTGTTGAACTTCATGGGGCTCCTGTTGGCCAATTCCTCCAGCCTCTGTGGGTCCCTTTGGATGGCAGCTCTGCCCCCTCTAACATATCAGCTGGTGTGTCACATTCCCACACCACAGTTTGGTGCCACCATCCTGATGTGGTGAGTGTGTTCTTCTCCACTGGATTGACATCTCTGGTAAAGATGTTAAACAGGACAGGTCCCAGGACAGACCTGTGTGTGGTACAACACTTGCCGCAGGACCATGGTTCTCTAGGCCCAGCTGTCTGATCAGATTATTACTTGTCTAGGTGCCCATCCATCCAGACCACAATGATCTAAGTTGGACCTGAGAATGCTGTGGCAGGCAATGTCAAAAACGTTTTTGTGTGAGTGCCCAGCTGCATCCCAACCCCTTTTCCAGCTTTGTGTCAGGGTAAGACATGTTCAGCAATGCTTATGTTGCCAGCATGTGGGAAATTAGGCAAGTGCCTGAATGGAGGCTGTCAAACCACCCTACAGGAAGAAATGGGTGTGATCAGAGAAACATGATTCTTAGGCTGTGTATTTATCAAGCAATTAAGCTCTAACCCACTGTTTCTTGCTGCATTCATTTTCTGTTTGTGTCCGTTCTTACTGGGAAAAACACAGTCTCTCTATACTGCATAGAGCAGTATAGAGAGCAGTGCAATGATATCTTTGTGTCTTGAGTCAAATGCTAGTCGTTTTTCAGACATAAATATTTGATGATATTCACTTACATATCTATTTTCTAAAGAAAAAGAAATTAAGAACAAAAAAATCAAAATTTAACAATCCTTTTAAGCAATTTTAAACTGTTATGGAAAGTTTATGTTTTTCTACCTATTTTTATGGGGATTTTTTTTTTAATTTAATCTCTAAATCTGTGAGCAATGTTTGGATTATTATTGTTATTGTTACTACTACTACTATTTCACTACTACTACTACTACTACTACTACTACTACTACTACTACACAATACATCTAGGTCAGTTAGGACAGGAGTATGGCTGGCCACAAACACTTCCAGAATTTTCAAGTTCTAATTCCTGTAATAATGGACACCTATATTCTTTACACTTCATAAAATGTCACAGCATATGGGAATGACAATACAATTTTTATCGAGGCTTTGTGTTAAAAAAAAATAAAATAAACCAATCAACAGTATTACAGCAGTTGGGCACACAAAAATGAAAGAATTTTTCTTAACATAATCAAATTATTATACAGTCTTTCAAACTTAATAGGGATTCATTTGTGCATTCTGGGCACTATATTTTCCTCTCAGGAATCTCGGTTCTTACACTCTTATTACTTAGCTTGTGCTGGTGTTTCACACATTGAAGCCTTCACTCATCTCCTATTTGCAGTGCAGTATTGTAGAAATATCTCCTGTGTAGGATCGTGTACTGGCAAAAATTAGGAAGGTTTTAATGAAACAGGAAACAAACACATCTGATTTCATTCCAGTCCCTTCTAATTGAAGATTATTATTTCATGACACAATGGAGTGGACTTTGCTTTCTTCATGTCTGGCTTGGTGGACTCCTGCAGCTCTACTGTGCTGGTAAGAAACTGATCTTAGTTGTGTTCTATTAGTTTTAAAATAGTATTTATCTCTACTACCCAGTTACCCAATGGAAATTTCACTCTGGTGCCTGGTAACATTGGCCATGGAGACCACGTATATGACTATACAAAATATTGTCACATCACACAGAGAGAGGAGTTAAAGCAGAAGAACAAGTACAAATAAACTCATGTATTTGTGCCTTTATACAAAGATTGCTATCTCCATCAGAGCTAAGGTCAATCTATCTGTCTAAAAACTATTCTTCAGGGCTTGTACCTCAGTCCACCTGCCCTCCCTGAACTACCACTGAGGACACAGCCTTATTGCCACCTGGACAGAAAACTTTTAAGTATTCAGAAATCTTTTAATCTGAGGCCCTCAGTTTTGTCACTCTACCTATGCAACTTTACCTGATGAGTGCAAACAGAACCTTCCCAAATCATGCCCCAGCCATGGCTCTTTATCCTGGTCTAGTTATAATTTTTGCTTATAACTCACTGCAGTCAGATGGAAGAATACTAAGAAAGCAAACCAAGGATATGCAGTGCAAAATTACTGCTGATACCTTCTATGCCTTTGTAGCCTTTAAGTGTGTTTAAAATAGTAAAGGATGTGTGGGCACACAGTTGTCTACCAACTGTTCCTAGAAGCATGTAGAAACCCACAAGATTCTGCTCCATAAATACTAGGGCAAAATATTTTGTCTGCTTATCATATAAAGTGTGGAACTTAGAGAGAAGCTCTACATCTTGCACACCTCACAATTGTACAGTCAGAAAATGGCCAAAATAATGTTTGAGTCTCTCCTTTTCTACTGGAATGTTAATAGTTACTATACTTTATGACAGATTTAAACAGTTTAGATAGTCTCTCTGAATGCCTAATTTCTCTTGTTATATTGCCTCATTCTGTCCTGAAATTTACTGCATAGAGTTAGTGGAGTTCAGACAGCTCTTATCACCAAGATAACAGCTGTTTCACCATGTATTCATCAAGCAGTTCTACATAATGAAATCATTTATTAATCTGGTTAAATGTTCTTTTTTTCAGACATCCCCCACCTACACAGACTGGTTCCTGTGAAACGGTGGCTGAAAGTAGAATTAATGATATCTACAAGGATGACTGGCACAAGATTCCTTCTTTTTTTTTTTTTTTTTTGCACTGTGTAGTACTGAACTACAGGTAAGACACTTAGAAATAAGTCATAAACATAAAACTTTTCCTAAAGGCAATTTCTGTTACTACATGGTGTGTCCATGGGATCATCATCAGTCCTAAAATATAAATTTTGTGATAATACATTTTAAAAGAGTTGAATACTAAACATTACAATTTAGTTTCTTAGCATAAAAATCTGTCTTTTTTAAAGGGTGGCTTTTAATATTTGATAAATATTTCATGCTAGTTCTGCTTGTTCTGTAGTACAGAGGCAGACCAAATAGAAACAATTGAACAGAGGATCAGAAAACTCCAAGATATAACATATTATACAATTTAAACATATTTTGAAATTGTTCTCTGCCCAACAAAATTAACAAAAAGCGGCCTTAGATTCTGCCAGAAATTTTAATAATCACCTTTAGTTGGCATCTAAGAGACAAGTGCTTTACAGAAAATGTCCTGTTGAAGTGTAAAGTGAATCTTTGCAGTTAATGAACTTCACGAGGTGTTGGCACTTGTTTTGCACCATAGACAATGTCAGTGGAGACACATTGTTCTTTGTAGAAAAGACACACATGTAGCAAATAAACTTTGTTCTAATTGTCAACCAACATAACAGTGATTTTATTGGTCACTCTTTATGGTCCTTCAGACCTGCGTATTTCTATTTGTTAACTAAATCACCACAGAATTGTATTGCTACAACCCTAACACTTTGCTCCAATTTCCCTCTTATGGTGGTTTCCTCTACCACAAATATGATTATTACATAGTTCTCTACCAAGGAATGTGCCTTTTAAATTTCTTTGTATACTGTTTTAAGTACACATTGTGATTCTATAACTGTTAGACAAAATAATTAGAAATACAAGCTTTGATCTTCTCCAAGGGATTAGTCATTACATTCTTAGGAAAAGGTCAAAAGATAAAATGGACAAAACTTCATTCTCTTCAAATTCACTGTCATGTAATTTTCATGTTGGTGCACTTATTTCAGCACTATTATCCTTTAGGTTATAGAACTAATTTAATTTAATTTGATTTAATTTAATTTAATTTAATTGTGTTTAAGCCCAACACCCAAAAACCAGAGTCTGCAGGTCAGTTGAAGTGAGTAAAAAAGGGGAATATGTACAGCATAGATCCATCCTGTTTGTTCATTATTTTCTGCAGATAAAACTGCTACAGCACAGAGTGATAACACAACAGAACAAAAAAGCAAGAGCTAGGAAATTATTCTGTTGTAGATGATTCAAGAAATCAAAGATTCCTGAGAGATTAGTACTGTTCAGTCATTAGATACTAAGTGATGATGTGGACACCTAATTTACATTCCCTCACCCTACTTAGACTGTCTTTCTCATTTCAAGAATTCAGCACACCGAATTCTAGGGAAACATTCAGTATTCCAAACATAGAATCATAGAATGGTTTAGGTTGGAAATGACCTTAAAGATTATCTAGTTCCAACACTGCTGCCATGGGCAGGGACTCTTTCCACTAGACCAGGGTGCTGAAGCCCCATCCAACCTGGCCTTGAACACTTCCAGGGATGGGGCATCCACAACTTCCCTAGGTAACCTGTTCCAGTGTCTCACCACCTTCACGGTAAAGAATTTCTTCCTAATACCTAATCTAAATCTACTCTCTTTCAGTTTAAAAGCATCACCCCTTGTCCTATCATAACAGTTGCTGATAAAGGGTCTCTCTCCATCTTTCCTGTAGGCCCCCTTTAAGTACTGGAAGGATGCTATAAGGTCTTACCAGAGCCTGCTCTTCTCCAGGCTGAACAACGCCAACTGTCTCAGCCTGTCTTCAGAGGAGAGGTGCTCCAACCCTGTGATGATTTTTGTGGCCCTCCTCTGGACTCGCTCCAACAGGTCCGTGTCCTTCTTACGTTGGGGACTCCAGAGCAGGATGCAGTACTCTGGGTGAGGTCTCACAAGAGTGGAGTAGAGGGGCAGAATCACCTCCCTCAGCCTGCTGGCCACACTTCTTCTGATGCAGCCCAGGATACTGTTGGCTTTTTGGGCTGTGAGCACACATTGCCAGCTCATGTGGGGCTTCTCATCCACCAACAACCCCAAGTCCTTTTCCTCAGGGCTGCTCTCAATCCATTCTCAACCCAGCCGGTATTTGTGCTTGGGATTGCTCAACCCATGTGCAGGACCTTGCACTTGGCCTTGTTGAACTTCGTGAGGTTTGCATGGGCCCACCTCTCCACCCTGTTCAGGTCTCTCTGAATGGCATCCCTTCCCTCCACCATGTTGACTGCTCCGCACAGCTATATGTCATCGGTAAACTTGCTGAGGGTGTACTGAATCGCACTGTCCATGTCACCAACAAATATGTTAAAGAGTCCCAGTACCGACCCCTGAGGAACATCACTTGTCACTGCTGACCACTTGGACACTGAGCTGTTGGCCGCAACACTTTGAGTACAACCATCCAGCCAATACCTTATCCACCAAGTGGTCCATCGGTCAAATCCTCATCTCTCCAATTAAAAGACAAGGATGTCATGTGGGACAGTGCCAAATGCTTTGCACAAATCCAGGTAGATGACATCAGTTTTCCTTCTCTTATCCACCAATGTTGTAACACCATTGTAGAAGGCCACCAAATTTGTCAGGCACTATTTGCCCTTAGTGAAGCCATGTTGGCTGTCACTGGTCACCTCCTTATTTTACATGTGCCATGTTGGAGTTTCCAGGTCGATCTGTTCCATGATCTTGCCAGGCACAGACATGATGAGAGTGACTGTCCTGTAGTTCCCTGGGTCTTTGTTTTTTCCCTTTTTAAAAATGAGGGTTATGTTTCTCCTTTTCCAGTCAGCAGGAACTTCACTAGATTGCTATGACTTCTAAAATATGATGGCTAGTGGCTTGGCAGCTTTATCCACTGGTTCCTTCCAGACCCATGGATCAATCTCATCAGGTCCCATGGCCGTGCGTCCTTTCAGGTTCTTCTTGTAGTCTTGAACCCTGTCTTCTGCTACAGTGAGTAGTTCTCGATTCTCCCAATCCCTCTCTTTGCCTTCTGTGACTTGGGAGGTGTGGCTAGAGCCCTTGCTGGTGAAGACCAAGGTAAAAAAGTCATTGAGTACCTCAGCTTTATCCATGTCCTGAGTGACCAGGTCTCCTATTTCCTTCCAGAGAGGCCCCATGCTTTCCCTAGTCTTCCTTTTGTCACCAACATCCCTATAGAAACTTTTTTTGTTGCCCTTGATGGACCGATTTAACTCTATCTGGGCTTTAGCTTTCCTAACCTGATATCTGGCCGCTTGGACAATTTCTCTGTATTTCTCCCTGGCTACCTGTCCTTGGTTCCACCCTCTGTTGGCTTCCTTTTTCTGTTTGAGTTTGTCTGGGGGCTTCTTGATCATCCATGCAGGCCTCCTGGCGTTTTTGCCCAACTTCGTCTTTGTTGGGATGCATCGCTTCTGAGTTCAGAGCAAGAGATCCTCAAAGATTAAGCATGGACAAGGTATTAATCACAGAACAGTTCTACCTGGGTGTTTCTGCATTAGTGTTTTCATCCAGGGAACGTTTTCATTGCTCTCGCTCTTAGTGCTTTAGCTTACACCACAACATACTCCTGGGGAATAACAAAGCAGTCCCATCCAAATGAAGCTAAACCAAGAGGTCTGGCACATACCTAACCCCCTCCAACCGCTAATCCATTCTAACTCTGTAAGGCTAACCTAGAGACAGTCTAAAGTAAAACCACAGAAATATATACAATGTGTGTGTCAAGTCCATGATACCAACCATTTTGATGTACAGATCTGCTGCCAACATAAGGACCTAATTGTTACACTATAAACATAACCCTGAAGATCTAGGTCATATTATAATGAGAGAGACAGCTGGTGTACAGTGCTCTTAGTCATAGAATTAGTTTTACATTTGTTGTATTCATTCAAAGAATTTTCTTTCTTCAATTTTTCTTCTCAAATAGCGTTTCCATTCTGCTTTCTTTTTGCAGAAAAATGATCACACATAAAAACACATTGACATGTGTTTATTTATTTATTTGAGTAATTCATAGATGGTTCATTTCTGTCACTGAATGCAAAGCAATATTTTAATTATTTATTATGAAATACACGTTATTGAAAGGAATTCCTCTCCAACTGAATGCTTGTAACTCCACCAGGAATTGCTCATTAGCACATTGCTGCAGCTTGAAAAGAGAATGGGTGGTATGGTTAGTAGCAGACGCATAATTTGTGACAAAAAATAGTGGGAAAATGAAAATAATCCTTCTTAACTATTTCAGTGGAAACTTTTTCTCCATGTTTGCATTAATTCTAATCTCTTCTATTTTGTCACTAAATCTCTTCTCCCAGTGAAGCACCTCTTGTATTACAGTGCCTGGAGATGGAAAACCAGTGAGCTACAACAGCAGAAAGGGTAAATAATGTACCACTAGCACGCAAGTACCCTTAGCATTTATACAGCAGCTGCTTCAGACAGACTTTTTTAAATGGGATGTAGGAAAGATGTGTTCACTCAGCTGCAAATATCATTCTCTTCAAATATCCTACACATATAACAAAATAAAAAAAAAAAAAAATCAAACCTTGTGATTGTTGTAAGTGTAGGATTTAATAATAATTGTGAAGTAACCACTTATGGCAATAGCCCTCCTTTGTTATTTCTGGGACAACTGGAATTTGCTGGTGAGTTTATTCCAGTCTTCCCCATTTCTGTTTTTCGGTTGTTGTTTGGGAGATTGCTTTGGTTAGATTTTTTTTCTTTTTTTTTTTTTTTTTCCAGTGAGGGAGTTAATTCCTTTCATGCAAATGAATTACATTTCATGAAAGAAAATTTTGCAAAATTAAGAGCAAAATTAATGGGGCAGTGAGAGGAACTAATAAAACTTACGAGACTGGAGACAGACTGAAACATCTTGTTAGGAGTACCTAATGAAGCAAAGATAGAACAATTCCCCCAAAACAGAAAACTGTAGTGGACAAGAAAAAAGAAGTTCTACTAAACAAAATACTGGGTGAGGGGAAGGTGGAAGGAAGCAGAACTGTTGAGATATGTATATGGGTTGGAAGTCTAAAGGAAATGTTTTTACCTTGAATTTATTTCAATGAAAATGAGGATCAGGCTTTTCATTATGTCGGTCCATAAAAAAAGATAGCAGAAATATTAAAAGATATGAAAAATGTCAATATAGTGTAATTATATTTTAGAACATTTAAAGACAAAGATCAAAGTCCTACATGTATTAATACTGTGGAGACCAATAGTAACAGTATGAAAAGCAAATACCTAAGTATGCAAGAAAGGCAAACATGAAGAGGTACTAAGGCAAGATAAATGAAAGAATAAGGTGTAAGACCCTAATTGCCTCAGTCAGTAAACTATTCTGCCTCTTTCCAAGGTTAAAAATTCTGGAATGAATGAAAACCACAAATCAATAATTGAGGAGGAAAAGGGAAAAAAAAAAACCCAAACAACCCATAACTACCAATGTAGACTACTGATTTTTTTCTATTTTTTTTACCAAAGATGAAGAATAATAACTTGTCAATGCCAATGTTTTTTCCAAAAAGATTTCAGAGAATCTATAGACAGAAGAATTTATTTCTAAAGCTCCTGATATGATTGCTTTTGGGTTAAAAAAAAAACCAAACAACCAAAAACCGCCTCAAAATAGTTTTTTAAACTCATTTTTAAGATTAGGCAAAACAGCCCAAGGGAATATATCTGGAATATCAGTGGAAGCTCCACTGTTACATGGCCAAGATTTTTTAAGAAGCCGTTCTTGTACCAGGCTGGTCTCAATAGATTTTTATACCTATTTTCTGTTGTTTTGTGCATCTTGGTACTATTAAGATGTGGGTTTTTTTTTTCCTGAAGACAAGGAAACCCATTCCCTACAACACAGGGATATTTCCCACTAAAAAAATGACATTGGCATAGACCCCATCTTTTTTTTTTTTTTTTCTAGTGGTATATGCATTTATAGACAGTGTAATATTTAATTTCTGATTTGAGATACAATTACAGAATAT
The DNA here is from genome assembly GCF_000708025.1 of Charadrius vociferus. Classification (NCBI taxonomy): domain Eukaryota; kingdom Metazoa; phylum Chordata; class Aves; order Charadriiformes; family Charadriidae; genus Charadrius; species Charadrius vociferus. The sequence goes on along the minus strand of NW_009649320.1, from coordinate 3,902,558 downwards.
TGACAGTACTTATTCTTCCATTTCAAACCCTCAGTCTTTTAGGAGAAAGATAACATAATTAAATATGAAGTCCTTTTTTCTAATGGTAGTGATAACCATCATGACTTCAGTGCCTGTGGGTCTCAAGGCGCCTAACCAAACATAACTAAAACAACTACAAAACAAATGATAGCATGGTTCAGTAAATTTCAGAACCCTTAAGAAAAATGAATGTAAAAAGCACAACCACCACTCTGGAATGACACAAACTAATTATTCAGTGAGGAAAATTCTTATTTTTTAGTCATTAGCAGTGTGTTATGACCAATTAAAATGCTACGCTCTTAATCCTTTTAGAAATGGAAACTACACCGCATGGTTTTCCAAGATGGGGATATGATTTCATAGATCCTTTTTTTGTTAACAGATTATTAAGATGAATCCTTGTGTAATCTGCACAGTGTAGCAGTTACAGCAATGAAACAGGTTGCTTAACCTTTGAAAAATTTTCAGCATGTATTTTGCAACAAAGTAGATTAGTTATGAAATGTCTCTTTGTCTCTTTTTTTTTTGCTTAGTCAAAGTGTTTGTCACTATATCTGGGACAAATTAAACTTTTAATAACTACATTCTGCTTACAGAAATTACTAATACCTTTAAGTTGGATGAAGTAGCATTTTCTTATTATCCTATGTTACTTCAAGTCACACAATCTATTTCTAACCAGCTAATATATTCCACTAAAGGACTGGCTGGAGTGCTGTGACAAATGAGATGAGCATTAACTACATGGAGGAAGTTCCACGGACTTTGATGTTGCTCTTGTAAAGTGTTTCAAAATGGACAGGAAAAGACAATTCATGCAACTCTAGCATTTGTGGTATATACTCATTTTATAATTTCAGGGTACTGTACAAACATTTAATTAACTGCAGAGTGTTACTTCACTAGTAAATGAACACTATTATTATTTTAGATAATAGTCTTTGAGGTCAGAAAACTGCATAATAGTGATGATAATTCCCCTCTCCCACAGCTTGTTTTCATTCTTGAACATTAATCTTGAACATTTTTCTTTCTAAACCTGAAAGGTTGAGTTTCTCAAAAAGGACATACACAAATAAATAGAACAAGAGAACCAGTTATAATTTACATTATAAAATATTAGCTTTAAAGCATACTAATCTGCAAAAATAATCAGTCATCAGCATCAATTATACAGCAGTTTTTAATCATCTTTCTTCATCAGGTGTTTGGACTATGATAAGTTTTATGATGGGTTTGTTTTTTCAGATAAAGGTTAAAGCACCTTTTATTTCTGATTGGGAGGGAAAGAACTCCCATAGGATTGTGCCACTTGTTCTTTTCCTCTCTAGGAGAACATAAATAATTCCATTAGAATCTGAATCTCTTCTGTACAACTTAGTTCAGGTTTTTATTCATTAAGCTTCAATTTATGATGACTTTATGCGCATGATACTATTCCTAAAACATCCAATGAGTTTTTTTATAGGTTCTTATTGCTTTTGGTGCCCTTTCCTCCCTTTTGAATATCTGGGAGAGTTGTGGTTGCAATATCTCAGGGAATCGAGCCTGGAGTTTATAGGAGATACAAAGGAAGCTGCTGCCTTCTGCTCTGACCTGAACACATCTTATTACAGGGCAAATCCAGAGCTCCCACTAAAATTGACATAGATGCAGTGTAAATCCACCAAAACCCTTGCCTGATTAAGCTATTTTTCCTCTTTTTTTTTTTTTTCTTGCTTCCCCCCTCCCTCCTCCAGCTTTTATTTTAAATATACAATCAGCTCTTTCTAGTTTACTGACCTGTGCAGAGCAGGTTATAGCTAATAGTAACAAGCTACCATTCTGAGGTTAATGTTGTTATTCGTGTGACACAGGGACATCAAAAGCAGTATAAAAACATTCAGAGTGACAGGTGGCATTTGCTTTGTTACTCTGCTTTCGCACATGTCTGTGACATCTCTTCATAGACACAGTAGGGCTTTGATTCCTCGGTGTTTTGTATTCATGTACTTTCCACAGTACTGCTATGGATCTACAGTATGCTAGGAATTGCAGAAATTCAAAGCATGCATGTAAAGGGATAAATGATAAATTGTTGATGGGAAAAAATGGCTGTGGTCAAGCATGGGAAATAATCCATGAAAGATTTATATTCCAGAAAGAGTATAAACCCCCATGGGAACATAAATGATCACTATTGTTTGTCCTACAATTTTCAACCATTCCAGAGAGGTTTCCTACTAATACTGATCTTAAAAATAGATGGTAGTTAGCAGAGGCCACAAATGCACCCTGTCATAGCTGGGTAGTATATTTTAATCCTGTAAGTGTCATTGTGCCACTCTCTGGTTCAACGTTGGTTTCCCAGTTTAGTATTCAGAGAGCTAATTCATTTTGTTGCTGGCAGCAGTGCATTAATGATCAAGCTACGACAATGAACACTGTCTGCATAACAAATGAGTCTTTCTCAAGCTGCAGTAAATACAAAATGATTAACATGAAATAACTGCTCCAGCAAACTGCTTTTCTGCTTTTAGATAGATATTAGTGTTTTTATTTAACCCTGCATTTGTCAGAGATGTCTTGAATGGGCTTGTTTGCATTTATTTTTTTGGCTGAGTTAAAAGCAAGGGGGGGACTTGCCACCTTGGAGCTTTATTTTACAGAACACATTCTCCTGGAGATCTGCCGTTAGCATACTGGATGCAAATGATTATTAATACTCTGTTCCCTGCTTCTGACATTTACTAAGGCAGAAGCATCAAATAGAACTAAATCACATCATGCTCCTTCCAGCTACCTTAATCCTGCCATCCTATCTAAGCTAATGAAAATAAGGTCTGAGCAGGTTAATGTTGCAGTTGTTAATAACCTTTAAATCTAAAAGAGCACAAGGTGGGGTTGGTTTGCCTCCTGAGTCAGATGAGAAAGTACAGAAAGGGAAGGTGGTGGAACGAAAAGAATCAAACTGAGGTTGCTCTGCCCTCAGAGCTCCACCCCCAGTTTTTCTTCTTAATCCTGGCGTAATGAAAGATCTGAGCAATGTCACTGTATTATGAAAAGATGGGATTATTCTATTCTTAGAAGGAGTAAAACAGAGACAGACAGAGACAGAGACAGAGACGGAGAGAGTTGATTTGACAGTCAATGTCCCTTATCCTCATTGCTACTCAATCCCTGTTGGGGGAGCCCCTACCTGAAATGTAACAGATAAAACCGGAACGTATAGAACCCTACACGAAACACTTTGAAATGCTTTTCCTGTCATCCAGACAATCCTCTAAAGCCGTGTTGTTCACGTTCCCACTGTCATCTCACTTCATCTCATTATAATGTGCCAGTAGCATAGGTTTTCTACTCCACAACAGCCTTTCAGAGACGGAGTTTTATTGGAAGATGTCATATAAGAGAGCTCAAGTAGTCTCTTTTTTCTTTTTCTTTTTTTTTTTTTTTTTCCTGCTAAGGCATTTCTGTAAGGATTTATTGTTTGCGTGTATTTTCAAAGGACTAGAAATGTTCCTCGTTTAGATCATGTATGACGCAGGTTATAGGACTTGAATAGTTATACTATTGTGGAAATACGTCTTTTTACCATTGTATGAAGCTCAGTTAAAGGTATACATCATTGGGAAATAAACAGCATCATGTAAATGTGAAGCATAATGAAGAGGAAGAGAAAAAGAAAAATTAGAAGAGAAAATTTTGTTTTCCAATGAAGGAGAATCACAAAAATTATTAACAATATGTTGTGGGGTTTTTTTTAAAGACATACTGGACCACTCACCATAAATATTGAGTAAAATTTAGAGAGGGGGAAAACAATCTATCTTCAGGCTCTGTTTAAAAATTTGGAACCAGTTCCTTTTTCCTTCATTAAGCACAGGTGAATTTCATGGGAACCTTAAATCAAAGGAAAAAAACAAAACACCCTCTGTTCCTAAAAATACAAACTGTGCATAGATTATTAACAAGAAAGAAAGATTTGGGAAACATCTTTGCTTAGAGCAGGATGCACATTGACCTGTGACTATAATATAGCCTACCAAAGATCATGAGTAGAGGAGTAGGGAACGGCTGGTAAACAGGCAAAACAAATTTCCTGAAGTATTCCCTTGACAATTAGAGCCTCAAATGTAATCACATTTAAATATGATGAGATCAATAGAGCTGTACTAATTCAGAGGCAAAAAGATTCCCATAACTCATCTTCCATTTCGGTAAGTTGTGATAGTACGAAGAAAGCAGCATCCAGATAATACGAGGATGAGGTGTGCCTGCTGTGCTCAACAGAGGAAGATCTAGAATATGTACAACCAAAAGGACCCACTGGCATTTAAGTAATCACAAAAGAGGTAACATCTTGTGTCTCCTGTTTTTGCAGTACGTTAGGTGTGCAATGAACTGGCATAAATACTTCCTCCCTGCTACTTTTCTCCCTTTTTTCACTATTTCTGTTAAAGCTTGTGGTGTGTGACTATAGAAAGACTCTCCTATGTAGCAAAGCTAGGTTCAGGAAGCCTGAGAACACACATGCATCTGACTCATGGGCAAATTTTACAGGTTGTGCTAATCTCTGTTTCTGCTCTTTCAAAATTGTGACTATTGCTGTTTTTTTTAAAAGATACTTAAGTTGGTTAAATCAGATTCAAATTAGGGCCATTTAGCTAAGATTTTTTTTCCCCGTGTTTCTTTTCTTAAACTAGGGGTTATATGCCAGGACTTAAATGGCAGACTACTAATGAAAATTCTGTAATTAATGAAAAAATAAGCTTTTGATGAAAATGATGAAAAATAGCACCAGATCATGAAAGTAAAGCATGAATGCTGGCTCAAACTCACAACTGTCAAGTTAGTTAAACCCATTTCAATTGATTTCTCAATTAAATAAAATAACTGACTCCCTGACAGACTGAATTAATGAATGAATGAACAATAAAAAAAGCATAAAAGAAGTTAAGATTGTCATGCACTGATGGTAAGATGAAGGCTTCCAGCCAACATCAGTTTTTAGGGAAAGTTGTTTAATTAACAATAAATTGCTGTGGGTTCAGCAATCACTGTTTGTGCTATTTTTTGTTGCAAGATCCAGAACTCATCAAATCAAGGTGTAGCTCTTGAACACAAGGTATGCAGACAGATATAAAACAAAATCTCTATTGCTTTACGCAGTCTAGTCAAATTTTACATTGATAAGGTAGCCCTTATTCTTTGCCTAAACTGTTTGGACACCTACATATGTGATCAGAAAACCAATAGCATATGATGTCTCTCACACTGAGAAACAAATTTGAAAGCATATGTAAACCTGCATCCTGTGCATTCTTAAAAGGTACCCTACAGCCTTATTTATGGTAAGATCATGAAAAAAAATTACGATGATATTGATGGGGTTTTTTTTAAGAGAAATTTTCTGTTAAGTATCTATTTTGAATCTCCTTTTTTTTTCCTCTGCTCTGGCTTTTCACTGGATCAATGTTAAATCATAAAAGCTTTGCTTGTCACATGCTTTGCAGTTACTCAAGCAGGAAAAACATCTGTATAGTGGAGCTGAGGTAAAGAATTTTAACCATAATGAATTTTAATTCTAGATCCTGGTCTCTTGTTCTTTTCCAGCTTGCTTCATTCAGGTAGTTCTTTCTTTTCCCATTTTTCCTTCTTTTTCACTTGTTCACAGGAGATTTTCAGTGCAAAGAGAGAACATCGAACAGGTCAGAGTTTAATAAATAGTTTCGGCCTTGTGTTGGTAGTATCAGCGTACTTTCTTCAACCATTTAATCTTGTACTGTTTAATGCAAACATCTTTCAAATCCACACTCTGCTTTCTGCTACAACCCTCCTACATTATTTACATTATTGACTCTGTTTTTCCTAATTTTGGTCCAAAAATACTTGTTATGTAGTTTCTTCTTTCACCTTTACTGCCTGCCTGTTATGTAGTTTCTTCTTTCACCTTTACTGCCTGCCTGTTATTAGTTAACCTATTGTTTGCATTATTTATCACTGAAAAAGATTTTAAGTTAAAACTTAAGTTGTATGCCTTATAAAATTGTATTGTTTCCTCTTAAGGAATTATGTTGACTGGATGCCAAATTGTTCTTTGCTTATAGAGCCTTCTCTGGGGTTCTGCAGTGTATGGTAAGCTACATAACATTTGGGGATAACAGATTTTTGAACAGCTTTTGGGAACCACTCCGAAACATTGATAAGAAGCATTAAGGAAGAAAAGAGGGATAGAACACCACATGGAGTTTGCATTAGTAGAGTTGTGATAAATTGACAGTTTACTGCTTGCTCTTTTATTCATGCGCTATCACTGGGGAGCATCGGGCTGCTGAAGTAAACATCATGGATGGGAGAATCACACAGAGCACACTGCACTGCTACGAGGAAGGAATGATTTGGGGATTTATCAGCCTATTCTTAGTGATTTTGTCTTCCCTGGTGCCAGGCAACAATTTCTGCCCAAATACTGTTGTAAGTTCTTATTATCCTGTTTATATTTCTTCAGAGTTGCTACAGTAAAAATAGAAAATCCACAATATTACTAGTATGAAATTATAGTGTTAGGAATGGTTATCATACTGTATGATGCACCAAAACAAGAATATGGATCTCTATGGAACACCTTGTGCCAAAAGGCTAATTTAAGCTATTAGTTCATGAACATTTTAATGGATGGAAGGTCTTCATGTAAGAATGTATTATGATGATTGTGATCTAACTGAGCCACATTTTACCATGTTCTCATAAGAGGTATCTATTTACTTCAGTAGCAAGAAACATGTTTACATTGAATTCTGAGCAGAAAACAGTTTACAATAGGTCTGCAAAGGAGGTCTTTGAACCTCAAAAAATGCTGAAATCATTGTATGGTTTTCCAGTTTTCTCCTAGACAGAGTACAAATGCAGATTGTATTACCAACACTCAGAATAAGAAAGAAAAGTAACAATTCCCTCCTCCAGTAAAATCTCCACTGGTTGTTTTTTGTTTTACTTTGTTGAATTTTTAGTATTTTTACTTATTCACATAGTGTGGAAGGAAATGAGGCTCCTGACAACCTGTTTTGATGCTGCTTCATACTGAAGTGATGAAGAGCTGTTGGATTCCTACTGGTTACCCCTGTGGATTAATGAAGGGTAAGACAGAAATTGCAGAGCTGCCATGCAGAATGACCTTACCTGATAAGACTGTTCTGCCTTCGCTGCAGTAGGTGAGAAGGGCAGGCTGTATGCAGCAGGCTGTTTTTTCTGTACCTTAATGAGAAAAATTGACCTGTTTATCCACCAGCTGTCTTCTTTGTTTTTTATTCAGGCCATTTTTTGAAAACCTTTTCTGTTCTTAAATGTTGAATTCAAGCAGAATCCTCCAAAGAATGATTTATTGTCAGCAAAATCTAGTGGAGTACTGCAAACTATGGAAAAACATCTGCCAATAAATGGATTTGTAAGACTACGTTAAGACACATAGTATTACTGACTTAATTTATACAACATATAAGTAGTATATGAGTAAACATGGGCTCCTTTTTCGCCACCTACTAAACTGTTTTCACTGTCTTTTAGCTTATAGCTTAGCTTTCTTATAGCTTAGCTTTGTTTTCTATTTTTGTATTGTATTTTTAGGACATCTTTTGGTGAAAAAGTAAATGGTGAAAATCTCCAAATAACAGCTTTTTTTTTTATGTAGAAAATTAACACTTTGACAACATCATATTCCTTGGCTTTAATTTCATGCTAAAAGGTAAGTATTTTATAATACATGCAATAGAAACACAACCTGTGTATGTCAGACTGTACAAACAAAGTATCTTTTAAGGTTACCGAATCAGTCAAAAGGTAGGAAATGCAAAAAATAAAGGTGGAATGAACAATTAAATTAGAATTAAGGTAGAGTGAACAATTATCTGTTCCACTGCTCTTTTTCTGTTTTTCACATTTCTTGAATCTACTATCTTTGTGCAGTTGAAATTTCTCCCCAGATGCTCATCTCAGCATCTGATTCCTTATTCAGCCGTTAGACTCCTGCTGCTCCTTGATTTTCCTTACTTGTTTCCAAATCATAGAAACATGACAGTCCTTCTCTCCCCCAATTTGGTATCATACTCAAACTTTCACTGTTCCCACCATCCAGGCTGTCAATCAAAAAGTACTTACACCAGTATTCATCCCTGCAGGACATTACTGCTAAACATTACCCAGTGGGACGTTGCACTGCTGATCACAATTCTTTGCTCCTGATGATCCAGCTAGTTTTCAGTCCACCGTTTAGCTGACTTATCCAGTTCATATCTTAATGTTTGGCTGTTAGAATACTATGGGAGACCATATCAAAGGCTTGATTAAAGTCAAAGTAAACAACACACACAGCTCTCCCTTTACCCCACAGGGCCAGCCACCTAACTGCAAAAGGTAATCAGTTTTGTCAGGAACTACCTTCTGTAATGTAAATCCATATTGGCTGACCCCAGTCACCTCCTTGCCTTTCATAGGTCTGGCAACCACTTCCAGCATTAGCTGCTCCATCGTCTTCTCAGGTACCGAGGTGTGGCTGTCAAGTGTTTCTCCCTGGGCACTCTTTTCTGTCCTTCTTGAAGATGAGTGTGAGTTTTGCCTTTTTCTGATTTTCAGGAACCTTTGCCCTGTCACCATGGTCTTTCAGATGATATAGAGTGGGCTCACAGTGATATTGGCTGCATCCCTCAGCACCCTTGGATGCATCCTCTTCATCCCATGGACTTGTGTATACCCAACAGTCCAAAGTGCTCCCTCACTCCATCATCCATTGCTCTGGGTAATGCTCACTCCTGCAGACTGCCACTAGGCCTGCAGGCAAGCTTTCACCTTACCAACAAAACCAAAGATGAAGCAGGCATTGAGAACCTCTGCCTTTTCCATACCTCTTTTCATGACATCGCATGTCGCACTGACCCATGGACTGGCAGTTTCTTAAGCCTTCTCTTGGCCACCGTTTTATCCTCTCTTTATGCCCTTCACATCACTTACTGTTTTCAACAACAGCTGAGCTGTGGCTTTCCTAACTCCTGCCTTTTTGTAGAGATCACTTAACATTACAATGTAACTTACAGCAGCATATCCGACTTTCCCCAGCACCCTACACCATCAGACAAAAGTTGCTTTATTAAAGCCTGAATCTGCAAATGGCTGATTACGCCCTCAACATCCACAGACCACCTGACCAACTTTCTTTTACAGTATACACCAGCAGAAAGTAGACTGAATTATATGCTGTATGCTATTTCATAGAATCATAGAATTGTTTAGGTTGGAAAGGACCTTGAAGACCATCTAGTTCCAACCCCCCATGCCTCTCACTAGACCAGGTTCCACAGCAAACTAGCCTCTCAAAACACAGAGATTTCAGTTTGTACAAATTGTCTGAAATGTTTTTTTTTTTTTTCTGAATGTTTTAAGCAACTATATTTCAATCCAAAGGTTGCTTATTAATTTTGTGCTGAGGGTATTGCTTTTAGTAGTAGCTTATGATTCAGTAGTCTTCATGTAAGAACACATAATTCCCATCTAGTATGTTGTTTCAGACATCCTAGTGCTTGGCAGAAATCAGTCTTGACAGCTCCCTCAGACTCTGGGACTGCGCATAGCATGAGCATTCACAAGGCAGTTATGTTCAGTTAGCAGATAGTGATATATGTCAGTATTACCATATTTGCAACACACAAGTAGTAACACAGTCCAAGCCTCTTAGAATGATTCACTTACCACTTTTTGGTATCTACATTATACTTTTGCCACTTATGTAGCTGTTGTTATTTTAAGTTGTGGTGGATCCGCAAGTACCCCCCTTCCCAGGCATTTCCAGAGTGGAATCCACAGGGGAGCAATAAGCTTCCAATAAAAATCTGAAAACAGCACAGCCAAACACATTTGACTAGTCTCTAGGTTTAGCAAAACTCCATCAGACAAGAGTAAGGTGAGTAGTCAAAGACAGCTTTTCATGGAAACGTTGCAAAGTATTAGCATATCACTTAGTAAAGTTTGAACAGATAAAGTTTGATGGGATATAATGTGTATTTGGTGTAGGTGTCCAGGTGTTGGTAGCAGGGGGCTGCAAGGTGGCATCTGTGAGTAGAGGCCAGGGCCTGCCCTGTGCAGGACACAACAGGTTCTGGCTGGCTTCAACAGCCCCAAGATGGTGATGCCTCTGTAAAGATACATTTAAGAAGAGCAAAATGCAACGCAGTACTAAGAAGTGAGAGAACAAAACGTGAAACAACTTTATGAATGCCAAGAAGAGAGAAGAAGGAAGGGAGAAAGTGCTTCACAGGGGCTGGAGCAGAGATTCCTCTGCAGCCCATGGAGAGGACTGCACCAGAACAGATACCTATGCTGCAGTCCATGGAGAACCCCATGCTGGCACAGGTGAATGTGCCCTGAAGAAACTGCAGCCCGTGGTAAGGGCTACAGACACTATCATCAAGTTCCTGAAGTTCACCAGTCAGCACTGTCTACACAGCCCTAAATGGACCTTATCTAACTGAATCTGTTGGCTTATTAGTAAGAATGCCCTAGATGTCTCTTCTCCCAAGTAACAAGTGACAGGACAAGAGGAAAGAGCCTCAAGTTGGCCAGGGTAGATTGGATATGAGGAAAATATTCTTCACCAAAAAGGTTATCAAGCATTGGAACAGGCTGCCTAGGGAAGTGGTTGAGTTACCATCCTTGGTGGGATTTAAAAAACATGTAGATGTGGTGCTTAGGTATATCGTTTAGTAGTGGACTTGGGAGTGTTAGGCTGACAGTTGGACTTGATGATCTTAAAGGTCTCTTCCAACCTAAACAATTCTATAATTCTGTGATTCTGTGTTTGGGTGGTAAGAGCAGTACACATGTTCATCCCAGTAAATCTCGGAAAACAAGATAGACCTCTATTGGTGACATATACATGGCACATACGACTTGAACTACATTGCTTATAGGCATGAGGCACTCTTACCCAAACACTTCTTTTTTATCATGTCCCCAATTTCTTCTTTCCACAAAAGACCACATCCTTTCCCTCCAAACTCAGTCATTCCCTGACTCATTCGGAGGCATATGCCAATGGACCTGGCCGCTAGAGAACAGGCCTTTGTCATCCTGAAAATCAGTAGCATTGCCTCCAGCAGTTTGGGGCAGCCTTGCAGGATCTCTGAAGATACTTAGCATAATTTTTAGAGAAAGCTGTATTCTGTATGCCAAGGGAAGGGCAGAAATCTGCAGTAGCTTGTTGCAGATAAGTACCAGTGCTGGCTGTAACTTCCTGGCTAGGAAGACATTTCTGGCTATGCCAAGGCATAGACTTATGACTACACATCTATTTTAGGACAGGAACTCCTGCTGGACTGTTAATTCTGTGTGAGCCCTGTAGGGACACATTACTTTCTTGGCAGCGTCACAGAGGCAATCTGGACATGTTTTGTGAGAGATAAAAAGATAGATAAGGCAGAAAAATGAAATAGTTACTGCCTTACATTTACAATAACATTTCTGGCCTGAACCAGAAGCCCGCAATCCTCAAGTTCATTGAGCTGTAGTCTGACCAAATGGAACAGTCGCTGGCACCTACAAGAGCTCAGCATCACCAATCACATCACAGCATCTTTCTCCTGCAGAGACATGTTATCAGGTAGTGTGGTGTTAAAAATAATCATTATATTAGGTTTTGAGACAATTGTCCTTTGGTTGCTGTGCAATTCCGGTGCAATTCCATCTTTTTCCAAAGCCTGGGAATTTTTCTGTGATGTGGAAGCTGGAATGGCCAACATTGGTTAATGCTATCATGGGAAACCCATGGACTTGTGTTGCAAAAAAGACTTACAGACAATCATGAAATTTCAGGTTAGAAAAGGTTAGGAGTACATAGAGAGAAGTACATAGAGACAAGAAGAGTGGTAGATCATTACTTGGAGCAGTTCCTGAACAGTCTTGCTCACACTGACTTCTTACCGGATGTGAGAGACTGCACCATGTCTTCTTGTTCCTCTCTTCTGTCCTCTTCTTTGCCTCCACTCTGGGGTAAGTTGCTCTTAAGGAGCATGTGGTTGTGATCTTAGCTGCATTATTTGTAATAGCTTCATACACAACCTCTCCCTACCTCTTCCCAGGTTGAATAGATGGAATCTCTTCAGTTCTTCTGAAGAATTGTGCATAACTTTTCTGTTTGCACTATAGATTGTTAACAAGTAGGAGGTTGTGTCTTATTTGATAGATGTGATAATAAATTGCTGTTCTTTTCCTCATCTTATGGATATGAAACCTAGGAACATGTGGCTCATTTTTTCAGAAATTAATGTAGACATAATGGCATTTAAATTTCCTACTAACAATCAGTTATCAGGTAGAGGTCTCTGCTGAAATCAATAGGAATTTTACGTAAAAGAAGATATTTTACCACATTCTTTTCTTATCGAAATAGGGAAGATTTCTTCTTTTCCTTTTCTGCTCTCTCATTGGTATGCACTACAGTTCCATTTGAATTTTTTTTTTTTTCAAGGATGGTATTAGTATTATGGAATTCCATATGAAAAGTTTTTTGTTATCTAAAACAATCTATATAAGTTAAATCTTTCGTAAAACTTTTGGAGGGTATTGAAATGTGGTCAAATGGAAGACAGCAATGTATTCACTTAATGTAGCTTAACACAGAGAGGGTATCATGCAATCAAATACTATGATAAAAAGTACCAGCTTCCATAGCTAATTTAATATTGTCCTGTGGCTTCATTAAGAAGAAGGTATGCATACAAAAGTGTTCTGCTTTTCCAGCTGCCTTTATATGCAATATTCATAGTGTTGCTAATGAAGTAAATAAAAGGAAAACAAATCCCTGCTGGATCCTAGTTTGTTCACTGATATGAAAGGTCTCATTAAATGAATGGCTATTGTGTTTAAGTATTCCACAACATTTTGGATATTAACATTAAAAAAAGGAGTGCAGTTGGGAGCATATAACATTTTCTAGCCTTATCCTACTACCAGAATTATCTTACTCTGAAATAAAATTGCAAGCATTTAATTATTAAATACAAAATTAACATTTCTGGCTTTCCATAGCAGATTTGTATTTAATAATTAAAGATTTGCTTCAGGTAAACAATGCAAACATTGTTTTTTAATATCCGATTGGCAATATTGCTGTGGCATTATTTTGAGAGCCATTTCATTTTTTTCTTTGTAATTATGTACTTTGTGGCACTGACATGTCATCTAAAAGCTTCTGAAAACATTTTTCATATCTTATAACCAAGGGAAATGTATATAACAGCTTCTCCTACTAAGTGTAATATACTGCAGAAATGTCCTTGTGATTAAATGGTTAAAATATTTCTAAAATGTTTTTGATATATGTTTTTTAGCATAGAAGGGAAGCGTTCTGACTTTTCCAGATTGTTTTGTTCAGGAAACAGTATAATGGCTAGGACACAATTATAATACAGTAGTCACTGAGCATAATAATTCTTTAATTTCATTTTCAGAGAGAAAGACAGGAAAAGAGAGTTACTATTTTGTTTTTAGATAATAATAGCCATTAGGCCTACATATATAGCCTTAAAAGAATGATTCAGGAAGTTCTAAAATGACAAGGAAGCTAGATAGGGAGAGAGAATCCATGCGAGTAATTATCCCCAAGAAGCACTGTAACTGCAGCAGACCATTGTTCTTCCTAAGGCTAACATTCCTTCTAGCAGTGCACTCTATAGGCGCCTGAATGTATCTAGAAAAGCAGGACTGGTGAACCTCAAATAAAAAATATAGATCTACTCTTATGAATGTTTAGTGGGAGAGAGAGAATGAAATAGAAAGGACCAATGAAGCTTCAATTTGTCTTCAGTATCAGCCTATGAAGCATGTGTTGCCACACCCCATCATGTGGTCATTCAGCCCTACCTCCCTTGTACAGAATGGGTTTGCTTCCTCCTCTGAAACAATCTTTAATCTGGCAACCAATGTTCTATGCAGACCAACTACATCCTCACTCTTGGGGAAAAAGAACTTCAGACCAAGAAGTAAAAATCGCCCTTTCCCTTATACTACTACCACTTCAGCTGACAGATTTTCCAGTCTGGTGCCACACTGTGCCCACAAAACCACCCAACCTTCCTACTCATAGCTTATGTAGTGTAAACCAGACTAGTTACCCGATATATAGGGATGAATTTCGTTTATCTATTTATTCTGCTTCTGATTATGACCTTGTGATTTTTCTTTTTATTTGTTTGCAGGCATGGATTTACTTCAATAGCTTCAGCTTTTCAAATGAAATTGTAGTGGGTATTTGGAGTTACATAGATTAAGCCTCAAGGGAAACCCTCAAAACAACACTTCATACTCTGTGTCACTTACAATTAATATTTTGTGTAAAATTGGGGGTTTAATTCTTTTTGACCACACCCTCTCTTTCAAATACTTCTTTTTTATTGAGCATATCAGATAAGAAAGGATTGTTGGGTCATACAATTTCAAATGAATTGCAATAGTTACTCTGCCATTAAAATGAAGCTCCAAAGTTCTTTCTGAGTTTGTTATAAAAATCTTCTTCTGCCAAAGGTTATCTAGTCCAGACAATTTGTAAATTAATCTTAAGCTTACCCCTCATGGAGGAGGTGTACCCTCATCATTGCCGTTTGCTGCACGGGTGAGGCAACATGCTTGAAATGCCAACTTCTGGCCAGGATCTTGAGGAAGATTGAAAAATTACCTGCACAAAAAGGAACAGTGTCTTCAGTTTAGAGTGAATTTAAAATTTTTCAGGGATTTTAATCAGCCAGGTAGATAGGACATACTGGCATTCTCATGCAAATTTGCTTGTGCTAGCAACAGAGTTAAATATTGAGTATTGCAAAAATGGTGTGCAGACACTTGCACATTCCATTATTGTGGGGAAAAAATCAGGTATCTGACCCATCAAAGAATATTAAAGATTAGACAGTGCAAGCAATACCCTACTTAGGTACAAAGCTGCAAAATACTTTATGTCTGCTTAGTTATGTTTTCTTGCGTGCATAATGTACATATCAGTTAACGTGGTAATCTTTCAGTTGATATTTATGTGATATGAGACAAAGGAAGATGGAGGGAGAATAAGTTTTACTCTTCTGCTAATGACTTGTGCTTGCATTAACCTTCCAAAGGGACACAGAGACTTGTATCCATACTACAGAAAAAAATATTTTCAAGACTTAATGAAATTTTTGCCACACGTTCTCCTTTATATAAAGATACTTCAATTTTTATTTTTTTTTTTGTTACTAAACTATTGATGAGCAGGCTGTTTTCTAAATAAATTCATAACTAATAGAAGACAGAGCTTGAGGAGGTAATTACAAAAACATGACTAGGGACAGATTTTTTTCTGAATCTTCTATTGCGATTTTTCCTTTATTGGAAACCAGAGGCTTTGCAGAGGATTTTTCCAAGTGAATTACGTAGAAGAAGAGAAGAGTAAGATTTTAGAAAGTGAGAAGGAATACAAAGAGTTTCTGGTGACATCTGTTTTTTGGATGAATCAGTCTAGTTATGGTTGTACTTAGAACTATGAAAGGTTGAAGGATGATTTTCCAAGAAATGCAGAACAAACCACCTTCAAGAATTGCAATACATACCACAATACTTTAAAATCTTATGATGGTATCCATAAAACTGTAAAATTCTGTAACAGTCAAGAGTTTAAGCCTCAGGCAGTGCATGAACAGTAAACATTTAACAAAAACAACTCCCATCTCATTTTTCCTCCTCTTGCTGTGTGTGGTTTAATTCATTTTATTGTTTCATATTTCAGTTGATCTCACACTACCTTTTCTCCCCCCACAATACTAGTCAAGAAAGTGTATGGTAATTAGATAGCATGCCTCTGGCACAAGTTGTTAACTGCAGTGGAGTCAGAAGGAATTTCTTCCAGTGCACAGTTCGGAGTTGCTTTATGGGATAATTTAATTTCAAACTCCTATGTCTTTTTTGTGGTGAAAAAAAGCATGGAAGGAATAAGTATGAGGAAGGGTAAAAAAGGAATTCATGTTTTTTTCTTTAAAACAATGAGAATTAGGTATGGCTGAAGGCACAGATGACCAAATGAGGCTCCCTCCTGCCTTTGCTGCTGGATTTAAAGTGAACCCTCCAATTTAGTTTCCACTGCATACAAATATATTTTTCTGATACTTTCTTTCCAACTCTAGCACTTTTCCCAGCTGAATACTCCTTTCTTTTTTTTTTTCTTTTTTTTTTTTTTTCTAGCAAACTCCCACAGCTAATCTTCAGAGGTTGCTCCCATTGAAGTGAAAGTCTGGATTTTCCCCTACAAGTTATTTAAAACAGGCAGCAGACACAGCTCGGGAACCTTTGGGCAACAGTGCTAACTGTTCATGACAGAGGTATCAACAATACTTATCTTAAAGAAAGGTTCTTATGGAAGACTTCTGAATGCCTCCATATAGGAAAAGGCAGCAAGAATAAAATAGAAGGGGCGGTAAATACCAACTGTGTGTCTGTACAAGACAATCCCCTTCCAAAAAGAAAATGAAGTTCTATTCTACCTCCCCCAAGCCCCAAAAGTCAGTACACCAAAATCTTTACTTTGGCCTCCAAGCATGTTCAGAAGGTATTTTTAGTGCTTGAGTTTCTGATTTCTGAGGGTCTTTGCTGGAGTGGGTGTTGGTGATGGCCAATGGAAAACCGGTAAGTTTCATTTTTTCAGACATGACTACAGTGCATAAAGTAAACAGTCATTTTAGTGCACAGATATACCTAAATTAAGTTAATTACAGGGCAAAATGTATTTTTGGGTATATTGTCCCTTAGCTCATTTTTAGAAATGTCAACAAATTTTTGCTTTCTTCAGAATGTCCAGGTGAGGCTGGCGAGACTATTATTTGAGTATTTTGCAGATATCTTCCACACAGATGAAAGGAAGATGAGACAGGCAGTGGACACCTGTCTTAATAACATTATTCTGCCAGAACTTCCTTGAGGGAGCCAGCAAAATTTTCCAGCTGGCCCAACACCTGACTTTTGTTAATGATTATACAGTGGCAAAAGAGATACTCTTAGCATGGAGATAATGCCAGATCTGCTCCTGATTTGGCTGCATCCCTGAAAAAGGGATGCATCCTAGGAACCATAAAGAGGGTGATAGCACTATTTTCGGTCTTCCTGGATGGTGGATTTTGTATGTAAGCCAGGCTGCATATCACTGGGCAGGACTGTGACTGAGATGGGGGAACTGAGTTGGCACATAGGCAGGCATTGGCTAGGAATGAATTAATTGACCTACAAGTGTCATGCACTATCCACAGCATGTGCATGACATGTCCAGATTAGCTTTCTTATGTATACCCATAAATTCGCTAAAACTTGGCTTGGATATGAGACAGTTTCATGTGGCTTGCATCAATCTGTTCCTAGCCCTTTGCCATGCTCCAAGATCATGCAACTATTTAGATTAGAAGGGACTTCTGGAAGACAGTTAGTCAAAGCAGGGTTAAATTCAAAGTTAATTCAGGTTTCTCAGAGCCATATTCAGTCAAGATTTAAATATCTATGAGGATGGAGATTCCACAATCCCTTGGGGCAACCTATTCCAGTGTTTAACAACTTTCTTGGTGATATCCCCAACTGTTGCCTTATCTCCAGTCAGAATTTCTGATTTTGCAACTTGTCACTGTTGCCTCTTTTTTTTCTTTTTTTCTTTTTTTAATTTCTATCTGAAAATAGTTTGTCTCTCTCTTCTCTGTAATCACCCATTAGATCCTGGAAAAGAGTGATTAGATCCCTCTTTAGCCTTTTTTTCCTCAAGGCTAACCCCTCCACCAACTCTCTCTAGTTTATCAATATCTCTCTTGCATCAGGGAGCCCATAAGTGACACAATACTCAAGATGAGGTCTCACAAATGGTAAGTAGGAAAGAAAAATAATTTCCTCCAACCTGTTGGCTGTAATCTTAATAATGCAGTCCAGTATTCAAATAGCCTTCATCTCTGCAAGATGTACTGCTGATTCAGTCAGCAGAGTCTTTTTTGTTTTTTTCAGAGCTCCTTAGCTGGCCATTCCCCAACCTGCATGGACGCGTGGAGTTATGCTGTAAGTAAAGATGTATTCAGCTGTGCCCAGCTGTTTCTGAACTGTCATTTTGCTTCCCCAGCATGACCTTGGACCTGACTCAATACCTCAACTTCTCTGATGATCACTGGAGCATTGAAAGACCCTGTTGCTATCATTACCCCTGTTCTGCTCACCCTGCTCAGACTGTGCCCTGTTGCAGCAGCGCAGCACCCTGCCTGGACAGTGCTGGGTCACCTGTGGCTCCTGACTCACCTTCCTTGGGGAGGACCCCTGCTCTAGCTGCTCTCTGAAATGGACCTCAGGACAGGACTTCCTTCCACTTGAACACGTCAAAGCCTGTTCTGCTGAAATCTGGGATCTTCAGTCTGCTACTGGTCTTCCTCAATTTCCTTTCAAATTTTGTCATCTCATCGTCACTTCAGTCAACACTGCCATCAGCTGGTTAGTTCTTCCTTATTGGTGTGTGCATAGCAGATCCTCCGGTGCACTTCTCATTGTTGGCCTTTCCAGCACATTTACAATTGTACCCAGCACACCCCAGAAATTTCTATGTCAGCCTGGAGTGAATGTTCAAAGTCTCCTATGGAAAAAAAAAAGCCATGTGATCGTGAGGCTTTCCTTAGCATTTCAGCTTCAAGGAGGGACAGGGCATGCAGGAGATAGGAAGCATGGCGCAGCTGTGCGAGAAGACGGTAGCGTCATAACCTGTGCAGCAGAAGGAGTATGCATATCCATCTAAAGACGGTTAGTCTTTTCTCCATTTTGTCTCTGTACTGCACACTGCCTACAGTTCCACACTGAAATAACAGCTACCACGGATTTCAGAAATACATAGAAGTTTGGCACTACATTGCCATTCAAAGTGTAATGTGATTGTGCTATTCTGACATAACTCCTGGCTGGGAAAATCTGCATCACTGGGCAGCTCAGGTCTCAACACAATGCTGGCAATGGGATAAGGTTCATGGGGAAAGTGAGACATCCTACCTCTCAAAGCCACCACATCAGGGGAATGGCTCTCTACTTGTCAGACTGTATACATAAGAAAGGTTGTGGTTTTATTAATTGTTATGCTCACACTTTTTTTGATTATGTAGCATATGATCCCTTCGCAGTATGAAGGGGATTATCCTGCCACACAGGTATCATAAATGCATGTTCTGTAAATGATACAGAGTTTAGTCTTCTGCATGTGTGTATTAGCATAATATGACAGCATGGTCCAAACTCTGTTGTGCAACCTTCTGGGGATACTTTAAGTATCTGAGGGGGGAAAATTGAAGTATCAAATGCATCTTATGAAAAGACTTTTCATGACTGTCGCATGGTTTCTGGAACACGTACTCTAACCGATGTTTCCTGGGTGCTCTGATTATGGCTCAGACGTGTTCCAAGGAGAAAAAAAACATGGAAGATAGGAAATTGGTCCTTGGGGATGTATTTAAGACTGTTGAAAATAGGCATTGTAGGTGTAGTTAGCAATGTTAAATGCTGTCCTAAGACAACTCAGGAGACTACTAGGGAATTGAATGTTGAATCCAGGTTACCTGAGTCTGAGTCAAGTGTTATCACAGGAGCACCCTCATTTCTCTAATGTTTATCTGAAGCTTCCAGCTGATGATTGCTTCCCACTTTCTATACATTGTATTATGTTCTTGTGATTTATTTTTTTTTAACATTATATTCTCAAACATAAGTCCCAACTTCCGTTACTTATGTTAAAGCTGGTAAGAACTGTCCAGAACTACTTAATGAAGCATGTACCAATTAATGGTAAGAGGCAAACAGCAAAACTAAGGAAAAGAGACACTTCTTAGTACCAAAGATCATTTCCTAGCTCTGCACCAATGAAGCTTCTTCTATAATTTTCATGAACCCCTGCAGCTAGAATTTTTTGTACTTTGAGAGTTTCTAGCTTAAACTGTCAGATACAACATCAAAAAAATCGGGACACACACCCTCCACACATACCCCCCTCCCCCCCCCAACAACAAACATGAAAAAAACAGTGAAAAAAAAACAGAAAAAAAACAGATAAAAAATGACGTGGTATTTTAAATCTGTAAATGTTCTTTTTTCCCTCTTTCTAAAAGTTGAACAACTCAAACTATGTGTTGTAAGACTAAAAGGTAGTACAGAGGAACTGAACAAAAACAATAATGCCAATGGTAGCATATTGGTATAGTGTATTACGTAATACTTATATAATAGGCTCAATAAGGCTTCAATTTGGTTTTTATTTCTATTTTTTATATTATACTTGTCCTATGTTTTTGAATATTCGTTGATGCATTTTAATAATTCTATTTCCTTTGTGTGTTGCAATACTTGTGAACGAAACTACAAGCCATTTGACAGGAAAATAAGATGGGTATGATAAGTGTTCCTGATAAAAATGTTGAGTAAAAATACAGTAAAGCAAAATTTACATAGTCATTTTAAACTTTAATATCAGATAGCTTTTAATTTTCTTGCTTAGTTTAAGCAGACTATGATGAGAAGTCGTATTTTCACAGCTTCATGTCTCAACCCTCCATTTAGGTGTTCTTTACATTAATACTGAACGTCGAGAAACAAAACAAAAAAGCCCTGACAGTATCACCATCCCACTCTAATAGTTTAAAAAAGCATGCAAAGATGGAATGTAGGGTGTTGTTGCATGAAAGCTCAGGCAAGGTACTAACATGCAGGAAACAGGTTACCTAACTTGAGCATTTACCAAACCAGACACCTAAGCTACCTTTATAGTCAATGGGAGTTATGCTGACAATTTTAGAATATGATTCATCCCACCTATTTTAGATGTTTATTTGAGGATGATATGAACCACAATCCAATCTATAAACAACAACTTCTTTCTGCTAGCTAAAAAGGACGAATAACTTGACTATTCAGATGTAGAAGTATATGTTTAACCAGATGAGCTACACACAAAAACTTAGTTTCTTCTTCTATTAACTTTAACAGAACATGTAAACAGTTAAGGTCTTTTACTTATTTCCTTTGCCTGTTTCTAAGGCAGGAGTATTTCTCCATAACTTACCCTGAGAGTTGTTACTCTACATGTTACAGTATGAGGTATGACCCTGGGCTTTCCTCCTGTATTGATGTGACTGTTTCTGAGGAACAATTTTAATTTTTTTTTTTTTTTTTTTTGTGCAGGAAGAGGAGATTACAGATGAAGCTTCTATCTAGTTAATTTTTTTTAATATCATTAAGAATAAAAATATTGACAAGCATGCTAAAATGAAAAAAAAAAAAAAAACCTCCTTCACCTAGGTGGCTAGGGTGTTCAATTTTGTCTGCAGTAAAAAAATAAATATTTCCAGAAAGTTAACTATTCTCTAGCATTGAGAACATTGGCATGCAATGGCCTGTGTCTGTATGGTTGAATTCTCTTAACACCTGAGAAAGGGAACTTAGAATCATAGAATCATAGACTAGTTAGGGTTGGAAGGGACCTTCAAACCTCATCTAGTCCAACCTCCCCTGCAATGAACAGGGACATCTTCAATTTGACCAGGTTGCTCAGAGCCCTGTCCAACCTGACCATTAATGTTTCCAGGGACAGTGCATCTGCCACCTCTCTAGCCAACCTGTGCCAGTGTTTCACCATCCTCATTGTAAAACATTTTTTCCTTATATCTAGTCTAAATCTTCCCTCTTCTAGTTTAAAGCCTTTACCCCTTGTCTTATCACAACAGGCCCTGCTAAAAAGTTTGTCCCCATCTTTCCTATAGGCCCTCTTTAAGTACTGAAATGCTGCAAAAAGGTCTCCCCGGAGCCTTCTTTTCTCCAGGCCGAACAACCCCAACTCTCTCAGCCTGTCTTCATAGGAGAGGTGCCCTATCCCTCTGATCATTTTTGTGGCCCTCCTCTGGACCTGCGCCAACAGGTCCATGTCTTTCTTGTGCTGAGGGCTCCAGACCTGGACGCAGTACTCCAGGTTGAGTCTCACCAGAGCAGAGTAGAGGGTCTGAATCACCTTCCTCAACTTGCTGGCCATGCTTCTTTTGATGCAGACCAGGATGTTGTTGGCTTTCTGGGCTGTGAGAACATGTTGTTGGCTTATGTCCAGTTTTTCATCTACCAGTATCCCAAAGTCCTTCTTGGTAAGGGTGCTCTCAATCTCTTTGTCTGCCAGCCTGTATTGATACTGGGTGTTGCCCCCGTCCAGGGGCAGGACCCAACGCTTGGCTTTGTTGAACCTCATGAAGTTCACATGGTTTTACATCTGAGGCACTTCTTCCTCTCTTAGCAGATTTTTTTTTTTCCTTCCCTCTTATAAAAGGAGTTAAAAAATCAAACAAAACAAACCTTTCTAAAAAGTGTCTTCAGTCTGTTGTAGATTATCTTTTTCAAATGAAGACACTAACAAAATGCAAAGGAATCTATGGGTCAAAACACTAATCACATTTCTCTGGTATTTGAAGGGAGTCATATAGATTTTTCCTAATTAATATATTAGAAGCAGAGATATAATAGATAACTTTAACCAGACATGTAGAGTTGTTGTGGTGAGATACTGCTTAAGAATGTTGACTTCATATTTATTAAATAATTCATAACCTTTCTAATACAGTTTAATGGAAGAAAGCTACACCTATTTTATATGCTATGAGTGTTTTCAAAATTTCTTGTTATTTCTACAATACAACATAATTATTAAATATTTAGCTGACCGATGAAGTGTTCATAAGAGCTAGCTTGAGCCTAAGAAGTAATTCATAAATCTAAACCCAAAGATTGCCCTTAGTGCTCACCACCAAGTCAATTTGAGCTTTTCACCGACAGTAATGCATACATACTGTGTTACTAGACAAAGTAAGAATTTTCTATCAAAATCTGTTTGATACTTATCATGACATTCCTCAATCCTAAAAAGCTAGGCCATTCATCTCAAACTCAGTGTTACCAGGTTTTTCAGAAACTAACAGTAAAACAATTTTTTTTATTTACTTTGTACATTTGTATAAAGTTCAGCTGAGAACTTGTAGCTTGTGTAAAAAACATTTTCAGTATGGAGTTATGATCTGAGCTTTAATTTGCCTCCTGGTCTTCAGAAGACATTCCAGTCAAAATGTCCACTCTATTTTCTTACAGTCAAGCTAAACCCCAGCTCATGACAGGGTTTCCTTTGCTACCTGAGAGACATGGCTCTGCATGACTATATCTGACGGGTATTGACGTGTCCAGTTTGCAGTGACTAGTAAGTTGCAGGCATTCTGTTTCTGGGGTACGATTTGAAATACGTCTCTTTTGCCATATTTTGGCATATTATATTGCCTATCACAATGCCCATCATACCAGAACAAAATGACAAAGAAGGAATACCATGCTTCCACAATAACCTTCATGTGGTTGTTAGGGTATTGGTAAGCTAAATTCCAAATCTCTGAGGAAAATTCTAGGGGGAAACATTAGCCAGAGTATTCCCATTCAGAGAGAGGCACAAGAGACTAGGATGCCCAGTTTCTGAGTCTTCACTAAAGAGTGAAGAGTATTGAAAATGTCTCTACAGCTATTCTTTGTACCCAGGAGAATGCAATTAAGGGTTGGTTTTGTTTTGTTGAGTTTCTTTTTTGCATGCTGTTTCTTGTCTTTCTGTCCTGCAGAAGGTTAATTGCAATATAGCTACACAATTAGGTGCACATACAAGACCTTAGTAATATGCAAGACTCACAAAAGATTATTTCAGAAACTCATTGGAATAAAAATCATTCTTCCAGAAATATTTCATCAGGATTTCCAGAGAAATGATATTTAATACAGGTTGTTCAACTCTGAAGTATGGGCAGCTGCTTTGGCATATATTTGTCCTATATTTCTTATCTGAGAATATTGTCTTTTGAAGAATTCTTGTCAATCTCATCATTTGGGATGCAAACCTTAATGAACTGACTTAATATATTTATCTATCTCTGGATGTCTGGACACAATGAGAGTTTCTTTGTCTTTTTTTTTTTTTTTTAATTATATTCCTTCTAAGGCTAGCAATGGGGATACTTTAAACTAGCTATATTTTTCTGTTTCTGTGATTTTCCTTTATAGCTTACTTTCTGATTGTCTTGTTAAGTATTCATTCGCAACCCGTTCATTAAAACAACACAGAGTGTGTCGCATCCTCACCAGAGAAAAACGTTAATGAATTTTCCTATGAATTGTTTTTCTAGGTCCTCTTTATTTCTTCATAGTATTTTACCCCAAGGCCCAAATTATTTGGTTTTCTCCTGTGGTTTTATCCCATGATGTAAATGTGGGAGTTTTTTTCCCTTTCTCAGTATTAATTTTCAGTGTGAATAGAAGTTTCTAAAGAATTTTGAATTGTCATCTGTCTTTCATTAATTGCTATGACTCTTGTCAAAATTTCTTCTTCTGTCTCTATCACAAGATGATGGTTAGAATTTTCTGTGAGTTTTCAGGGATAATAGTGGTGCTAATCCTTTTTTAGCACTGATCGAGATTCTGGCAAAGCAAGTTTTTGCAGTCTGTTGGCTTATCACAGTTCTCTAGTTTTCAGCTTAAATCTTTTTTTTTCTTCCTTTTCTCAGTTTTTTCCCACTCCTTCCCCAATGTTGAAGAAAAATCCACCCTTCACAAACCCACAGTGAAACTGGTTTTGCTCCTCTTACTCTCCTAGTCCTTCCTCTAAAATCTGAAAATATATATTGTATTTTTTCTTATTTTTTGTTCAGATGGACTAAGAGTACATTTGTAATACAAATGTTTTGTATTATAACACATTTTGATAATGTGTATTACACTAATGAGAAATGTACCAAGAAATTATCAGTCTGATGAGCTGAAAAGTAAATTATTTCATCTTAGCATCTGTCAGTTCATATATTAAATATAGCTTATAAATTCACTTCTGGATGTAAAACTTTCGCCGGTGAAATGTTTACAGGAGGAGGAGGAAAAATGTACTTTAAACTGCACTAGAAAGTTGCATTTTTCCTGATGTCCATCCATCACTTCATTGTACGTCAAGAAACAATACTCAATAAAGAGTGGTTCCTTCTCACTAAATTAAAATTAAGAACTGTTGTCATTATAGCTAATACAAAAAGTCTGCACAGCTGAGAGGTTGCGCTTTCATTTGTCATCACCACATGATTGTACATCTGCAGTCATCATTTGAAGATTGTGCTCAATACAGAGTCTATGCCCCAAAGGCACTGGGGAATTGAAAACTTTTCCAGTTCAATGAACATTCCCTGTGGAATTTTGAGTTTAACAGCAATCCCTCAAAAGCCCCACTTCTATCATGGTTGCTGTATTGCCCAGTATCCGGAAACTGAACTATGGACCTTCAATCTAAAGGCAAAGACTAGCGCAGTTTGACCTTTGGTGAGCTGATATACTCCTAATTTTTTCAGAGCAAGCTTGAGGAGACATGTAAACACCCTTGCATATAACTGTCACACAGTTTACCTCATTAAATAAAACTCATTTTATTCTTACACATTTTTCTCTGTGATTTAATTCTTTTCAGGTAGGTGGAAAAGTCTATTTTCTGTGATCTTCCTAACGGTTTCCAGTGTTTCTACGGAGTCTGACAAACTTGATCATTCTTTTCTAAAGAGGTAAATCACTGTCAACACAGTTACATCCACAGGTCAACCACTCTAAACCCATGATCTACTCATTCATTTGACTGAGAATGTACAGTATAGTATTTCTTTACATGATAGTTGGTATAGAATATCTACTTTTTCCTCTACAAAGTTTCTTTTTGTCCTGCCTTCTGACATATAATCCTGCATCATCATAAATCTTTTCAATTTATCAGAGGCTATCCTCAAAATTGTCTTAGCAAAGCCTTAAGCCTTTTCAGTTTTGGATTATAGAATTTACACATGATCCAAATTCTTCTTATCTTTCCAAGCAGTTCCGTACAAGAACTTATCCCATGTCCAAACATCTGTAGTTTTCTCCTCTCTTTTATTTCTATCTTAAAAGCTAGTATTCTGTATATGCAGATTACAACCCTTTTAAACAGTCTGAAAAGGTGGATAACTGAATATGCAACATTTGCTGAAACATTTGTCTTGGAAAGTAGGTGTAACAGGTGGCACGGTTTTGTATTAATAAGGCTCACCTAATAATTAACTCTTTGGCTTTAACAAGTACCGCCAAACTAATGTTAAATAAATAAATAAGCCATTCTTCTTGCAAAAAAAAATCAACACCAGTACTTTTCTCAACAGTCTTGTGTAGAGATACAACTTATATATAGGGGTATAAAGAACTAGCTCCACTTACATTAGAGATCCTTTAGTACTTGTGTAGAGCAAATACCACATCTGTGTTTAGTTCACACTGTCTATGTTCTTTCCTCTCTCAGGGTACAGTCGTCCAACAGCGATAATGAAAATACTTCTGCAGTCACAACCTCCCTCTGCTGATTTCGTGATGGTACCATCCCTGTACTCTTATACAACGCACAATCTCCCCGTTCTCTTCCCTCTCAGTTTTCTGTCTGCTTAAGTTAGGTCAGCTGGCTGTGTGAAAGCAGTAAGTTGCATGTATGCTGTTGTGTGCTAATGATCAGCCTTTTGAGCAGAAGGTGCATTATGCATCACTGTTTCCAGAGGCAAAAGATAACATCCTTGTGGTGCTAGAGCTCTGGTCAATCCTTTGAATGACTCTCAAAAATCTGATTTAGCTCTACATTATCTACAAGTTTATTTCTTTTCTCTAGTAGCCTGAGAATTCTCTTGAGACAGTTCTATGTCTACAGCTTTATTCTTTTGTTATTCTCTTGATTTTGTCTTAGTCTTTATGGGACAACATTGGATCATAGGTAAAGTATGTATTAGTAAAGGTGACATGAAAAATGAAGAGGCTGTGTTAACACCTCTCTAGTAAAGAAGATATGTGCAATCCTGAGTCTTAATTCTATGCTATTAAAATGTTTACTGAAAGTACATTTTAGAATCATCGTATTCTTTTTCATACTAATTATTAATATTAAAACAAATATGGCATACAGCTATAATAGATCTAATTCAAAATGCCCTAAATGTGGTAGGAAATTGCCTTCTGATCTTTATGTCCACTGCATAAAGCCCTATTTTTTTTTTATGTTACTTGCATTTTACTATTTATTTCTAGTTGTCTGTTGTACTATTCTGTCTGCTAATGAGAGGCTGAACTGCAGCAGGATGTTTTCGCCAGCTGGGCACTTCCAGTTCCCACACCAGCGCTCTTTCCTCCCCTGCTCAAGATCTCCTTCCAGCCTCCAGGGCTTTCTTCCTCTCAGCCCTATAGACTACACTGGCCTTTTGGGTTCCTTACATCTGCCAGTGTCACAGACTACTTCTTATCTCACCAAGTCAGGAGCAGATGTCATTAGAAATCTGACATATTTTCCCTTCTTGGCAAACCCCACTGTACTCTGAGGTGCCAAAGTTGTGCACTGCATTCAGCTGTGATATTGCATTTTTGGCCATAGTTGCCTATTTTGACCTATGCCTGCACAGAAAAAGGTTTCCTGCTCCATGAAAGTTCTTTAGAATGTAATTTTTTTTTCCCATCCTGAAATGGGACAGGGAATTGATATTTTAGGTTTTCATAAACACACTCTAAACTAGAAAAATTGATCAAGGTAGTTGGAAAATTTCAGGTTTTAAATATTTATTCTTTAACTTTTCTAATATAACTTTATGTCATTCTCAGAAGGAGAAATTGATGAATGAAACTTTTACTTTAAAACATTAGAATATAATGTCTTAGAAAACCTTTTTTTTTTCCTCTTCTGTTTTCCTTTCCTTTTATTAGGACACTCACTTAAATGAAGTCTGTCTTTCAAGGTGAATTGTTTTTGACCAGTCCACAGTTTCTGTTAAAAAAGTTCAATGGAATATTTCCAACCTGTTTTATCTGTACCACCAATGATTCTTCATAGATATTTAACAGGAAGGAATGTACAAATGCTGAAGTGTAATCAAAAACTAGTAGTGTTTAGAATAAAATTCAAAAAAGAAAAAATACTTGAAATGGTGTATGAACAGAAGCATTGAAAATAAGCTGCAAAGAATACTAGACATGCAAAGAAATAAGATAGCAAAACCCATCTATGCCATATTTTCCAGAACTCTAATTCTGAAATGTAAAGCATGACTGAGAAATCATAACTAAGAGTCATGCAACAGCTTCCAATGCCTGTAGAAAATAAAGGTTTTAGAACATTTAGAAAGACACAGGGTTACAAGATAATAGTAATTCTTTGCTTTGAAAGTCAAGAGGAAAAAAAAAATATGAAAAGAACTAGGAAAGTTGAGAAAATGTAAGAAAACCTGAGAAGCAAGCCTTGTAGAAAGCAATCCAGGATTAAAAATGAAATTGTGTAGATGCATAATTGCTACATGTGTATGAGTCAGAAACTAGGCAGATTGTGTTCCTTTACATATTGATTGATCAGGAAGAAAAACAGAACAATTGACCTTAAAAAATATAAGGAGTTAAAAATAATCTTTTGAATACAGAAGATGATGGTATTATTTCATTTAGTTCTATAGTGTTCCTTAGTAAAAGCTGTGATCCTAATCAATCTCAGTTGCCATAAGTTTGTGATAGCAGATCTAAACCAATGAAGAAATAACAAAGGGAAACAGATGTTAAGGGAAACTTAAGATAACTAATTTGCAGGAGAGTAACAATACACCTCTCTGATTTTGTAGTATCTATTGTAAAGCACGATGAGTTTGCCTATTTTAACACTACTTTTCCATGCACTGCTGGTGAAAGCAGAGTCAGCAACAAGTAAACTGAAAATTACTAAATAGTTTCTTATTTGTATTTTCTATCTGAAACATATATTTATCTTTTTCTGCTGTGTCTATAAGGTTAGCCTAAAATTA
The DNA here is from genome assembly GCF_000708025.1 of Charadrius vociferus. Classification (NCBI taxonomy): domain Eukaryota; kingdom Metazoa; phylum Chordata; class Aves; order Charadriiformes; family Charadriidae; genus Charadrius; species Charadrius vociferus. The sequence goes on along the minus strand of NW_009649320.1, from coordinate 3,873,615 downwards.
TTAAAGTGCATCTTATAACTAGTTCCTCTATTTCCATGAGAATTTTACTTGTTCTTTCTGCTTTTATTTTTTCCTCTTCTACCTAAGTATTACAGGTTTGTCTGTTGTTATTGTTTCTAATTAAGACTTTTCTGATCCTAATATATATTTAAATGCACAAAAGTATTTAAAAAATGCATTGCAGATCTCATGATCTTCATATATTCCCTTCAAATGGAGAAACTCTGGCAGTTCCTCTGTGATTTTACTTGGAGAGAATAAATGAGTGTCTGAAGGAGAATCCATTGAATCACTGTTTTGGTATCTCAGCCAATTCAATCTGCAAAGATACAGCTGTGCTTCCCCAGAGAGGTGGTCAAAATTTCCATGTGTGGAAATTTCCAACATTTTGAAAAAGCTTTCATTTCTGACTGCAATGAAAATGGAGACCTAAAATGTGGAAGGAAAAAAAAAAAAAACCAACCATGCAAACTACAACCAAAACACCTAAAACATAACTTAAATCTTTGATTTCAAATCCAAAGAAAGTCTCTATATAAGATACTGGGGTGTGTGTCCCCAAATGTTTTGAAACTCTATTTGCTTTCTTTAATTAAACACTCTCTGGAGAACTGAACCCATAAAATGTCATAAAGACAGGTCTGAAAGGAACACTTTGAGCCATGTCATACTTTGGAGCACCCAGACGCTCAGCTGAACTGAAGTCTCTAGCCCTCACACAGTGGAGGCATCAGCAGCCACATCTCCCAAGGCAAGCTGCCAGCACCCCTACTCCAGGCTGTGACTCAAATCTGTCTTTTCTTTTTGTAGAATTTCTCCAAAAGGACTATTTTGTTTTGTTTTGTTTTGTTTTGCCAAGACTAGATTTTGCACCTAAACTGTGCTGGGTTGGGTTTTTTTTGCTTGTTTGCTTTGTTTCCTTGACCCATTTTATTTCCAAGGATATTTCTCCAGGAGACAAGTAGTGAGAGGCAGGGACTTGGCTGTGTCAACAGGCTCTGTCCTATTCTGAAAGTTGATCAGATCAACATTCTGCCTCATGTGTAAATAAGCAAATTAATGATAATAACTCCCTAACTCCTGAAAATCCATTACATATCTGGATCGATAGATGAACAAAACATTAGGCACAAACTAAAGCACAATGTTGCCTAAGACAGGAACTGTTTCTTCACTGAAACACATCTTTCACAACATAAAAGGAGAGTCTAGTCGTGATGGAAGTAATTTAAGGAGAAAACAGTCTTGTGCTGATTACTGCAATAAATCCAATCCATCACACTTAAATAAAGCCACAGAAACACAGTGATACACTACATTTCCTGCTTGATTAGTTCTAACTATGTAGATGTTGTGGCCTTACAGTTATCCTCTCATTATCAGAACGTGACAGAAAAGTCAGTAGTACTAAAAATAACTAATATTAACTGTTTCATGCCATCTTTATCTTTAAAGACTTCTGGATGCTTAGAAACAGAAGAGATTGTTCTTAAAGTCAGCCTAGACTAAAAATTTTCATACTGGCAGAGGGAAAAAAGCCAAACCACCTCTTCTCCAATGTGAAGAAATGTGAAGTACTACTTTTCTGAAAATCCATTACATATCTGGATCAATAGAAGAACAAAACATTAAGCAAGTAGAAGGATATATAATATAGTCATCTACCGTTAGAGATGCTACTTTCAGACGCAAGCATTCTGAGTGCTTGTCCCTGCTTCCTTACTTTCTTACTTATTTTTCTCTGGTAGTTTGCACAAATGAAACACACGAACAATCCTAGGATCAGCCAGTGAAGCTTTATTCCCCTTTCCATATGAACGCTTAGTAAATCAGACAACAAAACACTATTAATCCTCTTGTTTCCCATCTCTGAATGACTCTTGTATTTTTCTCTGTGAAGTTTCAGCTGGAGCAATATTGATTGCTTCTAATATTGAACATCCCAGAAACCCTATAGCTTACTGGTTAGCTGACCCACCAAGACATAGGAGGAATCTGGATTTCTTCAGGCAGAATAAAACCTTTGATCTCCCACATTCTAAATGGATGCTCTGACCATTACATTAGACTATAAAAAGATCATATTGGAGAATCCAGTTGAAAGTCTCTTTTTGGATCAATCCAAGAGCATTTTGCTCAAGGAACTGAAATAAAGGGCTATCCTGCTGACAAGGTTTCACTGTAGCAAGCATAAGAACAACGAGAAGGCCATCCAGGGCTTAAAAAATACCATTACTAACACCTCCCTCTGTATCAGAAAGAAGGCAGCCAGTTAGTCCAAAGGCATTTTTAGATCCTCAGCAACTTCTTTCACAACAAGTAGAAACTCACCAAAGACAGAATCTTGGAGCAATTAAGGACTATTTCTAAGTCAAGTGACTTGCAGCATTTTAACTTTCTCTTCAAGGAAATGTCTAAAACCTCCATCCCCGCTGCACAATAGAAAGGAGGCGGAGACAACGAAAAAGCATGAAAGACTGCTGAACTGTGGATATTCACAGTATCTAGTGGTTGGCTTGCTATATGTAAGGGGGAAATAACAAAAGCAGAGGTCCCAGTCAAGGAGCAATCAAGTGTTGACTATAAACTAATTGAACTGAATACCATGACATTTTTTTAAATGCCTCCGTACCGTTCTGTACCACAGCTCTGCTCAGGAAAACTGGTTAAAGAGCAATGCAACCAATCTGCCATTCACTGTCTGCTTCAGGGTTAACTGAATAACTTTTTGAGTGCAATAACTAGATTTGTATGAACTCTGAAAGAACCTGAGACAGTCAGCTCACATGCAACCCCTAAATGGATGAGTTAGGTTGAGCTGAATCCTATTCACAAGAAAGATAAAGAAATGAAAAGGCCTTGAGAAGGGGAATATTCAGTATTTTTAACATATGAGGAAGTGTATAAAGATAAGTATAGTTTAAGGTCTTATGAAGGCTAGATTTACTATAGAATGGCTTTCGTTATGAAATACTAATTATTGGAATAATCGGAATTGTTTATTTAAACTGAAATGCATAAATAACACCAGCATAAAATAAACATATCTTATTTTTATTTAGCCTTTGTCTGAGTTCCCTGGCATACCAGTGCCAGAAGCTACATTCCAAAGCCTTTATAGGTTGTGCATCTGCAGCAAAAAATGCAGATAACATTTTTGCTCATGTCTTTAGATGGTATTCTCTTCCAGAATTCTTTCTTCTACTTCACCTGAGTCATAGTCACTTTGCTTTTATGAAGTCCTCCAACAGAGGTATCAAAGTAATTTTAAATTAAGAATATTGCTTGAAGAGGCACCGATGCTTCTAAATTTTTCACTTTATGGATTTCATTATGTGAATCTACCATAAAAATTAATGAAACTTCATTGTCACTATGAAAAGGAAAGACACATATGACAGTATGCTGTTATGGTGCACATGGTGTTAAATTTTACAGTGCTGGAGCATCAACAGAAGAGTAAATCCATACCAATGCATCAGATATTTCACCCAAGTAGCCCAGTCTCAAATCGAAAACTTAGTGGCAAGATAACATTCATGCAATGCACAATCTGAATATGGTAGAATTTCAGATATGGGTTACTTTAGTTTCTGAACAAACTAAAATTCACCCATCCCATACTTCAGGTAAGCAAGTGATATTTTATATGTGGGATTGCTGCAGGCACAACTCCACACCATCAATACTTCTTGCAAAAAGTCTAATGTTTTTAGAATACAGAAACCACAGCTCATCTGCACTATTCTCTGATCTTCGTGAGCATGTAATTTGTTGACAATGTTCCTCAGAGAAAATAAGTTTATTTACATATGTTTTTTAATTTCTGTGCTGAGTGGCTTTCAGTATCAGATTTCATTAAACTGTGAAGTTGGAAGAACATTTTGTTTTCCTCTCTTGGCTCTTCAGTCTCTTAAACTGTTTATACCACTGTAGCATAGAAATGCTGAAATAGAAAATATGATTACTTTTTATCAACATTTTAAAAGCCAAAACTCATTACGATTATCCCAGGCTTTTGTACACGATTCTTCACTCTTATATCCCTGTTCTGCATATATTTTGACCATCTTTCGCTCCTATTTTTGTAAGTCTTTAAGAGATTCTTCTATTTCCTTGTCAAGATTTCTCACTGAGAGAATTCATGTTTATAGTTTCGGGGTCTGGGTTTGAGAACTTGCAGATTTTCCCGATCACCACAGCTTTACCTCTATTAGTTCCTACTGCCTCCCCCACTTATATCTTGTTCTAGTTGTCCATTTATGAATTCACCTAATATGGTGTCATGGTTTGGCCTCAGCCAGCAATAAAGAACCACGCAGCCGCTCGCACAACTCCCACAGTCGTGGAAAAAGAAAACGACAGGGCAAAACTCGTGGGTTAAAAGAAAGCAATTTAACAGAACAGCAAAAGGAAAGACGAAAACACGATTACAGTACCGCCGCGAAGCGCACCGACTGGGACCGGACCCGCACCACTGCAGCCCACCCCCGACTGGCGACTCCTCCTCGCCCCGGCTAGCTCCTCTTATAGCCCGGGCATGGGTCACGTGTATGGAATACCTGCCCCCTGCCGGCTCCTGGGGACATTAACCCCATCCCTGCTGGAACCGGGACACATGGCCAAAACAGAGCTATTTTATTTTCCAAGTTTTGCATTTTTCCTCTTTATGATAATCTCCACAATAGCTTGTCATGCAGATCTTTTTAGCTAGGGTTCAGTTTGGCATAACACAACCATAGTCCTCATGGACTGGGCACCAAGACTACTATGTTAACCTGTTTCTTATTGTACAAACCATTTCAAGCAAATTAATTTTCACAGTGATCAGTAAGAAATGTCACTTAAATTTTGCCTGCCCCACACAATCTTTCCTTTTCAATGTTATTATTTCAGCATTATTCTATGAACAAATTTTTCCTCATCACTCATTCTTGTCCAAACAGTTGTATAACACATTCATACGGCTTCCTACATGTATAATTAGCCGTAGAATCTCTCTCTAAAAAAAAAAAAAAAGGATGCAACTACAGTTATACTCAAATACTTTATCCTTTCCCAACACCACATAATTTCCCAAATAATTTCTTATAAATTTAAAAAAAAAATAAAAAAAAATAATCTTCTAGTACTGTCATGGTTTTGACTGGCTCAGAACTGAAGGGACAAAAATAATTTAGCTTATGAAATAAGGAATATGAATGCCAGTCACGGTGTGTTTTTAAGACCTGAGCTCCATGGATATTGATATAACATCCTCTTCCTACCAGGAAGGTTTGTGTAACACAGAGAACTTGGGTAATAACAGTTTTAAAGTCCCCAAGAAGTGATTTCTCTCTTAATCACAAAAAAATCATAAAACCGTAATTACAAAAATTAAGAAATAAATTTTGTTAAAGAGGATCAATGAATGGGTAAATATGAAGTACAGAACTTTGGTTTCTGGTTCCATGTAAACAAATTGTTTCAGTTATAAAAATCTCTCTATGATGTGTGTAAAGCGAAAGATTTGGGTGTTTGTTTTTTTTAAGAGACATAAATTGTTAACAGTTTACAATAAATTACGAGATAGTTTTAATAACTATATAAATGAACAATAAAAATTTAAACATTAATAGACATTTAAGTCCATTGTAACTGCTTGATACATATTTGTGTGTCTGGAATCCTTCTGTGTTCATAAATACATCTGTATATTACTAATTAATTGTATTATTGTTAAATGTAAATTGAGGGACTAGTTCGTAACTGCCTCAGGTATGCTTTGCCAGAAAACATGCAAGTTATCCTAGTCTTTTAACAAAAGCTGAATGTATTAATAACATGTAATTGAAGTAGAATTTTAACGAGCTGTAAATGGAGTTGCTATGGAGAAATACTACCGTATGATCATATTGAGAAATGTGTACAATATCAAAATTGCCTGCAACAATTCCTTCTAGAGACCACTTCTATACACTCAGACCAATTTATAAACTCTGACAAATAGCAGGTCACATAATCTCACACACAAATCAGTAATCATTGCTTCCCCAAAAAAGGACCAGTGAAAGTCCTAACGTTTCATTTTCTGCAGGACTGTGTTTTAACATAGAGTCAAATCAGGAGGGCTTATGAAAATAAATGTAAAGAACTGGACACTATAGAAATGTGCCGTGTGCTGATGTGCCAAATCCAGATGCCTTGAAATGACCTCGGCCCACCCCTGCTCTTATGAGCAGCAAGCTACAGATGCAAAAAAACCAGCTTATCTTGTCAGGCTTTATGAAAGTGCTTTTGCGCTATGTGTCCCAAATAAATTGTACATTTTTCAACCCCACCAATACAAACATCCCCTCTAGCAAGCATATAATCTTTAGTGTGTGAAGGAATAGGTAAGATCAATTCAGCAAATAGAACAGAACTGAACCAGAAGTGAAGAGGACAAGACAAGACAGGAGGAGAGAGTCAGCTAATCATCTGACGTACATCCAAATCCAGAACTGTTTCTCAGGCACCTGCTTCTTGAGAGAAACAAACAATGGTTTACACCTGCCACAAAAAATGCCTTCCATAAAGTCAGCACAGTAGGGGCAATTTTAGCTCCCAAGTTACTTTTTTGCAGCTTAGCAGGGAATATTCTTCAGCTTCTTTAATTCCCAAGGCACATGTGCAAACTAATCCAAGATGCCAGCACACACTACTTTGCTTGGATTTGCTACTTCAATGCAGACAGCACAACATGGGTTTGCAAGTCTCACCCTGCTCAATCTGCCCCTCTCAGCAGAAAAGTCTTACAGTAAAAGTGAGAGATGATTTCTCAGAAGCGAAAAATAAATATAGAATATTGGTTAGAAGACTGGAAATAAAAAGCCACATGGAAAGCTAATAACAAATGGTATCTTAATTGCGACTTTACAAGCACATGCTCCTTGAGTTGCTAAATCTCTTCTCCCTACAATTTAAGGTATAGATCAAAAAGCAGACCAGGGGTTCAGTATTTAGAGTAATCCCCCATGTTTCCAAGTATTCTCTTCAGTTCTGAATAAGCTTCCTATCTTCCTCACTTGCACGCTTTTGTTAGGGATATAGGTGTAATTGCCCTTGATGATCAAACATAGAGAAATAAGTCACACTGCTTGATCAACTATTGAATGCAATGATATAACGCTTTATAAATTATTTTCATTTATGTTCTAAGTCAAAAATTATATGTAGACCAAACAAGTTTCCCAAAGCTACATTTTTTAGCACATGGTCTGTATATTCATATAACTAATCATGGGTTTCAGTAAGAAAAAGTATTCAGATTTGTTTTAGCTCAGTCTTTTTCAGAGGTCTAGTCGAGGTTCAGTGTTTTCTGTCTGTATATTGTCTCACATAATGAAGTCTTTTTCTCCTAAGAAGGACTCCTATGAACCAAGGTAAACAGTAATGAAGCAAAACCTACTAAGCCCTGAGAATGAAGTACCAGCTGCAGAGAAATTAAGCACTGAGAGAAAATTCATATACATACATAGTACATGTTGGGTTTTTGTTTGGTTGTTTTTTTTTTCCTCAAGTCATATCTTCTTTCAGAGCAAATGGAAACAGTTCTGTTTCAAGGTCATGATATTATACACAGAGTAGGTTTTTAGTAGCAGCATGACCACAAACTAGACCAGTACAGAAGATTTGAGACTTCGGGGATTTTGGTTTTAATTTCTTTAAAGTTCGTTTTTTGTTCACAGCCCTGTGAGCATTTCTTCACCTCAACTTTAGTAAATCTTTAAAAAGAATCACGCTCAGACAAGAAACAAATACTTCCACATCATCTGAAATACCTAAAGCCATCCCAAAATATCTTATCTTTTCACCTGCAGTTGCTGTTTTCACATACCATTTTTTTTATAATGTACCTGTATTTAATTAAATCACATAGATTCCTATGTAACCAAGTGCGTGCATGTAAATGTTAACATCTCTGTCTGTGTATTGACAAGGTCTTGTACACAGAATTTAGATGCTGTTGCATCTTTCTCTATAACGTTGTCTTATTAACACCATGAGTCTACCAACTATTTTTTTGCTAAATTAATTTTTGTGTAATCCAGCATGTAATAGCTTACATGCTTTTATTTTCTGAATAGTATGACCTTTTATGAACAGTACAATTTATATTTCCTATGGTTTTCTACAGCTACAGCAGCATCAAGGTTGACTTAAGCTAATTTAGTCTCCTTATCAGTGATTTTTGTAACCCACTGGTAGAAGAGTATAGCTGTCCTGCTACCAGTGTCCAAGACTGATTACAGAAAACTCTGTCTACAATACACTGAAGGCAACGTTCTCATTGTAGCTACACTCTGAGTCTTGTGGAAATGTTCTGACTGAACAATATTTCAAAGAAGTCATACATCATCTAAGTCTATTAATTTTGTTGATTTCAGTGATTAACATATGTAAAATGACAAAAACAAACAAATAAACTTAAAACAAGGAGTTACAAATAGACAAAATATCATCATTTAAAATGTGTCAATCATTATGCTTAACTCTTTGAAGCTGTATAAGTCCTTAACAGTTTGGAACAAGAGTTTTATTGAAGAATTATTTACAGTATGAAAAGTAATAAATGCAAATTAAAAGAGTTATTTTACTATGAACAACTGGTAATGAAATATAATCATCTTATTTTAAGAAAATATATATATGTTCAATAAAGGAGTATAGAGGAGAATAAAAAAAAATAGCAGCTACTTGTAAAATATTAAAAGTGTGAAGATCATCCATATAAGATCCTGGCAATGTCACTGGATCAATTATCTTGGTATGTGACAATACCCAAACGCAAGGGCATGAGATACTGCACATCTGAGAAGAAACTCTCACACACTTGAAAAAGCAAAGTGGTAACAACAATTCAGTCCTCAGGAGTTTGTAACTGTGTTTTTTCAGTAGTTCTAGTTATCTCTAAAATACCAGTATGGATAGAGATTAAGGTAGTCTTCAGTGACTCATCGCCATTAAGAACTTTCCAGATTTTATTTTCAGAGTTAAGACAACTTTAACAGTTACATGTGTCTGCAGAAACTCTCTGAGGAATTTTCAGATATAGGTTCCTGAAAAACAGTCCCCCAGAAACATTCCAGCCAAGTTTCAGAAGACAAATTTTGACAAATTTTCTGTCTGCTGCAGCAACAAAATGAAAAGGCAATTGAACTTGCTCAAATTACACAAAGTACAAGTATGGTACAGCTAATGAGATCATCATCAGATGCTCCGCAGCTACTATGCAGTCGATTCATTAAGAACTTCAGCAGAAGATTGGGTTTCAGGACCAAAGTTCATCAATACTGTAGAACAACGACCTAGCAAGTTATTCTCTGAGAGAACAATTCCTTCTCAGCATCCATTCTATGGGGCTATTCACATATTCTGTTTTCAGTATCTAAATGTATATAGTAGACTTCTGAGTTACAGTCAATGAAGAGAATAAAACACTTTTAAAGCATGATTTATTTAATTTTGGAGAGATATTGGAAAAGGCTTTATAACACATTCTCT
>NW_009649320.1:3833962-3864052 GCF_000708025.1 Charadrius vociferus | reverse complement strand
CCAGGTTGATTAGCTCAGATATGGATGTCTGCACTGTACATGTCTATTTAAATTAATTTTAGTTATTGCATTTCTAAAGCTTTCCATTTCCAGTTCTCTCTCCCACAAAATCCCACTTCACGGCATTTGAAAAAAATCATTTCGCATTCCTAAAGATGTTTCACTTGTCCTTTTTTTTTTTTTTTTCTCCCTGAGTTTTCATACCACACACGTACCAGAGTACTACATTACTAAATGTACAGGTTGCAGAAGATCATCCTCAGTCCCCCAGGCCCAAAAAGGAGCAAAGGAGCTCATATTCTCACTGCCTAGGGATACCTCCCTCTGGTTGAGCCTAGTGAGAGCCACTTGCATAGCACTTGATCCTGTATCATCTCATAAATGCCTGGTGTGTTTACACGTTACCATGCTTATGAGCTCCCTTCCTCCTTTCCGTTTAGTGGTAGAGTTGTCAAGATATTAGCAATAGAGACACTGGTGTCTACAGATAAAAATACAAGGTATTTACCTTGTGACTACTTTGGTTTAGAACAAGTCTCAACTCATTTAGATGCGCATTGTCCTTCAGAGAGCACGTCAGTTGGTCTCCGTCCATGGAAGCAACATCCACAAGGACTCTCATCACCTTTACCTACCGCTATCCACTGCTCTTTCTAGCCTCGTTTCGAGCTGATGTCTGAAAGGTATAAATGACTTCTTCATGACACCATCTTTTTCCTATTCAAAAATCATGTTTGTTTACATCTAGAAGCTATTTCTGGGCCTATGACATTTAAGAAAAATATTCAAATAGTTTAAAATGCTTATATGCTTTGATCCTTCAGAGTCCAAGACATACATATTCCCATGACTGATCATACTCCTGCCAGTGTAAGGTCTCAGACTGTATCTGTGCAGTGTAATTATTTCAAACTTATACTCTAAATGAAGTTTTATGCAACATTCTGCTCTCTTTAGCTCATCTGGAGACATTTGTGCATAATTCTAAGCACTCAGTGTTTAGAAATGAATCATAGCTCCAAATGTTCTCATTCAACTCAGAAAATTCAAAACACTTGTTCTGGACACGGACTTGAGAGCAATATTAGGCAGGATTTTGATATTAGATGTCTCGGTAGCATCCTAGAAGAACGTGACAATAATTGCTTTATTTCCTCAGTGTCAATGCATGCCTATTACAAGAAGATCTGAATTTCTTCATTAAGTGAAGCAAATAGCTAACTGTCTGAATCACAATCCTAGTGCCTAAGAATTTAAAAACAGCCCACAGGATCTGGTGCAACATACTCCAAAAGTCAGAGCCTGAAGCCCTGGCTAATTATTATTAAAGTTTGACTCACTCACTGAAAACAGTGTGCATAATGACACAATCATTTCACCTAAAGCTATACTGTCTATGATCAGAGCGCACCAGTTGCATCATTAAAGGCATTCTTTCTTATACTAGTTGTTATCTAAAAAAACCCCCATTATTCTAAATTGAGTCTTTTCCTTACCTTAAACATTCTAAAAAAAGTTTTGTCTGTCAAACTCAGATGGCCTGTTCCTACTCATTATTCATAAATAACTGGGCACATTCTGTCTTATATGTAGTTTACATACCTGAAAGTGATTAATTTAGAAATGCAGAGTAATTGAAGATGCCTCATTTAGATTATTGCCCACTCTTTTTTTTTTTTTTTTTTTTTTTTTCAGATAAATGCTTTGCATAGTGGAGTACAAAAGTATAAATGGAAAACCCCGTACTCATACATCTTTGTCTTTGATTTCTATTTCTGGCATACTAATCTTTGTAGTTTAAAAAAAAAAAATAAAAAAAATAGCACATCTAGAAAAATGTGTCTGGCTTCTGAGACTCTGTCCTCTGACTGTCAATTTTCTGTTTTATAAGGCGTGTAATGCTCTTGCTCAGAAGGGTGCTCATGTCAGTCTAGGCTGACCTCTTTTTTTCATTTGTCAATAACTTGCCAATGGCTTAGTGTGCACCTGCTAAATTAGTTTCCTTTCAGAGAAGTTTGAAGAGGAGTGAAGTTGCCAGATGGCTATTTAACTTAAAAGCCGTCTCTGACTGAGGCCAAAAACAACTGGCAAAACAAAGAAAGGAATTGTCCACACTGAATACACAAGCAGATGCAGGACAAGCACAACAAGAGCTCTTTCCAAAAGGAAAACACACAGGTCAGATATGAGAAAAACAGGGGCTAGAACAATTAGTGCAATATAACAATGGGACCTATTATGATGGCTCTACTAGAAGTGGCAGTTTCTACCTCTTGTCCTGTCTGACTATTGTATTATCTGCACTTCTTACCTAAATTATAGCTTATTGGAGTTTGAAATTTGATACACATTTTTCTTCACCAGTTAGTTGGTGGCTCTTTGATATTAGAACAGACATGATTATAAACTTGGGTTGTTAGAGCTCTTGGACTGTACCAGTGTGTGTGGTACTGGGAAGACAAGACTCGTGGCAGCATACTACAATTAGACGTGATTCTTCTCCAAATCAGTTAACAGTTCTGTTTCAGTGAGGAAGACTCACAAGGTGTTGTTCCTCCTACCCTCAGTGCTAAGGGTCTTGTCAGTTCTGTGTCCAGAAGTCGGACAAGATGTGAATACTTGAGGTACTTTTAAAAACTGTATTTTAGCTGAGAATGAGGAAGCATTATAAAACATAAAGTTCCAGTTTATTCAAGTATCTTATGAGCATTGAGGATCCTAATCTCCAAACTAATAAAGGGCTATTATTTTTATTTCAAAGAGGTGTACCTTCTCTCCCTCCGTTATTTATCTTTTCATGACTGAAAATCTTAAATTCCTACTAAGACAAGATTTCTTCCTTCAGGTTCCAGCATCACAGCCATGCCCTTCCTTAGCTGTTGGTAACTGTTGTGAAATTACACTTTTTTCAAGATTCCAGAACATGCTACAAGATTTCCATATAAATAACCTCTGGGTTATAAGTAAAAACAATTATCAGCAGCAGTGCAAGTTATATGCTTAGTTGATAGTATAAAGCAATGTTTAATAGGTTGCTCTAGTAACAATCCTTCCTCAAGAGCCATCGGCTTGTTTCTTGTTTTACAAAAACCTCCTCAGGTCTCATTTTATACATATTGTAAAAGATGGAGCTATACTCATGAAAACTTTATATCTTCCATAGATGGCAGCTTATTTAGCTTTGCAATAATATAACCAGAGGCTTCTTCCTTCCCCAGAGTAAGTTCATCACTGGAAGGAACAAAATTATCACAGCCACCAATACTCTTGGCTTTGGTGTGGGAGGGGGGAAATTGGTTTAGGCTCTTTTCATTGACATAGAAAAACTACTGGAAGATAAAATAAGGAAACTGAATAGCTATATTTTTTCCTGGTTATTTTCTTTTCATTTCTGTCAAACTTCTTCAATATAAACAGAGATCAGTTTAATGAAGAAAATAAGATGAATTATTTCAAAGTAAGTAGCAGGTATGTTTATTCCTTTGTTATTTATACAAAAAAGACAATTTAAATTATTAATTATACTATGGCATATCAGTAGTAAATTACAATTTTGTGTCTTATGTAATGTTGCCACAGACTAGTTAAGAAATAGTGAAAACATAATCAGCTATATAACTTAAACCAAACCTAACTTTTATTCAATTAAATTTTTTTCAGATCAGAAAATATTTCTTAATGTTACAAATTTCTTAAAGGAATTACTGCAAAGATTATCTTTTGAAATGAGAAACATTGAATTTTTCTCTCAGAATTCTGAGTTTTGAGTGGCTTTGAATTTAGTTCCCCACGTTGAATCAATAAGCATGGCAGAAACCCACAAATGCTGTTGGAAAGTGAAGCGATGCAAACATACAGAACAACTCATCATATTGTGTCATCTCTTGCATCTTAGTTACATCAGTCTCATACCATACTGGAGAAAGGAGTAGGATAGCAGTTGCTGTGGAGAGAGATAATTAAGGGGATGAGTTATCTGGCTGTTAAAAACATGCAGTCCTCATAACTTCCCCAAAGTCTTTCCTAAAGACTTTCCTTAAAAAAGTCTTTGACCTTATTTACTTCTGTCCAAGGCTTAGAAAGGGGGAAAAACTCTGATAAGCATAGACAAATAATAGTGTTTAATTTGTACTTGGTGCTGAAAATCTTCAAAGTGCCCTACAAACATTGACTAATCATCACAAGATCTTTTTTGAAGGAGGGATGAATGTTTCTGTGCTAATAAAACAGTTAAAAAACTCCCCTCCCTAATGTTAAATGTCTTAACTCAAAGTGAAAGAAAAATACAGTAAGAGAACTCAGAAGTTAAAGATACATAGGTCTTCATCCACATCCTGTGCTTAATCTAAGTTCAGGATTTAAAGTACCTTGTAATTAGCAGAAAGAAGAGAAAACTAATTACATTGTTGATAAATTGTTTTGTCACAGAAACTTACAATTGCACAGTTTGAAACTTCCATATGATAAATGTATGAGAAATATCTTTCTATTTATTTATTTATTTAAATGCAGGAAAGGTAATGCTCCAGTTCCCCTCCATGCAGAACAACTAGCAGCTAGCAAGTTCGTAAGTCCGATTAAAAAGTTACCTCCTTTTCCTCCTGAGCATACCAGGGAGTTACTACATGCAAGCTACCAGGTTAGGAAATTGGCTGCTGGGTATGATTCAAAGAATCTGTGAAGTTGCTTTAAAACACTATGGGTGTCACCTCCATTTACCTACACGCCCTGTCTACCCTGGATGTCAAAAGAATTTGAATCTTGATGTCCAGCTGCCCTTTTGTTAAAGAAATTGTTTCATCCTGTCAAAGGGAGGAGGTGTCCTTAACACTGAGATACTCTGCCACCCATGTGGCATGACTGCTTGTCACAGAAATCAAAGGGAGACAAAGTAGACCTCACACAATAAAAAAAGAACCTTCAGCTAGACCTTTTAGGAAGCTCTGTTGGTCCACAGGAGATTCCACTGAAACAATCTCTCACCTTTCCCTTCAACAGAGATATCTCCTGCAGCTGCTTGTAGATCTACACTTCAAAGGCTACAAGAGAAAGGTTGGGGTAGGGGGAGATATTTTAAAGAATTAAGGTGCGTCTATATGGAAGGGAAATCTTACACTTTTTGTTTGTCAACTCCACTACTGAAGACTCAGAGAGGTGACAACTGTGCATTTTATATCTATGGGATATCTCATCTGTGAAGGGTGATTATTACTGCTTTTTGTGAGCTTTTGAGTTACTGAAGTTTTTCTCTGAAGCGAAAAAGAAATAATCATCACCTTTCACTGAAGAGATTTTATTTGTTCTGCAAGAAACTGTGTCTTCATAGAAGCCCACATTTTAAGACTGAATTAGTAAGCGCATCAGCTTCAGTCAGCCGGCTTTTATTTCTGCTTGCTAGCACTAAGGAGGAACGCTAGCCTTTACCTCTCCCATGGAAGGAGGCCAAGCTCTCTAGCAGAAGGAGATGTCCTATGGAACATCAGGAATGTACATGTCACAGGGAATAACAACCCACAAGTTCTGTGGAGCTCAAACTTTTCCATTAGCTGAAAGTATTAGAAACTTTGAATGCTTCTTCAGATTAAAAATAGTAACCATTTTTTGAGAACTTTTCGAATGCATTGGCCCTTCCCCCATGTCTTGGAGACACAAGTTTCCATTTAGAATTTACATATTAAAGTTATATGATTCCTGTAACACTTCTGACAACTTTTTTTTTGGTGAAACACATATAATTTTCAAGATTATGCATACATTTTGATAACTGACCTGGGAAAAAACAGTGCACAGCTATAATTTAACTTCTTGACATCCATACAAGTACACACTAATTTTCTGGGCCACGTTTCTAAGAAGTGTTATGTGTGTTGTTAAAGGTGCCTGGATTGCATAAGCATTTGAAGTTCTGCATGGTATTATTTTGTACTTCTGGTGTACTACCGGCACTGAATGTTGTATTGATGCATTAACAGAGTATTGTATTGTCCCTGAATCAAAAGAGATTGCACTTATATGTTTCTAATTTGAAAATGGATGTAAGCTAGAGTTGGCTTTCAAGACTCTAATCCCTCAAAGAGGGATGGTAACACTATGCCTCACAGAACACAAGTAGTATTTTCTTTGAATATTTTACTCTTTATACATGAAATAGAATTAACTTCACTGAACTTAGGGTCTATCTTCCCCAACACTTAATTCTAGTGTCTTCACTTTGTAAGACTTATCTGGATCATGTCACATTTCTATTCTTATTTTAGTTAGCCATTTGCTGTATTAAACATTTAACAGCTCTAAATGCACTTAGGAGGATGGACTTATGTTTTCAAGATCTTAAGCTTTTGTCATACTGCCCACTGCAAATGTAAGCACTAATTCCTAAGATTTGTAATCTGGGCCTTCCTATAGGTTACACAGTGATTTGTCCTGAAATCTGCATACTGCAAAACACCATCTTATTGCACAAATTTCCATTTGTAATCATTAGAAAAACATAAAAATCTATAATATTCACGGTAAAGCTTCCCCCTCTTTGGCACTTAGAAAGCTCCGAAATGTATTGGATATATTCACATGCAACTGCTATGTAGCTGCTCCTGAAAGTTGCCCACTTGAAATACCCCAGGTTGGATTGCCTTTACACTGCAGGCCCTAAAGTGAGCCCTAGGGGCTTCCTCACCACATAAAACAATATGTGTCTGGTCCCACCAGCTACCCTAAAACCTCTGAAGTGTCCAAGAAAACCCCTGCCAATCATCATTCACTTTGAGCTCATTTGCCCATATCCCATAAACTCATCATCAAGCTCCAGATGAAGGGCCCTTGAATGACCAGCCATGGTCTACAAAATGACCCTATTGCAATGAGATCAAGTGAAACAATTTGAAGCTCATGAACTTGAGGGAGAATGAAAGAAGGAAGAGGGAGCAAAAGGAGAGACAGTTTTCATAAAGCTGTCACCCTTTCCAAGTTAGCACATAATGAACTCACTACTTATAGAAAGGCTAGAAAGATCATGATTTTTGCCTACCTAAATGCAGCTTGAAAAGACAATGAAAGTAGAGGGTAAGTCTTAATTCATTCTTATCAGAAACAGTCATAAAAAAAAAAAGTAATCTGAACCTCTCCACTCCAGCCATATCTAAAATGTCAAAGTATGTTTCCCATAATGCCAACCATATATACTCTATATACCATGCTATGATGTGATGGGCTGACCCTGGCTCGGGACCACATACTGTCCAAGCTGCTCTCTCACACCCCCTCCTTAGCAGGACAGGTGGGTAAAATAAGATTAAAAGCTCATGGGTTGAGATAAGGACAGGGAGATCATTTACCAATTTCTGTCTTGGGCAAAACACACTCATCTTTGGGTAAATTAATTTAATTTATTGGCAATTAAAAGTAGAGTAGGATAGTGAGAAAGAAAAACAAAACTAAAAATGCCTCTCCCTCCACCCCACCTCCCCTCCTTCTTCCAGGCTCAATTTCATTCTTGACTCTTCTACCTGCCAAGTGGCTGAGGGGGAACACAGAATGGGGGTTGTGGTCAGTTCATAACCCTTTGTCTCTGATGCTCCTTCCTACCCACAATCTTCCCCTACTCTAGCGTGGTGTCCCTCCCATGGAAGACAGTGCATCATGAACTTCTCCAGTGTGGGTCCTTCCCATGGGCCACAGTTATTCAAGGACTGCTTCAGCATGGGTCTTTTCATCTTGGTACAGTCTTTCAGGAGCGGACTGCTCCAGTGTGGGTCCCCCACGGGCTTACAAGTGCTGTCAGAAAACCAGATTCCTCTCCATGGGCCATAGTTCCTGCTAGAAGGCTGCTCCGGCATGGGGTCTTCATGGGCTGCAGAGCACATCCATCTGTTCTGGTTTCCTCCACAGTCTGTAGTGTGGATATCTGCTCCACTATGGTCTTCTCCACAGGCTGCAGGGGACTGTGCCTCCAGTCTGTGCCTGGAGCACCTCCTCCCCCTCCTTTTTCACTGACCTGGGTTTCTGCAGGACTGTTTCCCTCACATATTCTCACTCCTCTCTGCCAGTTGCTGCATAGCATTTTTTACCCATTCTTAAATATGTTATCACAGAGGCACCACTAGAGTTGCTGATGGGCTCAGCTTTGGGCAGCAGCAGGTCTGTTTTGCAGCTTGCTAAATTGGCTTTGTCCAACATGAGGGCAGCTCCTGATCTTTTCTCACAGAAGCCACCTCTACCTTTGTTAGATAAGGATAAAAAACCAATATATTTTTATTATATAATTTATTCCATTATGTGTCCAGATCAGAACAAAACTCATGCCTTTCAAATAATGACTAATGACTAATGAGGAATGACACCTGATATATGCAAGGTTCACCTTTTACCATTTTGCTACCGCTACTAGCTAGTAAAATCTGTGTTGTGCAAGTGGACTAAATTGGTTTGGTCTCTAAAAGAAATTACTAATTAACACATTTGTTAATTATTAAGTATTGGTCAATGGTTTGACATGACCAGTGGCACACTGTGCAATTTTCATTGAAAAGAAAGGTGAAGGAAGATATGTTTATATTTACAAATGAAAGACCTTTCTATAAATAGCAGAATACTCAATTCAAGTTTATTCAAATAAAATGCACTGAAGAGTTGAAATATCTTAGCATATGCAGCATAGGATTTACATACAGAGGGGAATTTTCCATGGCTAAAATTCTGGCTTTGAAAAATATCGTGTTAGAACAATAAAGAGAAAATCCAGAGCTCCATAATTTTCTATCAGATCTTTTCACTAAGGTGGTGCCACTCTAAGAAGCAAAATACCTTTCTCAAAACCAATATCTTTCTTTTTCAGTATTCTTAGTAGCTGTTGCATGACATTTGGATCTTATTAGAAAACAAGTCAAAAATTGTCAGAGGCTTACAATGGTTACCAGATTGTGTTCTAAAGGACAGAAAAAGAAAATGCTGCCGAAAATAAGTAGAGCATATGAACACAAATGGCTTAGTTGAGAATTAAATGCACAAATCTGTATTTTAACTCTTCCTTTTTTTTTTTTTTAACAGAATAATAGAAGTAATCACTAGAGATGAGACAGGAACAAAGATAACCTGTTTCTTAGTATGTCAAGGAAAAACTTTATAAATATAAGGTACTTCAACAACAGAACAAGGAATAGAAGGGCTCGGAAATCACTGTGTCTGGAGTTGCTTATGGCAAGACAAGACACCTCATCAGAGAAAGCAATTCCCTAGCCATTCAAGATTCACTAAAAAACCAGCCCACTATAAATCCTTTTTACCTGAATATTTTGAGACTCTAGAAAAATCTCAGAAGTTAAAATCATATATTGAACAATAGGAGATATACACACCTCTCATATGGAGAAAGATATCTCTCATATGGAGAAAGGCTTAGGGACTTGGGTCTCTTTAGTCTAGAGAAAAGAAGATTGAGGGGGGATCTTATTAATACTTACAAATACTTAATGGGAGGATGCCAGGGGGATGGGAACAGTCTTTTTTCAGTGGCGCCCAGTGATAGGACGAGGGGTAATGGGCATAAACTTGAACATAGGAAGTTCCATCTTAACATGAGAAGGAACTTCTTTACTTTGAGGGTAGTGGAGCACTGGAACAGGCTGCCCAGAGAGGTTGTGGAGTCTCCCACTCTGGAGACATTCAAAACCCGCCTGGACGCTGTCCTGTGCAACCTGCTGTAGGTGACCCTGCTCTGGCAGGGGGGTTAGACTAGATGATCTCCAGAGGTCCCTTCCAACCCTAACCATTCTGTGATTCTGTGATTTTGTGAAATCTGGTTTTCAAATTTTCTCAGTTTTGAAGTAAGCTCTGATTAAGGAAAGCTTAAGTTAAAGGTAAACTTCTTTGACTTATTTCTCTCAGTCCTGCAAAGAATGGTGCACAGAGTCCTGTTCACACAAAATATTCAAAAGGATATTTTCCCCTCATGATCTGGAAATAAATTGAACTTTAATGAAGATGAAAATTACAGATTAATGGAATCTTTTACAAGTTCAGTTTCATCCGTATGTCACATTTCACTTACATAAGACAAAAAAGACAAAAATAGCACTAAAATGCATTTGGCTGTTACTAGTATTTTGGCTTAACTGAGGGATTAAAGTCTGACAGCTATGAAAGAGGTGTGAATATTCTGGGTAAATAACTTCACTTGTTTTATAATTCCATTACTTCTCTCTGTACAGGTAAAAATTCCACTGACTTCAGTATAGCTACAGTAGTGCAGACATGGGCTAAAATAATGAGTCTATTGATGGTTTGACTATTCATGCAACCAGACAATTTTACAGCTTTCCATTCACTGGTTACAGATATGTTTAAGACCTAAATCTGCAGATATGAAAGGCCTTATTAACCCAAGGTTTCATTTCTGACTAAAGTAGAATAGCCACACAGAAAAATATGGTGTCAGGACCTTTGACTAATGTTTTCCAAACCCAATTTCTTTCTGCAAAATAGAAGCAGTGCTTCATTACAATGCAAACCACTTTGACCAGTGATGAGGATTACAAAGGATAGACTAGGAAGGAGCTGGGAAAAAGAGAAATGTTTCAGAATAGACTCTCCTGTTCTTCAGAAATCAGGCAAGGGAAGAAGGAGACCTGCATGGCTGAGCAGGGACCTTCTGAAAAGGCTCAGGTCGAAGAAGGGAGTTTACAATAGGTGGAAGAAGGGGCTGACTGCTTGGGAGGAATACAAGAATGCTGTCAGGGTATGCAGGGAGGAAACAAGGAAAGCCAAGGCAGCCTTGGAATTGAACCTGGCGAGGGATGTCAAGGCCAACAGGAAGGGTTTCTTTAAGTATATAGGAGACAAAAGGAAAACTAGGGAAAATGTGGGCCCGTTGTTGAATGAGACAGGTGCTGTGGTGACGGATGATGCAGAGAAGGCGGAGTTGCTAAATGCCTTCTTTGCTTCTGTCTTCACTGTTCGGGCCAGTCCTTGTGAGACCCAGACTTTGCAGGTAACAGAGAAAGTCTGGGGGAAACAAGACTATCCCTTGGTTAACAAGGAACACGTTAAAGATCAGTTAGATAAATTGGATATACATAAATCCATGGGGCCTGATGGGATGCACCCTCGAGTGCTGAGGGAGCTGGGGGAAGTCATTGCTGGGCCTCTCTCCATTATCTTTGAAAGGTCCTGGAGGACAGGTGAGGTGCCTGAGGACTGGAGGATAGCCAATGTCACTCCAGTCTTCAAAAAGGGCAGGAAGGATGACCCGGGAAACTACAGGCCGGTCAGCCTCACCTCCATCCCTGGGAAGATGATGGAGCAGCTTGTTCTGGGAGTCATCTCAAAGCACCTGGATGAAAAGAAGATTATCAGAAGTAGTCAACATGGATTCACCAAGGGGAAGTCATGTCTGACTAATCTGATAGCCTTCTATGACAAAGTAACTAGATGGGTGGATGAGGGGAGGGCAGTGGATGTTGTCTACCTTGACTTTGGCAAGGCTTTCGACACTGTCTCCCACATCATCCTCACAGGAAAGCTTAGGAAGTGTGGCTTAGATGAATGGACGGTGAGGTGGATTGAGAACTGGCTCACAGATAGAGCTCAGAGGGTTGTGGTTAGTGGCGCAGAGTCTAGTTGGAGGTTAGTAACAAGTGGTGTCCCTCAGGGGTCAGTACTGGGCCCAGTTTTGTTCAACATATTCATCAATGATCTGGATGAAGGGATAGAGTGTACCATCAGCAAGTTTGCTGATGACACAAAACTGGGAGGAGTGGCTGACACGCCAGAAGGCTGTGCTGCCTTACAGCGTGACCTCGCCAGGCTGGAGAGTTGGGCAGAAAGAAACCTTATGAAGTTCAACAAGGGTAAGTGTAGGGTACTGCACCTGGGGAGGAATAACCCCATGCACCAGTACAGGTTGGGGGCTGACCTCCTGGAGAGCAGCTCTGTGGAGAGGGACCTGGGAGTCCTGGTGGACAACAGGATGACCATGAGCCAGCAATGTGCCCTGGCGGCCAAGAAGGCGAATGGCATCCTGGGGTGCATCAAGAAGAGTGTGGCCAGCAGGTCGAGGGAGGTCATCCTCCCCCTCTACTCTGCCCTGGTGAGACCGCATCTGGAGTACTGTGTCCAGTTCTGGGCTCCCCAGTTCAAGAAAGACAGGGAACTGCTGGAGAGGGTCCAGCAAAGGGCAACAAAGATGATTAGGGGACTGGAGCACCTTTCTTATGAGGAAAGGCTGAGGGACTTGGGTCTCTTTAGTCTAGAGAAAAGAAGATTGAGGGGGGATCTTATTAATACATACAAATACTTAATGGGAGGATGCCAGGGGGATGGGAGTAGTCTTTTTTCAGTGGCACCCAGTGATAGGACGAGGGGTAATGGGCATAAACTTGAACATAGGAAGTTCCATCTTAACATGAGAAGGAACTTCTTTACTTTGAGGGTAGTGGAGCACTGGAACAGGCTGCCCAGAGAGGTTGTGGA
Organism: Charadrius vociferus; assembly: GCF_000708025.1. Lineage (NCBI taxonomy): Eukaryota > Metazoa > Chordata > Aves > Charadriiformes > Charadriidae > Charadrius > Charadrius vociferus. The sequence goes on along the minus strand of NW_009649320.1, from coordinate 3,851,587 downwards.
GTCTCCCACTCTGGATACATTCAAAACCCACCTGGACGCTGTCCTGTGCCACCTGTTGTAGGTGACCCTGCTCTGGCAGGGGGGTTGGACTAGATGATCTCCAGAGGTCCCTTCCAACCCTAACCATTCTGTGATTCTGTGATTCTGTGATTCTGTGATTCCCTGAGATATCCGATTCACACTGACCGGTCAAAGCAGTATGGTAGTTGTACACTTTTGACTTCCATTTCATAGTAATTTCATTATTCAGGGCTGAAGGGTGAGGAGAGGCACAACTTCTTGTTAGTTTTTGATCTCCCCATCATGTTATAAGGCTATGACCTGAAGATACTGGTCTTGTGACCAACTACCTATTTGGATTAAGAAATATTTTTTTTCCTACTGGGATCAAACTGGTAAAACCTTAATAGTTTATCAGTCTTTTTTTCTCTTCAATTTCAGCACTATTTAGTTAATTATGATTAAAATTAGATAGGCTTTTAGTTCTTTATAATATATATCTAATGCTCAGTGTGAGCAAAGGAGCCAGGTCATACAAATATAAAAGCCCTGCGGTATCAGTGAACAACATGGAAATCATATGACTGGAGCCCGATAGTCCCCCATAACATGCTTAAATGCCTTATATGAGAAGGAAAGAAGAAGGAAGATGAGATAATCTTCTTCATTATTGAGTGCCATACAATAATTTTATTAATTACCTCTCTTTGTCTATATTAATTTCTGCCGCAACTTGGCATGTTCTTCAGGTACCTCCAGGCCATCCTAGTCCCAGTCTCATTTCAGACTACTGAGTACATTACTGCACATTGCACTTGGTGTTCACACTCTCCTAAATTCTTCTACTTCTCAGCTTCATGCACTACTGCCTTCAACTTGTTGTGGTTTATAACTAACTCATGGCAGAGGTGACGCTTATTGCATTTTTATGCTATAACAGACTTTATTCTTGTAAGTTTGGATGAAGGATGAAAAATCAGCACACATTGTTTAAAACACAATTCCAACACTCATGGAACAGGCATTCCTGTTTTCTTTAAGAATCAAGGTTTATTCACCTAGAAAATATTTTGATTGCAAGTACCCTCTCCGTCTTCCTTCTCTACTTGCTGAGACCATGCACACTTACTGCAGCCGACACAGGCACACTGACTGCAACTAGCTGAGAGACGGTTCTGACACAGAGCAGTTCTGACAGAATATTGAGAAATAGCCCTGCCTTGCTTACAGGATCACAATCCACAGCTGTCACAATGACAGTGACAAATGCCACAGATCAGTGGAATGGATTCAAAAAGTGCCTTTTTTGAGTTGTTTGCACCAAGGTGTTTCACTATTGTGATGTTTATAAAATGTCATTAAATAATTCTGAGTCTTTGGATGGATTGATCTTTTAAATTTAATAAACAGCACAAAGGATAATTGTTTCCTCATTATTTAGGGGTTTTATTTTACACTATATTGTCATGATTTTGGAACTCTGAGACTGCAAAGAATCCAGTTGCTCAAAATTATTGCTCAGTTAACTGGGTCTACCGTACTACAAATATAACATAATGTATAAGACACATTCATATATCTGAGAAAGATATTATTTAAAATATTATCAGTATGTTGTCAAATATAATCTTAATGTAACTAACAGCTGTAAGGTAGTACTTTTTCATTCTTGTCCCCATCTGTCTCTAACACAAATATTGACAGTCTGCTATATTTATTTCAGAAATACATTTCAGAGAAGCATTTTTGTGACATTTTCCTATTTTTCAACTAAACAATGAAAATATCCTCTTGTGTTTCAAAACAGGACTAAGGCTTACAAATCTCTGTTGGCTTTTCACTCTGACAACTTGATTGGGACACTTAAGCTTCTCAGATCTTTGGTTCTGAAAGTTCATATAATACAAGTTATATGCTCTGTTTTATAGTCTTTCTTTCAGCTTGTAAATTGTACTTCCTGAAAGACTCATTGATGACAAATTTTTGTCAAAAAAAGAGAAAATTATTAATGTCAATAAAATAATAAGCTGAAATTAAAAAAATATCTAAGGTCATCAGAAAAAAATGAAGGGTTTTTTTTAAAGCTGAAAAAAAGGAAAAAGCACACATTTTCAACATAAGACATCATTTTTTCATCGAAATACTAATAAGAATGACTCTTGATCAAACCCACTTGTAGTATATATTTATAGCACAAACAAATAAGAGTTTCAAATATCTAAATCAGATGTCAACCTTCTCATACATATAAATTCCTGGGTCTCCTACTTCATCCTTGCAGTGAATATTTTAAATTAGGGTACTCTAACCTTTCGGACATTAAGGGTCCTAAATTGCTGCTCTGTTTATAGTGTGTTTTCCAACACCTCTTTGCCATTTGATTCTTGTTTCAGTCTCAGAAGTGTCTCCACCCCTGTAAATAGCTGAACATTTCTACATAAATTTATGTAACTACAAAATGTGTTATTTTCCAAGTGGAAGTGAAAGAATTGTATATGTTGAATGAGGTATATGACATAAATGTAAGGCAGGTGAATACAATTGTGAAAAGACATTTACCTCCTGCTTTTAGCACAGCAATAACTATACTTGATACTTTATTAGATAGTAGTTTTACAGTAAAACACATTAGAATTGGTTTTAGCACCATGTACCTAAGAAATGAATTTGCTGTTAAACACAAAGGTGTTCTAAGGTTTTATAGCGAAGAACGTTTAATTATTTGAGTTGTACAGTTGGTTGGTTATATGAAGCAAACTTGTTCTCTGATTTGTGATAAAAGAATGTAGTGCTATTAGCTTAAACAAAGATTATATTAATATTTCCTTACTATTTGGCTTATTAGCCCTAGGTCCATAAAATGCTATTAGCTGTACAGCCCTTTTTTAACAGAAATTAGAATAATGATATTTGAAACAAACACCAGCTCAAAAGTAAAAGTATAAAAGATCACATTCAAGTGCTGGGAAACTGTTTCTCAAAAAATGAAAAAAAAAAAGAAGTCTTGCATTTAAATAAAAGTAATACAAAATATATAAAGTCATGTCTATTTCTCTTGAAAAGCATTACCACGCACAATGTGTTTATACCAAAACTAAGTTCATACTTAATTTTCAGACTAAAGAAAAATATAGCCTCAAGTAGTTAAAATAATAATGTTACTATGAATCTGTGCAAGTCTTCCATCTCACCTGAGTTCAGATGTTTATTAGCAAGGAAAGGCACACGATTGTGCACATGCAGTTATCTAGCATCATGTTTGACTTGTTAGCATACTCTACCCGGGCTCCAGACCGTGCACCAAAAAGGTGCAGGTATCCTATAAATCTGTCAGTCCCATCTCGACAACACTAAGTGCACAAGCTTAGGCTACAGAATCACTTCTTCAGATCTCTGCATCATAGGGATGGGATTCAGCTTGAGAATAGGTGCCCTAATTTAGGTGTGTGTAGGAAGGTACCAACAGATTAGCCAAGCGTCTAAGCTCCATATCAATGGACATGTAGTAAAACAGATAATGTAATCAGATAACACTATAGCAGTTACCTACTACTCAATTTGACCTCCTAAACATAGGCTTTTAGTAATATTTGAAGTTACCTAATGCATCCTGTCTGACCTTAGTTTTAGTGGTCTCCCCCAGATCTTGTGTTTCTTCTGCTATACTAACATTGTGGATACAATGTGGTATTGCAAATATCATTAGATTCTTCTGCTTAGGGAGTTGAATCAAAGTTTGTTAAATTAATATATCTAGACTGATGGCATGAGCATCGTGCCATTTAATGTGTGGATACTTTACTCTTCCTCTTTTGAACAGTGAAGTAGTTAACAAAAAAGGGAAATGTTTCATAAAAAGATGAATTAATACTTCAGGTGAGATACTTTGCAGTGCCTTCTTACTCTTAATATGCAAACATCATCTTTTACATGCTTGAGAATATTGAAGGACAGCTTACAGAAGCTTTGAGTTTGTATTTACTATATACATTGTTTGTTAATAAACTATCCGAGACATTATTCAGTCATCAGTAAAATGCTAAATTCACTGTTGTACAGCAAATATTTCTGATTCATTCCACACAAACTCTCTTTCCTATTTGCATAGACTATAGTTTCCATCTCACAATGGACCTATTTAGAAATTGTTACCAGGAGTCACGTTGTCTAGATGTTGGTTCAACCAACCAAGTTGAAATTTCTTTTAATTAACTGGCTGGGATAGACTATGGCTTAAAGTTTTATCTGTTTAAAAAATTAAGTTCACTGTCTTGCCCTCTCTAAAGACAAACGTGGGAATGCCAGAATGTAATTTATTCTACCTTATCTTAAAAAAACAGGATAACTTAAACTAAGAGTAACACTGTTACCTATGTTTATCTTAAAATTGCAGAAATCAAGATACTATTTATTTCTGTAGTACCTGCAACGTAATCTAGAGCTACTTGGTCTTAAAGTTCCAAAAATCTGCATCTAGGCAGAACATAAATTAATTTTTGCTGAAAAGGGAACCAAGGGAATGGCCTAAGTTGTAAACTAAAAAGGAACTTTTTACAGAAGTTAAGAACTTAGGTGAATAGGATTTTACTCTGGAGATTCACATAGGCATTTATTCCCCTGTTGTGACAGTGAAGATAAATTAGGCATTTCCTTTAGGAGGCTTACTTCTGTAGAGATCCAGAATTTGGGTTCAGATATCTACATAATAAAGATGTCTCATTAGTAAAAAATAAACTAGATTAGACTTAAAGGAATCACATTTCAAAAATCTTGGAGGTTTTAGACCTAGTGCTTTTGTTGTCATTAACTAACTAATTAAAATTAATAATTTTTATTAGTTTCATATTTGTTTTCCCAATACAGAATGCTACTTCTGATATTTCATATAGGCACATACCACAAGTCATTAACTGCATAAACATATCTGTTGTCATGTGGTCTACATCTTTTCATGGTGTATCGAAGACCTACTCTTTGAAAGTCAGCATACATACCTTCAATTCTTAGATACTTTTAAAATTTGACTGATAATACAGATGGAAACAAATGTTTCTTTTTCTCACAAAGAGCTAAGAAGCTTTACAGTAATATTCAGCAAAGTTTACAAACCCTTCAAATGACTAGCACAGATGCAACCCCTTCAGAAAACTCAAAGACACAGCGAAGCTCAAAATCTCCTGACTCCTAGCAGCTGCTCTTTGGAAAGTCTGAAAATTTCTTTGCCGGAGACCGCAGGGATCATAAACGCTAAAAACTCTAGCTTTGGTTTAAGGAACTTAAATCTCCATAGACAGTCTGGGCAGAGCAAGTAAACTTTGTAGGCTAAATATCTGTGTTTTCAAGGACTTTAACATTTTAGCCACACTTGACTAAAACCCTCCATAAGATACATCATTTAAATAGCTTAAAGCTTTTTGGGAAATTCCAGAGCCCAAACACGTTTGTTTTTAAGGAGCTATACGTGGTGAATGGGAACCATAGTTTCACCATTTGAACATTCTGTGGCAACACTCTGCCACAGTGCCTACCGTGCGGCTTCTCACTCCCACAATGTTGTGTGACACCTCCCAGTTGTACCAAAGCAACCGCTTCTGAGTTCAACCTGGGAGACAGGCAGGGGCTGATACATTTTAAAAAGAGATTTTTCACTTCCACTTCTCTTTCAAAAAGATTATTTTATTTTTTTTTTATTTACATAGATCAGTTACTTCATCTCACTCATACTGGTGCCGATACAACTGAGAAGTGGTGCTCCATGACCGGCAACACTCTGGTCCACCCTTCCTATGGAAGGGTAGGATTCCCTTGCACTGGAACTGTCACAGGCATCCCTTGTCGTAGATCAATGGTCTGAGACTGATGGTCCGAGGCGTTGCTTGTCGGGGACATGAATCAATTGACCTGACGGTAAAACTAATGTTCTTTCAAACCCCAGACTGATCCACAAAAACTTCTGAAAGTCGTCATTCAGATTTCCATAGCATTCAGAAATGATACATATTTTTCTCCAATATTTAATACTTTAAAAAGTAATTCACAGTGGTGAAATCTAGTCAAGAGATGTTCCCAAGGCTAGAATGGCAAAAAATTTCCCTCCACCTGGCACTTGTAAGTGCCCTTGTCTTGGTGAGGAGCAAAATGAAGGGGATTCAGATCCATGCTCTTCAAGAGCTTCCCCTGGAGCAGTTTCTGTCTGCATCATTTTAGTGTGGAGTCTTACTATCACAATATCACAGTTTATTGGGTTTTTTTTCCATTGTTTCTGTTTTACAAAGACCCTACCCATATCTTCAGCACTGAAGAAAAACATCAAATAAAAAAAAAAAAACAAAACCAAAATACGAACCAAACAAAAACCAAAATCCCACCCAAAAATAAACTGGGAACTATTAGTTATTCTGCTAATATTCAAACAAGTTATAGCATAACCACCTTCCCAGGACTCCAACCTCCCATTCATGTTAACTACTTGTGTTAACCACATTAGTTTTCAGTTCCCACTAGAGAAGCTGGTCAGGAACCCAGGTTAGAAAAAAGCAAAACCAAAACCCTGGAGAACAGAAAAAAAGGTGATGCAAGAGGAATTCAGAGGAGACATGTTGTAGAGTCTACTTTAATATTACAAAAATATTCAGAGAGCCATTGCCTTGACTGACTTAATGCTTCACACATTTTCATACAGTGCAGTTAGGACAAAGCCGAAGATGAAATATCTTCATGCTGACTGGTAGTAGTCTGGTCATACTCTCAGCTACCTAAATATATGAAAGCGTATGAGTGTATTGCTTCATTCATTTTATTCTTTCAAGAAAACAGTAAATACATTATTAAGCAAATAACACAGTCTCTTTTTTATTAAAAAGCATCAACTGTATGCTATGGTCATCCTCTTCTGTTATTATTAAAATAAGGGATGTTTTCAAGCGCAAAACACAGAATAGATTTTGGTTACTGTTCTGCTTTTAATATAGATTTTAAATAAATTATGCAAGGAAACAATCTTGTATTATCTTTAGAATCAGGTTTTCCTAAATTTTCATACCTGTTATCCCAATCAATATCTAAGTACCTATGTTTCCAAGAAAAGTTCTGGCCGTCTAAAATGGCTTTCCTATCTTTGATAAGATTTTTGTGCATTTCCATTAACTGAATGATAAAAGGAATAGAATCACTTGAATAAATTTGTTTTCCTTTAATAGACAACAAATATCTTAAATTGTCATAAACAGTAGCTTCCCTCCATAACAAACTCTATTATTATAAACTCAGTTATTAAAAAAAATGTTATCACTTACTGTACAGGTAAAAAGCAAGCTGGTTTTCAGAACAGCTAAAATACAGAGAGAGTAGGAAATGCATTGTTGGGGGGGGAAACCCAAACACACAAACAAATTAACTTTTAAGAGTCAATAAGAGGAAAATGGGAATCTAAACATCTTAAAATTTGGTTCTGACATTGAGTGTGCAAGATAACAATATTAGGTAACATATTTCCTGTAATAAAATACATTATTTATCATAGTGTACTAAGAAGTATATCGTTACCAGGATAGTCCACTGCATTGTTATCATAGAATAGTTTGAGTGGGAAAGGACCTTTATAGGTAATCTACTCCAAGTTCCCCCTGCAATGAGTAGGGACATCTTCAACTAGATCAGGTTGCTCAGAGCCACATTCAACCTGACCTTGAATGTTTTCAGGGATGGCACATCTACCACCTTGCTGGGCAACATGTTGTGGTGTTTCACCACCCTCATTGTAAAAAATTTCTTCCTTATAGCTAATCTAAGTCTTCCCTCTTCCAGTTTAAAGTCATTACCTCTTACCTTATCACAACAGGCCCTGAAAAAATGTGTGTCCCTATCTTGCTTATCCCCTTTAGGTACTGTAATAAGGTCTCCCCAGAGCCTGCTCTTCTCCAGGCTGAACAACCCCAACTCTCTCAGCCTGTCCTCACAGGAGAGGTGTTCCAGCCCTCTGATTGACTTTGTGGCCCTCCTCTGGACCTGCTCCAACAGGCCCATATCCTTCTCATGTTGGGGACCCCAGAGCTGGATGCTGTACTCCAGGTGGAGTCTCACCAGAGCAGAGTAGAGGGGCAGAATCACCTCCCTTGACCTGCTGGCCACATTTTTGATGCAGCCCAGGATGCCGTTAGCTTTTTGGGCTGCGAGGGCACATGGCCAGCTCATGTCCTGTTTTTCATCTACCAGTACCCCCGAATCCTTCTCAGCAGGGCTGCTCTCAGTCCCTTCATCCCCCAACCTGTATTGATACTGGGTGTTGTCTCGACACACATTCAGAACTCTGCACTTGGCCTTATTTAACCTCATGAGGTTCACTTGATCAACTTTTTGAGGTTGTCCAAGTCCCTCTGGATGGCAACCTGTCTTTCAGGCATGTCAACCACACCACACAGCTTGGTGTTGTCTGCAAACTTGCTTAGGGTGCACTCAATCCCACTGACTATGCCATTGATGAAGATAGTGAACAGTACTGGTCCCAGTATGGACCTCTGAAGGATACCACTTGTCACTGGACGTTGAGCCATTGACCACTACACTCTGGATGCAACCCCAATTCCTCATCCACCGAAGAGTCCACCCATCAAATCCACCTCTCTCCAATTTAGAGAGAAGGATGTTGTGAGTGACGATGTCAAAGGCCTTACAGAAGCCCAGATAGATGACATCTGTAGCTCTGTAGTTCTTCCCTTGTCCACTGATGTCGTCACTCCATCACTAGGAGTAGGCCATTAAGTTGGTCAGGCAGGACTTGCCCTTGGTGAAGCCATGCTGCCATCTCAAAATCATCACCTCAAATCACACCCCTGTCCTCCATGTGCCTTAGCATAGCTTCTAGGAGGATCTGTTCCATGATCTTCCCAGGCACAGAGGTCAGGCTGACAGGTCGATAGTTGCCAGAATCCTCCTTTCTGCCCTTTTTAAAAATGGGTGCAATGTTTCCTTTTTTCCAGTCACCGGGGACTTCACCTGACTGCCATGACTTTTCAAATATCATAGAGAGTGACTGGCAACTACATCAGGACTCTGGGATACATCTCATAAGGTCCCATAGACTTCAGTATATTCATGTTCCTCAGGTGGTCATGAACCTGACCTTCTCTTACAGTGGGAGGGACTTTCCTCCCCCAGTTCCTGCCTTGCAGTCCATCCATTTGAGAAGTGTGGGAAAAGAGATTGCTAGTGAAGACTGAGGCAAAAATGTTGTTAAGCACCTCAGCCTTCTCTTTGTCCATTGTTACCAGTTTGCCAGTCTTGCTCATCAGGGGGATATGCTTTCTTTGACCTTCCTTTTCTGGCTGACATACCTGTAGAAGCCCTTCTTATTATTCTTTGTGTCACTTGCCAAGTTCAGCTCTACCTGCGCCTTGGCCTTCCTGACACCATCCCTACACAACCAGACAGTGTCCCTATACTCTTCCCAGGATATTTGTCCTTGCTTCCACTGACTGTGCATTTTCTTCTTGCCCTTTAGTTTGACCTGGAGGTCTCAACTCAGCCATGCTAGTGTCTTGCCTTCCTTTCCTGGTTTCTTACACCTGGGTATGGAGAGCTTTTGCACTGTGTGGAAAGTATCCTTAAAGATCTGCCAGCTCTATTCTGCTCCCTTGTCCTCAAGGGCAGTTCCCAGGGGATCCTATTGATGAACTCCTCATAGAGCTGACTCGTATTTCTTAGGACTGTGAACTCCACCAGTGCATGATCACTGCAGCCCAGGCTGCCTCCAATCTTGATGTCACCAATTAGCTCACTTGCATTGGTGACCACCAGGTCCAGTATCGCATGCCCTCTGGTAAGGTTGTGTATTACCTGGCTTAAGAAGTTATCTTTGATTCATTTCAGGAGTCTCCTGGATTGCCTACAGCTTGCTGTGCTACTTTTCCAGCAGATGTTGGGGTGGTTGAATTCCCCCAGCAGGACGAGACCCCGCAAGCACAATGCCTTCTGTAGCTGGTGTAAGAAGGCTCCCCTTGATCGGGTGGCCTGTAGTAGACAGCAATCACAAGGTTCCCTTTGTTGCCTTTGTCTCTTATTCTTACCCATAAGCTTTCAAACTGCTTGTGGCTATTCTTCATAGACAGCTCTTCACACTCTATCCATTTCTTGATGTAGAGGGCAGTGCCTCTGCCCTTCCTTCCTCTCCTATCCCTTCTGAACAACCTATAGCCATTGGTAGCTGCACTCCAGTTATGGGATTTGTCCCACAAAAGTTTCTGTAATGGCAACTATGTCATAGCTTTCTAGCAGCATGGTGGCTTCCAGCTCCTCCTGTTTGCTGCCCATGCTGCGTTCATTGGCATACAGGCACTTCAGCTGGGCTGTTGACTGTGTCACCTTCTTAGAGGAAAACCCCTTAATTCCTTTAGGGTATTTCACTGATGTTTCCCTTTTGGCTCCTATTATCTCAGGAGGCCCTGGTTCATCTCTGTAAGACTTCAAGTGTGCTGCAGTGCAGCCAGCACGTGTCAGAGCAACAGGCTGAGGGCCCTTGCTAACACCCTGTCCCTCTAACCTTGGAGTGTCATCCCACAGCTTGTCGTGGGCAAGCCTGATATTATCCACCTCCCACTTCAAGTCTAGTTTAAAGATTTGATAATGACCGCTCTCTCTTGTGAGCAAAGACCCTCTTACCCCATAATGAATTCACAACCAGGTGCAAAGAGGAAAACAGCGACTGTTTGGTCGCTTCTGATCCGTGAAGAGTAGCATCCTGACAACCCCAGGCAGAGCTGCCAGCCTGGAGAGCATACCGCTACTGCCAGAGACAGGCTGTCCTTAAGCAGCTGACAGGCTGAGAATTACTTACAAAAATTTCTGAATGAATAAAGCTAAATAACAAATGCATGGAATAAAGCAACAAATGGCAGCTATCAGTTCAGGAAGATGGGTAGGATTGATTGTAGGTGGTAGTAATCACAAATTAGACCCAACAAAAACCCGTCTGTTCAACAAAATTTCAGGAAAATACCTGAATCTCATTTCCACTCCTACTAAGCTCAGAATCTCAAGGCAAATATAATTCAGTGGAACATACAGCTCAGAAGAGGGATCAATAGTCAACCAGTATAGAGTCACTTCCCAGTGAATGATCATTTGTTGGATAAAATTTGGAAATACCTTAGGAAGCATGATTTGGCTAGAAATAGTCAACAAGAAATTATGAGAAAATAGAGGGGCTGGATTTTTTTTTCTTAGCATGTAGGATTTCTCAAAGAAATTACTGTTATAGCCAACACAGAAGATAAAATTTCTGGCAATTTTTATTTTTTAACAGTATTTCAGCTGTCTGTGTGGAGAGGTGTCTGGGATGGAGTTAACTTTCTTCATAGCAGCTCGTGTGGACCTGATAACATGGCTGTGTTTAGCTGTTGCTGAGCAGTGCTTGCACAATGTCTAGGCTTCTGTGATTCTCACTCTGCCTCCCCAGGGAATAGATGTGAGCATGGGGGGTTGTGCACAAGAGGTTGGGAGGGCACACAGCCAGGCAAGTGACTTGAACTAGCCAAGGAGATACTCCCTGCCATATAACATCATGCTCAGAAATAAAAAGGGAAAAGAGAGTGTTTTAGAGAGGTTAGCCATCTTTTGCTTGGGAACTGGCTGGGTATTGGTCTACCAATGGGATGTGGTGAGTGATTGCCTCTGCGTCATTTGGTGTTGTTTTTTGGTTTTTTTTTCCTCTCCTTTTCCACTTCTTCACTTATTAAACATTTTTTTTCTCAACCCACGTTTTCTTGCATTTACTCTTCCTTTCTTTTTCTCCTATCCCACTGAGGGTGGCAGAGAGTGCACAAGTGGCTGTGTGGTGCTTAACTGCTAACTGAAGCTAACCCACAACAAGACGGTAAAGAGATGGATAACTCACTGAATTGATAAATGAATAGGAAATAAAACTGTTGCAATATTCAAGGAGTCACAGTAATCAATACTCCTTAGGCAGGAAGAGAGATATGCCTGAGTACCAGGGGAGAATTTATAGCTATAGCATCCATTTATTTATCTTTAGAGCTATTTAATTTCCTATATAGATTAAAAAAAATAAATAAAATTTAAAAAGAAAATGTGAATGGGATTCCAATTTCGTTAGTAAAATTATGCTTTCAATACATATATACATCCCCAAAATTATAAGTTTGCATACACATCATGGCCATGATTTTTTTTCTTTGCACTGCAGTGACAGAATATGTCACTACAGGACTTTTTTCAGCTTCCCATAGAAGCTGAGAGGGAGCATAGACAGAATAAGCTGGCCAACAGAATACTCCATACCAAAAACATCATGCTCACTATATAAATGGGGGTTGGTTGGGGGGCGGGAATGTGTGATCACTGCTCAGGATGGGATGGGCATCAGGTGGTGAGAGCGACTTGTGCTGTGTTACTTCATCTTGTATATTCTTTTACCATTATTATTATTATTTTCCTTTTCCCTTACTGTTCTATTAAAATCTCAACCCACCAGTTGTTTGGAATTTTTCTTTTCCTTTCCTTTTCTCCCTCTTCTCCCCAGCCTTTGTTGGGGGGAGGGGGAGAATTGAGTGAGCAGCTGCATGGTCCTAGCTGCTGCCTGGGGTTAAACCACAAGAGTTAGGTATTTGAAAAAGAAAAAAAAAAACAAACAAAAAACACATGCAAAATGCATACATCATTAGTGTAATGCATTTAAGTCTAGATTGTGCTAATTACAAAACCTTATTACACATCCTGCCTGCTTAACATATCTTCATTTTCAATCTAATCCAATTCAGGAAAAAAAATAGAATTTCTCAATATTTCGGATTAAACGTTAAAGAGAAGAACCAGCTAGTGTTTTCAGAAGTTAGAGGATTTTTTTTCCTTTTAAAGATGAATATATTTAGTAGCACAGTAAAGAACAATGCCCCAGCTTCTAAAAAAGGTTAAGTACTTGCATAATGTTTCCATCCCTTCATTTTCTGAAAGAAGCCTAATAATAATAATTACACTTTATAATAGAATTTAGTGGCTGCCTAACTGTGTTTTGATTTCTTAGGATTAGCAGTTGGTGCTGTAATTGTTACTCCTTCTGATTGCGAGAGGCACAGCACTTAACCAGTCGGTTCTCATTTAGCATTTCACATGCTGCATCCTTTTTGAGACTGATTTTCAGGTAATGAAGTAATCTATATTTAGATATTTTTCAGGGGATGAATCTTTTGGTATTTTTAGTTGGAAGTTAAATATGCACTTTCCAGGTACTAAATGATTAATGCTGCTAATATGCATAAAGTTATGGATTATTTTTTTTAATATGGGATTTAAAGTATTAGTTATTTTTAATTGTGTTAGAACAGAGAACAGAAAATAGACTTACATATCTGTGTTTTATTTAGTTGGAAAATTCACCCTTCCAACACAAACACTATGCAAGAGCAGATCAACTATTAGATTCATAAAACAGAATATTTGAATACTAATTAGGTGCTGAACTGATACCTATGTCAAACAAATCTACTAAGTTGTCTTATTTCTTAACATATGAAATAAAGCACCTGTATAGCACCAGTCTTGGACATTTATCAAAGTATGACTGAGAAAGGAAAGATGTCTATTACTAAGGTTACCAGTTTTTCTCCGAGTTTGTCTTTTCCATAAGTTAAAGCACAATTCTGCTCTTCTTCAGTAACAACTAACATTGCCTCTCAGCCCTACAACAGTCACGGACAAATTTCCAGTGATCTCCTACAAGGCCAGGATTTCACCATTAAGACTGAGCACAAAATATAAATCAATAAATTTTATTTCAGTTTGTCCAACATTAATATGTAGTGTTTTAAAGATCACAGAATTGTGGAAATGTTGGCTGGAGGGGATCTCTGGACATCACTATCCCAATGCTCTGATTGAAGCAGGACTATTGCCAAGAGGAGATCGGTTTATTCAGCATGCTTGGTCTAATGAAATCTTGACGGCTTCCAAGGAGGGAGGTTTCATAGCCCTCTGAGCAAGCCATTTCAGTGCTGCACAGTGCACAGTGAATTTTCTTTCCTGATGTTCACCTGAGCCTCCCAAGCTGCAATCTGCAGCTGTTGTTCCTTTTACTTATGCCCCTTGCGCTAACCAAAAAGGTTTAGCTCCATAGCTTTGTCACTGGCCTTCAGATAACTGCAGGCATATGCCAGACCACAGTTCAGCCTCCTCTTTGCCAGACAAAACAAGCCCCGCTTTCTTGGCCTACCCTTCTAGGTGATGCCAGATAGACTGTGAACACCTTAGTAACTTCCTCTGGGCAATCTTCAACTTATCTATGTCTTTCTTGAACAGGAGAGCTCAAAACTGAACACAGTCTACTGGTGTAGCCTCGCCAGTACTCAGGAGAGAGACAAAAATACTTCTTGATCTAGTGGCCATGATCTTGTTATAGCAAATTATGTGGTTTGCAATTTTATCAGCCAGACTCAGACATCTATAATGTAGGGATCCACATCTGAACCCATGCTATGTTCTTTTTCTATAATCAATGGTAAAATTAGTTGCTTAAGATTCCTTCCACCTTCTCTGCTGTATTGTTGTCCCTTACAGTGAGGAATGCCTATTTCTATGCTTTGATAACTAAGGTTATCACCCTGAGGTGATACCTAGTCCCTTGTTAAACACCCTAAGGTTTCTAAGTCATACTCAAAAGCTGGCACAGGACATGTCAGATGTCTCTATATCTTACAATCAATACTAAAATAGTGATCCTGGGAGAGATACTATGCAAGAGATGCTGGACCTACTGGAGATACACATCCTATACATAAGCCGTACGTGGACAGTATGGGGTGATCTTTTCTCGTAGATAGGTATGCAAAAGTTCTAGCTGTATTTAGGTTGAGGTAAACACTTCTACATGTAAAAATTCCCTGTATTATTCTTACCTTTGTTTCCTGTCCTACTGGATTACAGTGAAATAAATTTGATCTGTTATATGCTACTTACATTTCAGTGCTGGGCTGGTTGCATTTGATTTCCCTTATGGCACTTCAAATAGCATGAGATATAGACAGCAACAAAGGAAAAGCTTTTTGTTCTCTGGAATAAAAGTCAAAGGACTCCAGCATTAGTAATAATAAACATGAGTGGGGTCAGATGGAGCCTCTGCTTTTCTATTATGTCTCCAAGAATAAAGCGTTATGGCTTTGAAGTACTTAAATTTCCAAATAATTGTATCTACCAATCTTTTGATTCCTTATTACTTGCAGAATACTATTAATGTCTGTGGAAATCGGTGCACTTACAAAGGTCCACCTAGACAGAACAAAATGTGGGATGGAGAATTACTTTTGCTAATATCCCTGTGTACTTTAGGACATGACACTTTCTAAGGCTACGGGAGCACCTAAAGCTACAAGCACTGACATAAGCAGTTTCACAGTAACCTATAATGGATCAATGCTGGGAAAACTCTTCCGCTGCAGCTATACAAACAGCTCACCCCTGTGTAATGCTTTCAGGAAGAATATCTTCTAATTCTGGAGGGTTGTCTAATGGGCGTCTTTATTTTTCATTGACAGTGAATTCATCCTTTTCAAAGGGCAAGTACAAGGTCTATGGACATTTAGGTCCCATTTGAGTGCTCAGAGTAGAACCAAATAGGAAGTAAATGGTCTTGTTATGGACTCAAGGTAAATTCTACACTGATTAAATAGGCCATAGTGTCTCAGCCAGAGACAATGGTTAACAGCAGTAAGGGCGAAAAAAGCTGTTCAAGTGATAATGTCTTCTTAAAAGTGCCCTCTTTGCCACTTCAGAAATGTAAAATTAAGCCTGATGAATTTAGGACCTTGATTATAGCCTCCACCATGAAGAACTTGCAGAAATGCAAACTGCTATCAGGTAAATTGGTGTTTAAGTGCTATCACCTAATTTCACAGAGTACACATATTTACCCTAACTCTTTCCAAACCTCTCGGCTGGTCTGTGTTTGTATATGCTGTTACTCTCTCTGTCATCTATTAATCCACTTGAGAGACTACTTTCTGTGTTGCCTCCTACAGAGCCTGAGTATCAGACTCCTGTGAATTAACACTAACAGATCTTATTCTTTGTGTTCTAATTGTAATTTTGAAATAAAGGCAAAAATCTCATTTTAATAAAATATCAAATAAAATAATCTTTTAGATAAACAAAACCTTCTTCCTCTGCTGACTCTTTTCTTTCCAAAATATTTTCATATTTAGAGCACTTCTGTTATGAAATAACTGAAAGATGTCTATCTTCTATATATAACACAAGGTCCGAGCACACTTGTAATTTATCCCTTAAATTTTCTGGACATCTGAACAGGTGATGAATGAAATGTAGATGAGAACTGTCTGTGGATAATCCAAATGCTTCGTCAAACAAACCCATCATTTTTATTTATTTTTATTTATTTAATTGTAACTTGATTATCCATGTTGCCTATGTGAATGGGATGATCTTTATACGTGGTCTTTTTTGGTATTTATAACATGAGACCATTCTCAAGAGAAGGGACAAAAAAAAATATAAGGATGCATCTCTAGGGCATCTGTAAATCATAAGACGTGCTGAGTTTTCTCATTTATTTTTGGCATCCTTTGTTTAAAACAATGTGCATCATTTTTTTTTTTTTTTTCATAATAACTTATCACAATTCTGAGCTCAAGAATTGGTATTATTCTGTGATTTTAATTAGTTTACCCACTGGGAAAATGAAATGCTTCAGTGTGTACACTGAGAAACAGCAAATGAAAATGGATTCCCATGGAGATTTCCTAAGAAAAAGTTTACATTTATTTTCTGTAAAGTTCATGGCCATTTTTTAGTTCTTTCAATATTTAGTTTATAGTCAAATTTATTTAGTGCATATTTTCTTGAAACTGACAACAGTGATAATCTAATGTTTGGAAAACGGCTGTCAGCTTTATTGATAAGTGTAGTTAGTCCATCTGTACACAATGTCAGCTAATATTGCTACACTTGGTATGAAATGTGAACAGACATTGATAAAGCCATCAGTCTAAATGTGAATAGCTTATCCAGTTTGAACACTGCTCTCTGGTAAGTAAACTACTATCCTAGAAAATAATAATGTATCTGTCTTTAGCAACATTTTAGAATAAGCCATCATTCATGGATCATTACTGTATCTCTTTTCTACCTGCTTCTATGATCTCTGCTCCATGAATCTATTGAAATTTTCATATTGCTTTTTCCATGTTACCTCAGATCCCTGTTCTCTACTATTGTTTCTTGAGTCTCTCTGTTGATAGTATTGACCAACCCCACCTTCTAGTGCCCATTGTCATTCCATAGTACTTCTTTCATTCCTGTTCAGTAACGGTTTTCCACCTTCATACTTCAAAGGTTTTGCCACTTCGTTATCCACTCTGCTGGTCAGAGGTAGGAAGCTTTTATAGTAAGCTCAGTTGTTATTACACTTTCAGTTACTAACTTTGTAAACACCTGCAAGAGTGGTAATTCTTCCTCATCTCTTTTCTCCTCCTTTCAGTTCGTACCGTATGTCCCTCTGCCATATTTTCTGTCCTCAAACTAATCATGTCTAAGACAAATTTCTATCATTATAACCTCACTCCTGCAATTTAAAATTTTCATGTTGCCAGCATTGAACCG
>NW_009649320.1:3767081-3833928 GCF_000708025.1 Charadrius vociferus | reverse complement strand
ACCGCTCATGTCTCTTTCATATCTGATGTTCTTGAGAGTGTTCTGGGAAATATGCACACCTAAAAACTTCTGAAGGACTCTATCATTCTCACTTAGCTATTTGTATTCCCTAAGGTGATCCAAAAGCATACATGGTGAAGGTAACCTCAGTTCCTGGCTACAGGGTGACATTTCTTTCTTGTGTTTCTTGTGGGCAGGCATATCTGACACCTCAGTAAGCTAAGTCATACTGGCAGAATTACAGGATGGCTGAGGCTGGAAGGCACTTTTAGAGATCATCTAGCCCAGCCCTACGTTCACAACAGAGTCAGCTAAAGCAGGTTGCCTAGGACTGTGTCCAGTTGGGTTTTGAGTATCTGCACGGATGACTCCACAGTCCCTCTGTGCTATTTAGTTCAATCACAGTGTTTGATCACCTTCATAGTAAAAAAATGTTCAGACAGAATTTCCAGTGTTTCAATTTTCACCCATCATCTTTTGTCCTTTCACTGGGCACTACTGAGAAGAGCCTGGCTCTGCCTTCTTTGCTCCCCTCTTTGGCGATTTATACCAAAAGGATATAAATATCATCATGGTTAAGATCCCCCTGAGCCTTCTCTTCTCCAGGCTGAACAGCTTCAGCTCTCTCAGCCCCTCTTCCTATGTCAGATGCTCTAGTCCCTTAATGATCTTTGCGATCCTTTGGTGAACCTATTCCAGTATGTTCATGTCTCTCTTGTACCAGGGAGCCCAGAACTGGACACATCACTCCTGATGTGGTCTTATTAAGCCTCAGAAAACTTCTGAATTTCCTGTGTCCTTCGGTGGTGTTGGGGTATTTCAAGTCCCACATGAGAACCAGCGCCTGTGGACTTGAGGATTCTTCCAGTTGTCTGAAGAAGTCCTCACCTACTTATTTCTGATCAAGAGGTCTGGTAACAGACATGTAGAGAATGTCAGCTCTGTTGGCCTGCCCACTAGTGCTGGTCAATAAGCTCTCAAGCTACCTCATTACTCTTCCCTCAGCAAGGCTCCATGCATCCTTGCTGCTTTTTCACAGAAATGACAATTTTCCTTCCTTGTCATCCTGGCTTATCCTTCTCAAAGAATCTGTATCTATCCATGCCAGCACTCCAGTCATGTGAGTTGCTCTTCCATGTCTCACTCATCTCAATGAGGCTGTAGCCCTGTAACCACATGCATACCTCTAATTCTTCCTGTTGGTTCCCCGTGCTGTAGGCACTAGTGTACAGCACTTAAGAAATGTACCCAGTCATGATGATTTCCCAGAAAAGGCATGAGAGCTTTCCCAGTAATTCTGGTGTCTTGACACTTCCTTATTTGTTTGCACACTCTTGGTGGGAAAGAGGTGGGCCCCTTCTGTCCTGTTCTGTTGATTACAAGATCTTCATTTGTTGGTCCACTGGGTCTACCACTTCCTCTGGATTGTGGGTTATTATCTCCCTCCCATATTATTCCTAGCCTAAAGCTCTCTGCAACATGTCAGCCAGCCTGTTGACAAAGATATTTTTGCCCTACTTGGTCAGGTAGATACAATCTTCCCCTAACCAACCTTGATCCTCAGAGAGGGTCCAATTGTCATAATAGCCAAATCACTGTTGTTGACACCAGCTGAACCTACCAGTTGTTGACTCGCAGGATACATCCATTCCTCTTCAAGTACTACCCTCTTGCTGGCAGGCTCAAGAAGAAAACCACCTGGTTCCTGTGCCCTTTACCCCTGGCTCCACAGCATGTAGCCACACTTGATAAGATCCAGGCTGCCACTAGCCGTATTGTTGGTACCCACGTGGAAGAGCAGCAGGGAAAATAATAATACAAGGAATGGACAAGCATTGGTGGTCTCTCTGCAATGTCCAATACCCAAGTCCCTGTCAAGCCACCAAACTGCCTGACCTGTCAGCAGATGGGAACATCCATCCTCTTCAGCAGGCAGTTGCCCTCTGCTGTCACCCACTGCTCCCTGGTAGTGCTGCGGTGGGGTACAGCCTCAGTTGACTTTGGTGTGTCATTGGACACAGCTCCCAGCTCTTTATCTGCTACCAGGGCACTGGACCTATTCAGCAGCTGCAGATCTACAGGTGGAACAGGAGCTGTCCTCCTGGTGCCAGATGTCATGAGCTTCCAACCTTTACTCTCATTTCCCAACCCAACAGGCACAGACCTTGCCTGCCTCTCCTTTGGTACAGCTGTAGGGCTTAGACTCTTGTACCCTCAGGATCTCACAGAAGCTCAGGTCACACTCTTTTTTTGTCATCTCTGACATCATACAGCCTCCTAACCTCTGCCCACAGCTCCTTTCCTTGGTGACACAGAGGATCCCCCAGTACACACCTCCTGTGGGCAGGGAAACCCTCTGCCTCAGCAAGAGACACCAGACACCCTGCAGCCTGGAGCTGCAGAGCTGCATCCCCCCCTCAGGAACTTGCTGTGGCTTGAGGCTCAGCCATGCCAGGGGTAGTTGCTGTAGAGCTGGTACACAGGGACCATGCCTGTGGTGTGTTCCCACCACTGCAGAGCCTGTGTGCGCTGCCCTCAGCAGAGCTTGTGGCCCCACTTCTGTGTGCCATTCTGGCCAGGTTACTGCCTCCGTTAGCTACACTGTTGTCCAGGCACCCCTAGGCAGCAGCTGAAATGTTGGTTGGCCCTCCCTAATCATTTGGAACAAAGCCCTTTGACAAGGAATAGCTAACAACATTTAAATTCATATTGTTTGTCTCACCAAACATGCCTCTCAGGAGGCCAAGGAAGGAAGGAAGGGGCTGCAGGCTTCCACTCAGCCCAGGAAAGGGTAAATGCTCTCATCTTTAACACTCTGTGCAAAAGGAGGAAGAATTATTGTTTCCTCCAGGCGTACTTGAGGATGTACTTTTCTATTCATGCACATGTTTTCCTTCACTCCCAAGTCTCCAACAGAAGTGACTCATAACTTCAGAGGAAGTTTCAAGGAGGCAAACTTCCAGTGCACCTAAGTGTGTCACTGAAACTCGGGACAAGATGCTGAAGCCTGGGAGTTAACTGTTGCCTGTTCTTTCCCTGGGAATCCCACTGAGTCTTTCAGAACTGGCAAGAGCAATATATCTAACACCACAGTGCTACAAGTTGTTTCACTAGGTAGAAGCATGACAACTTGCACAGTAAGATTTTGTCAAATATGAATAAGACACATCAACTAACTTCAGCTACCCTATTGTTTTTCAGAAAGTTTTTTCTCACAGACTAACTTGGTAATTAAATTAATCAGTGGTTTTATTAAGCTTATAATTAAATGACTATTATTGTTAAGGTTAGGTGTGAAAAAATCAATATTGCTGATAGAGTATCAAGCATTTATTTTATAGACTGCTAATGGAAAGAGAAGGGTGAAATAAAATATAATACAGAAAAAAATCATAAGGGTTACAACTCGCAATGCTCTTCACTTTAAGCTGTTAGTCTTCTCTGCTTTGGTCAGTTTATTATACAGGCCTATATCTTTTGCACGGTAATGGCCTACTTCTGAAAACTAGACACATAGATGAGTCATGTAGTTAAAGACAAGACTCACCTGTATTTAAAATAGCATGAAAAGAAAAGATACAGGTTTGTATGAAGGATGAATATTGTTCAAAGCTATGCAGCACCATCAAAATATTCAGTTATGGCTAACATCTTTTCTATGTTTACTTGTGCTAAATGTTACTGTTCTACTGGTTAGAATTATTCCTAGAAAGAGTTAAAAAAAGGCGGGGGAGGTCAGTGTGAGTTCTACATTTTCTATTCATGAGAAGAACACTGGAATTTGGAATCTTGATTCATAAAGTATGTATTAGACATTTGATGTAAAATACTTGAATGCATTGCAACTTATAAGATCATATGTTAAAAAAACTACTAATTTTTTTTACATGTCTATTAATTGAAAAAATCTTAATTCATTGCAGTGAATTAGTCAAAACAGGAATACAGTTTTGATCAAATGCAGTGAGAGCTTCTGCTTTCATGTGTGATGCCAACACTACCATGTTGTAAAGAAATTCAAGCTGTGGGACTTCATCTATTTGACAGTTTAAATGTGTATAATTTCTGATGAAAGGGTTAGTACAGAAGGTACCTGTCCATTTCAGTCACCATCTGAAAGATTTCACTTGTTAAAGTAAACCAGTTAAACACGTCTGTTTCAGTTCAAGTAGCCAGCTCTTGCTAGACTTAAAAAGATGTGGACACCTGAGTAGCCTTAAGGTAATAAAAAAAGTAACATGACTATTAAAAAGATACATGTGTGTTGCTTACAGATATTTTTTGTTTGAGGAAAAAATATTAAAAAGAAAAAACCTTGCTAATTGGCAAGTTCAGGTATTGACTGAATTTATGCTTCATTATGCAAATTCCGTACTTAACAGTAAAACAAAAATAGAAAAGTCAATGGAACTTAAGATTTTAACCATGAAAAGTTAGATAAACTTATGGTTACCAGACCAACATTAACACTGCTACATTGAGTTATATATTATTTTGTCTCTCAGATTTTCTAATAAAGCATATAATTTTCCTTGTGTATAATCCACTACAGTTATTAATGAATGCTAACAATGCTCCTTTATTTCACAACTGGGAAAGACAGAGAGACTATATGCTTTTGTCAAAGATACCAATATCTACATTTAAAATTAATAGGGCCAAGATGAGAACTCATTTATTTAGCATTTGGTGGAGCTCATAAGCTCATTTATATACTACCATAGGGCTTCTGTTTATTAGTTACCAGAAAGCTGTCAGAATATTTTTTGAAGAATGTCTTTTTCATTTTGTTGTTATAAAATGTGCAAATGTGTCTGAGCAGTTGCAGAATTATATTGGTTTGATAACATCTTAATCAGGGAGCTTTCTCAGATCCATGACAGACAGGAGAGGCAGAATTACCTTGGAGTGGGAAACTGCCTGGTAGTTAAAGCCTTCACCTGAGAAAGTAGAGACATAGGCTTGGATTCTAGCTTTGGTTAGCAAATGCAGACTATGGATGTAAGGACTGATACAATCTCTTTTCCTCCAGCCTTCTCCCTCAAGAAATAAATTAGAAAGAATCTAATCCCCGGCCAGAGAGACAAAAGCCTGCATATTGCATGCCAATTCTCTCCAGCCACTGGATTATAACTATTTTAGGTGAGATTTGTTAACAGGGAGGTCCTGTTTAGTTGGAGGACATGGCTGCAGGGGGTGAAGCAAAGTCTGGAGAGGCTCCGTCCCTGCTGCTTAGTGCTTGGTAGAGGAGCTCTCTGGCTGAGTGCACTGGAGGGTATAGCCTGAAACGGATGAAGAGCAGAAGTAAAGCATAATGTCACTCCCTGCAGAGTCAGGAAAAAATGCACTAATTACCGCTGTGGAGAGACCTGCTAGGGACTCAGTTGGATAGTGCACCAAGAAAGGGGGGAGGAGGATTCAGGGCTGAGATGACTCGAGACCGGTTGGGTCAGAACAATCTGGGGACAGGGGTGACAAAACTGCAACATATTTTGAGCAGAGAAATGGGTTGTGATAGTACCTAGAAGAAACATCTGCTGAGTACTGTGAGTGGTAAAGGTATTGAAGTATTCTGGGAGGTTAATATAGGAATACCATTTTTGATGTCCATGAACCTTTATTGTATGTTTTATTCTCAAATTCCTCGAAGTATGCCTGAAACACCTCTTATCAAAATTTCTATAATGGGACTTCATTGGTTTTACTTCACTTCCCTAACTTCTTAGTGTCTGACTTATGACTTTCAGACTTTACAGGAGTTAAGCATTTGCTGTTTCTTCATGGTCTGTGGTTGTATTGTTTACTTGACAAGTCAGCACTGTTAATACTAGAGTTTAGTTTTTAAATTTAGAATGCAGTGCTGTTCCTGACTGAGCTACCTTATGATATAAGGCATACACTCCAAATCTCCTTTCACCACCCTTCAGAAAAACCACAAAAGTAGGAGACATTGTTACGATATCCTGGTAGGTATGCTCTACTATTGCTGTTTGTAAAAATTAATTGAGGGATTTTTATGTGTTAAAGAGTAAATACTACAGAGAAGGCACTTATAGACTGAAAGGATTGAGAACTGTTGCTCAAGGCAAGAAATGTTGCAGCAGGTGGGAAAGGTGAGTGACTGCTTCAGGGGGGCTGGAATTGCTTCCAGGACTGTCCTGCAAGAGGGAACTAGAAAAATCAGTCAGAAGGTGGGAAACACATGGTCTTATCATTAGGGGTAAAAACAGAGAGAAAAAAAATTTAGAACTTTTTTTTTTTTTTTCCCCAAGGCTGGGTTTTCAACTTTTAACAAGCTACAAGCTTAGAACATTTTGGCATTTGGAAAAGGGACTAATTTTCATGCAGTGAAAGATGAAATTAAATAGAAAATCTGGTATCGATTGC
The DNA here is from genome assembly GCF_000708025.1 of Charadrius vociferus. Classification (NCBI taxonomy): domain Eukaryota; kingdom Metazoa; phylum Chordata; class Aves; order Charadriiformes; family Charadriidae; genus Charadrius; species Charadrius vociferus. The sequence goes on along the minus strand of NW_009649320.1, from coordinate 3,827,541 downwards.
TACATTTTATTGCTAGAGAAAAGATGGGAAATGAAGACATCAGTGAAGTTATATGTCTTTGATACAAAAAAAAGTATTTTTCAAAGGATATAGCATTAGAAAACTGCTGACTAACCACATGGTTGTTGTCTAAGTGAAGGTAACTCAGGCATTTGCTATAAGGACACAATTAATAGTAGTCCAGCCCCCATTTCATCCCTATGTGCTGTTAACCTGACACCCAGCACCAAATGAGAGCTCTCCCAGATCATGCTTCCTCTAAATACTTTCCACAAATACCTGTCTGCCTTAAGATATAAGTGTGCATATTAAATGGTTGCAAGCAGAATGATCAAATTATTTCTTTTCTATTATTTTTACTCACATTGGCAGGAGTTTTGTTAAGATTGAGTTTTATAGAAGTGTGAGGGATGTTTTGGTTACTCAGCAATGTTCTTGAAAATCTATGCCATTCTTTACTTTTTCAGGTAAGAATTAAATAGCACTTCTTTTTCCTTCCTTGACTTTTCACTTAAAGTTGTTTGAGAGTGAAATGGGTTTTGAAGGGAGGATTGATAGAAAGATGTTTAGGATCTCCAGTCAAAATAATCCTGTAAACTTTCTTTTAGAGTGTTTGTATTACAGAAAAAAACCTCACATTTGAAAACACGTTTTCCTGTTACTCATGTTATTTCATGTTATTTGTCTTTAATGTTATTCACGTTTTCAATTATGTTTTAACTGTAGTTTGGTTTCACTATACTTATAATCTTCAATCTGCTGCATATGAAAATTAGTAGAAATATTTTGGGTTATTCCACACCAACATTGGGAAATCACTGAAAATTTTCATGCATTCTTATAAAAACCTAACAGTTAGAAGATTACTTTTTTTTTTTTTTTTTTTTTTTTGTTATCAGAGTATTAGTACCATGTCACTAGGCAAGCATAAGACATTAGCTGGAATACTATTTACAGATCTGATCATTCATTTTGATAAAAGTTGTTAAAAGAGACTAGATTCAGAAGAGGTTACTAGGACATATGGATCCTGTATTACAAGAATACGTAAAAATTGTTGCTTTGGCTTGGTAAAGAAACCTTGAGGAAGAACATGATTGCTTTCCACAAATATTAAGTAGTTTACACCTAGTCTAAAGCTGGTTCTAAAAAGGGACTTTGTTGTATTTATGAAAGGATTACATTATGCATGTGCCTATGAAAGCGGAAGGGTCCAAGCTTCTTGTCTAATCCTTACTTTGTGTCATTTTAATTCACCTTTATAGCAGCTATGCGTTTACTTTTGCTGTTCTCTTCTGCACCTTTCCATTCCTTTCTGTCAGGAACTATTCTTACACTTCTCACCCTTTGTGTACTAACTTGTCATTCTTTTTCTATATAATCAGTTCCAAATTCCCTAAAAATGTAAGATGGTAAGGATCCATTTGCCACACCTGCAGGTTTGTTTGTTCATTAGCATGTGAACATCTGCTGCTCTGTAATTATTGAATGTAAAGAAGGTGGAATTTATGTATAGTTCCATTTTACCTTGATGAGGCTTTTTTTTTTTTTAACTATGTGGTTTTCAGAGTCAGGATTTTTAACCTTGAAAATGCACATTTGTTGTAGACTGAATTTTAAAGGCACCCAGGTTTGCTATGTGTAGTTATTGTAAGTGATTTTTTGTAGGTTTTTTTATTAAATGATTTTTTTAAAAAAGTACAGCTGAATCACCTTTCAACTATGATAGGAATAAATTAAACTCTACTCAGAGAGGAATGTAATGTTCAGATCATTTCTAAAATGTTGATACAGTACATTGGGAAGGAATCAGAATTTAGCATCTCGGGTTAATAATTTGGTGTAGAGACTGTGTTTTCCATTATATTCAAGCTTCCCCCAACATAAAATTATTCTTCATTAATGCACTGCAAAGAGATAGATTTTGAACTGTATTATGATATCAGCGTAAGTCAGAAAATCTTGAATGTGTATAGCACAATGCAGTTTCAACCACTCATTTAACTTGATATTGAATTCATACTTTGAACTTTCTATTTTTTGGGGTGGAAATGGACATTATATATTTTATTTAAAACAAAATAGTGTTGATCAGCTTTGATATTACTCGGGATAAACACTTTTTTATTCCAGTCGGAACTGAAGAGAGAAGGCCTGCCTTAAAGGCATCTGCTGCGAACAAAGGGTTGAGAGTTCAAGACAACTACTCTGGCTCATTGGTGTTGGGATTTCAATTTAGACCTCCACAATGGTGCTAAAAGGAGAACAGGAACCCAAGAGAGCTGCTGACTCTGGCAAAGTAAACTTCTCTTAGAGTCTTCATATATTTTTCAAGTTGCTTTAGAGAAACTAAAATAAGAACTAATGAAAATGTAGGGTAACATTGTTTATGACTTTTTTAGTGTCAGTATCAGTGTTAAAAAGTTAATAAATCGAGGTCCTACTGAAGACAAAGTTATTTGTAGTGTATCTGCAACAAATGAATATTTTCTTTTTAAAGCAGCAAGAAGAACAGATTAAAGGCTAAAATGATACACTTTAATCTTTATATACTTGTTCAGTTTTGCACTGGGTAAAACTACCTGTCCTAGATCAGAGAGAGAACTCTGGAAAACTTAGTTACATACTTTCATACTTTGGGGTAATTTTTTCTAAGGTTTTTGTTTTTTTGTTTTTTAACCTTCTTAGTGATAAATGAGTGATAGGAAAAGAAAGGGGAACTTATCAGGCCACCAATATATACTGATATATAAAAAAGTACCAAGAATGAGGAGTTAACTGTGTCTATAGGAATAAATTCATTTTGGGATAAGAAAAGCAGATGAAAAATTGTTTTAATGGATTCCTAGAACTGAATGAATTTGCCTGTCTTACAGAGCACTGAGTGCCTTCCTGAAGTTTTGTTTAAGTAAACTGTGAGGAACAAGACTGGGTCATGGAGCTGTTCTGATTATACTGAAAGGAATGGAAGAAGAATTAAAACACTTGAAAAAGTTAGTTTTTTTGTAAAGTCAGAAAGGAAACTTAAGGTCAAAGATGAAAGTCACACTTAAAGTATCAAACCACAACTATCAACAAGAGATTAATTTCTTTTTGTCATCATCTGCTACAGGAAGGAGAACAGGAACACCAAAGATTTTGACTCTGCTATAAAGCTCCCGTCACTTAAGTATATTTTACTGTGGCTTTCTGTGTTTTTACATCCATTTAAGGATGCCAGAAATCAGGTGATGAGAACACAAAATTCCTGGGAACTGCTATAGAAAAGTGGCCGCAGGTCGGTGGGGGTAGGGAGTTTGTAAACTCAGGGTATGCTCCAGAATGCCACTGCCCTGCTTTGTGGTAATTTTATATAATAGCCTGCAAAGGTGATTTTTCAGTTCCTGTTCTGAACTCTTTGCATCTCAAACTATTTACAGTGACATTTCTTTTTCTCCCTATTTGAACATACACATTCTCTATCCTGTTCACATATAAACAGGAACTCTCCTATGGAGAAGTAATGAGAGAATGACCTTTCTTTATGCCCAGGTAATTCTTTCTTTCTGACTTCTCTGTGGTTATTACTCTGACCTGTTCCAAGCTGTTATACAGACAGGACTTGTAAATCAAAATTTTCTTAAAATAGTGGGTTTTCTGATCACTCTTATTACTCTCTCTCTCACTTAGCACAGAGCAAACCTGCTGCACTGGGCTCTCCAAAGACATAACTAGAATTCTTAGATAAGGTTTATCTGCTAAAATATCTACTTAGTGCTAGTCTAGGTACTGATTTCTGTATATTGACTATAAAGAGATGCTTAGACAAATAGGCTTGGTGTGAAAATTTGAGATTGAGATAACCGTTTTTAGCTCTTTTTTCTAAATCTCGACAGAGCTGAGGTTGGAGCTAAGTTGCCAGGGCAAATTTATGTATGAATACATACATACATGTACACATAAAGTCTCTTTTGTAACATTAAAACTACTGAATTCCTGCATGGCTCCCGAACCATGGCTTAGCAGTCTCCAAAAGGCATTGATTTAGATGACTTGCTAGTATCACAAGGATTATACCTCTCTGGAGCTCAATGTTAAAGCTCTCATTCATGTCAATAGGACTCAGGGGCAGGCATGATTTTTTTTAGAATCTTTTATTTACAATGTTATTTCTTTCTGCTACTGCGTTTGCTCAAGGGCTATAATCTATGTATAGTTTTTGTGGTTCTCACTTAAAGCCACTGACATGGTGGTTAGTTTTCTTTTACTTCATCTCTGACCCAAATCGATGGACAACAGTCACTATTCATGACTGGTTCTAGCAGATTTTTATGGGAAAAAAGAAACAGCATTGTTGTGGTATCATAAAATGGGCCATCCTTGAGCTTAAAACAGAAGGCTCTATTTCAACAAGTATCAGCTAGAAACTTGTTTGGATTTACAAGTTCCAAATGCAAAAGTCAGAACACAATTTAAGTCATTGATTTGTCATATGGTGTAAGAATAATAATCCAAATCTAAAAATCTCTCCTTGAGACTCGTAGTTACAGGCACTTCAGGACAACTATCTCTACATAAACATTGGCATCTACTGTAATTTTTCATTCTGCAGGTGTCCTTCTGGTAGGCTGCTAATCTATTGTCCCTGTGTCATATCTACCACATGCAGAGGTTTGGGACATCCTGTGGCACTCAGCTGACGGCACTCAACATCTGTAGGCATGGTAACTATATCCAGCCTTGTACTGACAAACTGCACCTCCTCTTCCAATTCCATAATGCTTATGGTATTGGCAGCCCAGCTGGAAGGAAGGAAATAGGTGATGATTTGTATCCTGAAGCTGGAAAGGAAAACAAATACAGGTGAGTGCTCTAACTACTTATCTGTTATAAAAATCCTTTTTTTTTCTTTCTTTTTTTTTTTTTTCTGAAGTACCCATACTATATACAGTGCTAAACACATATAAAGTTTTCTATTTGCATCCATTGTATGCAGAGCTAGACTCCTGTTCTGGTATATCTAGGGACATAGAATGTGAACTAGTAAGAGAGTAAGATTAATCTGCTGTTTCACTCTAGGTACCATTTTTTCTCTATTGATAAAGAATAATCTAGACAAATAAGTTTGGTGTGTAAATCCATAATATAGATGTCTGTATTTAGTCCTTTTTTTCTAAATATCAGGAGAGTTCAGGGTAGAACTCAGTGCCTACGTAGGCAGAAGGGGAGTTCTGCTGCTTGGGGACGGCATTTAACTTCGAAGTTGATACTGAGGGCAAGGAATTTGCTGGTGATTTAAGCATCTCCAGCATGAGGGTGTTGTTGAAGGGATCTTTCTAGATCCTTTTTCTGAACCTGGAAGTCAATTTTTACCTAAATCTCATTTTCAGTGTGAAAGTATATACTCTTGTACTTGTTGAAATTCTTATTCTACTTCATCTTAAGATCATAATAAATGCCCTGTATATCAGAAATCATACCTATGACCTTGTCATGCACTGCTGTAAATTGCAATTTAAATTGTACCAACATGGATAGAAGTATGGTCACTTAAATTAGTTATAAGTCAGTGTAGCTGTACTTAAATTGGCCAAATCTTTGCTAATTTACATCACCAAAAAAAAATAAAAATTCTATCATGCTGAATTTATTTAAATTTTAGCAAGTTCTACTGAACTGGTAACGGTGATGTAGCAATTGCTTTGATTTGTGTGATATGTAGAATCTTTCAGTATACTTAGCGACAATTAAAATGCAATGTAACCCTAGATTTTTCTTGCAAATGCACAAGAGATGTTAAATTTCTGTTTGTTTTCTTTTTTAAGAAAACAAAGTATTTATCACCGGTTCTGGAATGTAAGCTAGTTGTTATTAGTTTATATCTGCTGAAGAAAATCAAGGTTTCATTTCATACATTAAGTGGGGTGAATCAGATTGCATATGACATCTCTCCTGTGTGACAAATGGGTTTGTAAAGTATTACTTGCACAGCATAATGGCAATTTGTCTACTCGGTGGCTGTAACAAACGCATTACATTTTTGTTTAACGGTTATAATTCATCATTTCAATACACAAAATACATACAGATACTTTATTTCTCAACAGGGGATAAATAGGATGTCAACACTAAAGTTACATTTGTTTCCCAAAAGCAGTACTACTAATTCATTCTTGTGTCTCCCCATAAGTAGGAGCCAGGCTGTGATTGTAGGACTGCATTTTTAAGGACAGTCAAAAATTATACTGAAGAAAGAACCATGCTGCACGAATGCTTCATGCTCATTTGAGCAGGTGTAACACTATGTAGAGATGTCATAGGACAGATTTATTTTTAAGTCTATTTGAGACAGAAATCATGACTGCTTTATCTACATTTCTTGATATGGGCTTAGAGAATATCTAAATATCTAAGTAAATCTAAATGAGTAAATCTCTTTTTCCCTGCACAGCTCCTTAGAAAGTTTTGCTTGCCCATGTCAGCTTAAAAAAAAATATCCTTAGCTTCAGTAGACCTTTTAAAATACAATAGTGCAACCAGAGAGAAAAATATTCTCATATTGAGTGAAATATCTGCAATAGAAAGTCTCAGTAGCAATATTTAAAATAAATAGATATACACCCCCATTGTGATTTTTCTGTGATGTGCATGTAATAAATGTTTTCAATGTAATCTATTATATAAAACTAATTTATGATAGTAATTATTGATATCATTTAATGTTACTCTAAGATGATCTCAATTGGGTTTTAAGATCTTAATAGGTTTAGCACAACACTAGTCATTTTTATATGAGTGAATAGGTAATTAAGAGTTACAGAACTCTGAAGAGGATTTCTTGTAGTTTAGAAAATAAGTAGGTTTAGTATTTCTTCAGATGCAGTTTATGTCTTTAATCTTAAAGGCAGAAATTTAGATTTTCCTCATGTGTTTGGTGTAGAATAGACTAGAACAGAACAGCATATTTCAGTTGGAAGGGACCTACAATGATCATTGAGTTCAACTGCCTGAACAATTCCGGACTGACCAAAAGTCAAAGCATGTTGTTAAGGGCATTGTTCAAATGCCTCTTAAACACCGACAGGCTTGGAGCATCATCCACCTCTCTAGGAAGCCTGTCCAGTGTTTGACCACCCTCTCAGTAAAGAAATGCTTCCCAATGCCAAGTCTGAAGCTTCCCTGGCGCAGCTTTGAATCATTCCTATGCATCCTCTCACTGGATCCCAGGGAGAAGAGATCAGCACCTCCCTCTTCACTTCCCCTCCTCAGGAATCTGTAGAGAGCAATGAAGTCCTCCCTCAGCCTCCTTTTCTCCAAACCAGACAAGCTCAAAGTCCTCAGATGCTCCTCAGAAGACATTCCTTCTAGCCTTTTCTCCAGCTTTTCTGCCCTCCTTTGGACACTTTCAAGGACCTTCACATCCGTCTTGAATTGTGGGGCCCAGAACTGCACACAATGCTGAAGGTGAGGCCACACCAATGCTGAATACAGCGGGATAATCACCTCTCTTGAGCAGCTGGTTATTCTGTGTTTGATGCACCCCAGGATGCGGTTTGCCCTCTTGGCTGCCCAGGCACACTGCTGACTTCTGTTGAGCCTGCTGTCGGCCAGCACCCCCAGATCCCTTTTTGCAGGGCTGCTCTCCAGCCACTCCTCTCCCAATTTATACTTGTGCCCAGTGTTACTCTGTTCCAGGTGCAGAATCGGGCATTTGGACTTGTTAAATTTCATTCCATTTATCATTGCTGAATGCTCCAATCTGTCTAGATCCCTCTGCAAGGCCTCCTGTCCCTCAAGGCTGTCAACACCACCTCCCAGCTGGTATCATCAGCAAACTTGTTAATTGTGCATTCAGCTCCTGCATCCAGATTACTGATAAATACATTGAACAGAACTGGCCCTACGTCTGAGCCCCGAGGAACACCACTAGTGACTGGTTGCCAGCCAGATGTGGCCCCATTCACTACAACCCTTTCAGCAAGTGCTTCACCCAGCACTCTGTGAACCTGTTGTTCTCACAGTTGGAGTCCCATCTGTCACTCATAGAAGGATGCTGTGAGGGACAGTATCAAAAGCCTTGCTAAAATCCAGAAAAACTACATCCAACACCCGGGGAACTACAGGTGAGTCAGTTTCAACTCTGTGCCTGGCAAGATCATGGAGCAGATCCTCCTGGAAATTCTGCTAAGGCACATAGGAAATAAGGAGGTGACTGGTGACAGCCAGCATGGCTTCACCAAGGGCAAGACATGCATGGCAAATTTGGTGGCCTTCTACAAAGGGGTTACAGCAGCAGTGGACAAGGGAAGAGCAACCGATGTCATCTACCTGGACTTGTGCAAAGCATTTGACACCGTCCCACACGGTATCCTGGTCTCTAGATTGGAGAGACATGGATTCGACAAATGGTCCACTCGGTGTATAAAGAAGTGGCTGGATGGTCACACTCAAAGAGTTGCAGTCAACGGCTTGATGTCCAAGTGGAGACCAGTGACGAGTGGCGTTCCTCAGGGGTCGGTACTGGGACCTGTACTGTTCAACATCTTTGCTGGCGACATGGACAGTGGGGTTGAGTGCACCCTCAGCAAGGTACTGAGGAGAGGCTGAAAGAGTTGGGGCTGTTCAGCCTGGAGAAGAGAAGGCTCTGGGGAGTTCTTATTGTGTCCTTCCAGTACCTAAAGGGGGCCTACAGGAGAGCTGGGGAAGGACTTTTTACTGGGGCATGTAGTGATAGGATGAGGGGGGATGGCTTTAAACTGGAAGAGGCAGATTTAGATTAAACATTAGGGAGAAAATTTTCACTTTGAGGGTGGTGAGGCACTGGAACAGGTTGCCCAGAGAGGTTGTTGAGGCCCCATCCCTGGAGGTATTCAAGGCCAGGCTGGATGTGGCCTTGGGCAACCTGGTCTAGTGGGAGGTGTCCCTGTCTATGGCAGGGGGGTTGGAACTTGATGATCTTCAAGGTCCCTTCCAACCTAAACCATTCTACAATTCTAAGATTCTATGATTCTTTTCATCTACTAGGCAGGTGACCTTATCAGAGAATGATTCCAAATTCATTAAGTACATCCAACCCTCCCTTTGTGAACCCATGTTGACTGTGTCTGAGGATGGCATTATTCTTTAAATGTCCTTCAATAGCACCCAGTATGACCTTCTCCATAATTTTTCCAGGAACTGAGGTTAGACTAACAGGTCTGTAGTTTTCTGGGTCTTCCCTCACACCCTTCTTATAAGTTAGAACAACATTGGGTCGGTTACAGCCCTCAGGGATCTCCCCAGACTTGCAAGACCTTTGTTAGATGATTGAGGATGGTTCTGCCATAACATTCGCTAGCTCCTTCTGTACTCTGGGATCCCATCAGGCCTCATCTGTTTGCGAACATTCAGTTCGTGCAGCTGGTCCCTTACAATTTCGGTGTCCACAGAAGGAAAGTCAATTGAAAAGAATAGTCAACTCTGGCTATTTCAACAGAAACGCAGTGTGGATCAAAGGTGCTTATATGATGTATGATGTTTAATGTAGTGGTTCTACAAATATAGGATTAACAATCATGAAACTAATTTAAGACAACCCTTGTTCTGTGAGATCAGTAAAACTATCCCCAATCTATTATGCTATATTAGAATATGTTTCTGCAGAATTGAAGTTTAATACGCAGCAATCAGTGTCAAGGGCAATATAATTTCACATAGCAACTAATCTGAGGTCGGCAACGGCCTCCTATAAAACTGCTGAATATACCGAACGAGAAAATGCATAAAACATTCATGAATATTTCTTCATTTCTTTGTGGGTTTGTGGGAACAAAAAAAAAAAAAATCTATTCCAGTTCCTTCATGGCCAAGGAAGATGGAGAAAGGTCTTTAAGGAAAATAAACAATTTTGTCCTGATAGCACCTGTCATCCCAGCTAAAGCTGAGAGACTTTCCAAAGAGAGTTCCTCTACCTTTGTAACTGTGTGACTCAGTTTAAAAATGAGAAATGTTAGGATTATGATTTAAAAAATAAAAAAAACATTTAATTAAATGGAAATTAAGCTGAATGCTGGAGAAAAATTATCATTTTATTTTATCAAAGTAACTGATTTTTCAGAGTCAGAAACCCCACTGAGTTTTCTATGTAGAAAATAGGCTAAAAAATTTAACATTGGATCTGAAATTCTGCTTTTTTATGATAGAAATAACATGAAAATTGTTAGGGAAAAAAGGGATTGCAATGGAGAGTGAATGAACATACATAGCTCTCTAGATGGGTAAAATTAGAGAGCACTGATACACTGCTAGCTCTAAATATGAGCTAAGATGCTGAGTGCTCAGTTAAAAAGTGCTGAAAAATTCCAAATTAAAAAAAAAGATATTTGAGGGGAAAAAAAGTAATTGGAATGTAAATGTGGAAAGCACGATAGATGCTATTTGTTGGTCAACTGAAGTGTTTACCAGATTTAAATTAACAGCAAACAACCAATATTCAAAACTTCCTCCTATGCTGTGTATCTTTTTAATTCAAGGCAATACTAGAAATATTATTTAATGTTTCCTTGAAGCAGATATTTTACCATGTCTTTGTGGACAACAGTTTGGAAACCTCTGATTTATATTGATGAACTTCTGGGAATTGCATAGGGAAATACATTCTTATGCCATACATATTAAGTAAAGATCTCTTAGGACAGCAGAATTGGGATTTTTATGTAGCACTTGTTATGATGTTCCTTGGCAGGAGAAGAAATGGGATTTGGATTTGGGGAAAAAAATGTATTTCTTTATTCTTGTCTAGGTGTCTGAATACTCTCAGCTCCTTAATTCAGAAGGGCTACAAATACATTTTTCTCTCAGATGGCTGTGCAGAATTATGTAGGGAGGTAACCCCAACAGGCAAGGTCTTTTCAGCATCCAGGCTGCAACTCCTTAGGGGCATCACAATGCATAATGCAAAATGAAAAATAGGAAACTGGAAACGGAGAACAGTTTTTAAAGCTGAAAGTGTCTTATGGTCTTCCATGGTAAAAATTAATTTTAATGTCTCTGAAAAATCAGAGGATGAGTAATGTTTTTAAGTTACCAATATAGCAAGATGGTGTCATTGAGACTTTGATTATAAAGAGAGAATGAGAAGACATGCAGAAACAAAGATAATATGTAAATTTCATTCTTTTTAGATAGGCAATAGTATACTGTATTATTTATTCCTCAGGCATGAAAAAAGCAATCTATGAGATATATAGGTCAATCCACATGAATAGCAACATTTTTACATCATTACTATACCATGGTTCACTTTTGCATGGGACTGTTGCCAATTAGTTCTTTCACATGTGCAATATAACATTTGAAAATACTTAGGGGCTGTTTTACTTGTGCATACAGTCTGGAACTTTAATTATAATAAGTTCAAATGCAGAATATTCAAATAAGTTATACAAAGCTCCAAAATATAAACAAATTCTACAAATTGTCTCTTTAGTAAAGAAAAATCTGACATGTCAGATTTTCTTGAGAGGTGAAGTGAATCTCCAGTCACATATTCTGGATTTGAAAGGTCATGGAATCATATGCTTTAAAAGTATACCATGTTTCTAAATACAGAAATGTTGTTTGTCACAGGACTGTGCATCAGTGACCTGAGGCAGCACAGGGTTATGTTTAGTGTAAATTGTGCCATTTAGAGGAGGAGAAAAGGTGTCTTAGCAGAGTCACAAGAACAGAAAAGTCTACCTGTAACCCTTCTGGATCCTAAATCAGCTAATGAAAAATGAATAAGAATTTGAAAAATATGATAATCTGTAGTTCTATTTTTCCTATGCATAATATACAAATAATGTTTACACAGGTTATTGAGTATCTATACACACAACTGAAGTCACTAGGAGGAAATCTTTCTCCACCACCTTCTTTCTTCTTGTCCTGGGATTTCTCAGCCTATGTGGAAAGAAGACTACTACCTTCGCTAGTTCTCTGCCTTCCCTGTTCTGTGCCAATGAAGAAGGGCCTATTGAATGTGATCCAAACCAGGCAGAAAGCTGTTGTTTATGAGTAGCCAGTGGACTAGCTAACTGGTAAGGACAAGTTCTCTATCCTCACCCAGTTCATATCCTCTATATTTGGTGGATGTTTGTGAAAATTTGCTTTTATGTAATTGAAATACACAATCTGCAATCACTTTTCTTATGTGGACTTCACTGACAGTATTTTTTCAAAGACTGGATATTTATGCTGTGATAGACAGACAAGTGTTCTTGCTGCTGTCCCTATATGAGAAGTGGGAGACCCCAGGTGAAGTTCTTGTTCAGGCTTAGTAGGTTGAAAGTCAGTATCTTGCTTCCTATGCTAATCTGGGTGAGGGAATTTGGAATTATTTCCTCTTTTTGAAACTGTGTCATTATATACATACATACACACACATACATATATAATCTATATAAAAACATGATTAACAGGGACAAAGGTAAATTATATAAATAAAAATACATTCTTCAGGAACAGGTTGGTTTGAGTTCTGCCCAATATTTTGTATCACATTTATATTTAATAACTGAATGCTTAAAATATACTATGGAGATAAGGAGTTTCTTTCTTTTAAATGTGAGGAAGCTAATGAATAATTCTGATGGTGGAAATATAAAGCAATGAAATATTGCTTGGGGAATCTAAGGAGCCTTAATAAATAAATTTAGAGAAATAAAATACGTGGTAGTTTGAAAAGGTGAAAATTGTTCAGGGAGATACATTGTGAAAGTTAAGTGAGGTTTTTTTTCGATTGTTTCTTCCTTGTTTCAGACAATAGTGATAATAGGGAACTATTTATCTACTAATGCAAAAAATTATCTTCTTTGTATCTGGGTTGCATCCAATTTAAATAACTATGTCTCCACGTGGATGTGGGGACAAATTTATGCTAGATGGGCTTCTTTATAATGGATATGGGCTTATGATTAGTGTTCTAATAGAACAAATGGAAATCCTTCCAAAGATAAAATATTAATTAGAAGCTCTGTGTAATAGCAATGCCAACACAGAAGCACAGAATTATGGGGATATAAATGCAATTTCTACAAGAAATTCTAGCTAAATTTAACAGTTAAACTTGAAATAGAAGGATAATTATCTTTCTAGAGGCTCCTTCCAGCCTATCTGTTCTACTTCAGCATGTATAATATAGAGACTTTTACTTGAGAGAGAAGAACCTGCCTGCCAGCAGTTTCTGAGTGAACATGATATTTTTATACCTGTGATATCTATTCTTTGATCTAAGTGAGAATGAGAACATGTGATACCTGACAGATATTTCTGTTTGCATTTAGGAAAAAAAAAATCTTATATTCCTTAATACCTTTTATCTGACTTTCTAAAAAATGGTGGTGAATAAATAGAGGATTTATTTTCCTAATTCTATTTCAACAATGGTAAAGAAAGTTAGTATTCCTTCTTCCATTCTAATAATATATATATTTGAACCCTGTTACACCAAACTAACGAAAGTACCACAAAGTTCTTGCAAATAGCTTTGAAAAAGCTCCTGTAAAATACAAGTGAAGAAATTACAAATCAGAACAGGTATAACAAAAATACGTAAAAGTGAGGTATTTTGGAGAAAACTTATCACTCCTGTAACTTTTATATAGCGTATTGATAAAGAATTGGAACAATGTTTGTATAATTCCAAAATCCCTTGGAGGGAATGTTTCTGCAAGGATAATTTTCTTTATTACACAATTTTTATGTTAATACATATTATATTTATGTACTGCCAGTTCTAGTTTAGATGAGAAAGGTTTAAATCTGTCAGGTAGAGAAGGATTTTCAATCCTTTTGCGTACTAGATGAATATACTAAGCACAAGACCAGACTGGTGTTAGAGGAACCAGATAACTAAAGTCCTGGCTCACAAAAAACAAAGCTGCTTTATCTTCCCAAATGTGGTCTTTCTGCAGTCAAGGAATAGCTCCTGTATGTTTCTCATGAAAGCCAATATTCAAAGTATCAGCAATCTGTAAATGGGAAAATGCAAGTGAGAGTAAGTGACAGCATTTTGGCAAAGCATTAGAAAACACTATAATGCCTTGCCTTGCCTTCCCTTCCCATTTCCTCTCCATTTCCTTTCCATTTCCTCTCTATTTCCTTTCCATTTCCTCTCCATTTCCTTTCCAAATCTGAATACAGAGGGCATTCTAATTAGTTGTGTGCAAGACATTAATAATTTAACCTTTCTTTTTTTAACAACTAGATAAATCTAAATACATTTTAGGTTCTTTTTATCCCTGAATTTTGGTGAAGGAAACTTAATCTCCCTGAGTTAACAAAAATCAAAGCCAATTTTAAAAGCTTGACAGGATAAACTAGATTTGATTAAGAGATAAAGAAGCCTTATATTAAATGCTTTTTCAGTTGATATTTGTGAAACGTATAAATTATGTATCATAGCTTTGAAAGTGTGTATAAAAATTCAAGTGAGACATCATTTCCTTGTGGACAGAAGATAGCCTTTAAGCTATTTTGAAGTCATATAAAGGGAAAACAGGATTGAAAAGGAAAGACCTAAAGGGAGTTCAGGTTTATTTCACATAAAACTTGATGTAGTAGGTATTCACAAGCTTTCTTCTTTTGTAAGATATGAGAAAACCTTACTTTCAATAACATTTGTTATTTCACTTTTTCATTTTTTGGTGTCAAATTTAAAATCTGGAGGTACACCAACCCAAAAAAACAAGCAAGGATTTTTCAGATGTTGGAAGTCAGATATCTAATATCAGTGGTGTCAGGTATGAGGGTGGTATTCCTTTATTCCTAATCTATTGTGAAATCTAGTTATTTTAGTAGCAGAACCCTACCAGCTTGGGTGCACCAACGAAGTAAGGGTGAGAATGCTTAATTTTCAACTCTCTTGGGATAGATTTCTTAGAATGAAGACAGAAATATATTGATTGCCACTGAAAATGTGATTCCTATAAGCATATATCAGGGAGTAAATGGTAGTTGAAATATAGTTGTGGAGTAGGGACAGAGTAAGAGTCTAATAGTTGCCTAAAGTATAAATATGTTTTGGAAAAATATCCCAATTCATTAACATTAGAGCAGGTGAACCAGAGAATCTACATGAAAGAATTTGTGTCTGCAAGCAGTTTTATCATTTCAGATTTTTATTTAAGGAACATAGATGTTCTAATGTAAGATCTTCATACCTTAAAAAGATACAATTCAATAAACCTTTGGCAAATAGGAAGTGTTAAATGATAAATCTAATTTTTATCAAAAATTTCTTTTTTCATAAATACAAACAGCCAAAATTAAGCTCTACTTCTTGACAGATCAGCGTTTGCTCTGCTTCTGTTTACTCTTAACATTGTATCCATACTGCTCTTAACTATATCATAATTAGTCCCAAATTTGATAACTAAAAATATTGTTCTTCATCCACACTGACATACTTAAAATGAAATGGTAAAATTCTTAGTCTTTGATGGATCGAAGAGCAGCCCCACATTCCTATTTGTGTTCAAGAGAATATTTTGAAGGTTTTTTGGTGCCTGTTTTTAATTCCCTTGGTATTTCAGTAATCAGGAATTACAGAATTTAGTTTAAAAGTTACTAATGACGTTTTAGGAAAATGCAAAATCCTTTGACTGGACTTCATGGTCAAAATTAATACTTGACTTTCTAACCTAATTAACATATGGTCAGAGTGCAGGCCTTTCCCCTGTAAAAACTGACATTCCTGCAACTACAGTCAGTTAAAAGAGACTGACTTACGACAAGTCAGGTGAGGAACTAGTATCATCACAGTATTCAAAGCAATTCTTGAACAGCCAAGGACAAAAAAATTTCCTTGTAGAGTGTCAGATTATTGCAATTTTGTTTCTATTCTATGTGAAAATGTCTTCGTACCTGGAAACAAATAGTCCTGTTATGTTCTGTGAAAAGAGCATGTTACTTTTGAAAGCATTCTTCATCTGTTTTAAATGAACTTGGTTCCAGTTGACATTCATTTACTGTATTATTTTCAGAATAAATAGCAAGAACACCAACATGTTGCATTCCAGCTCTGAAACACATGTAAACTGCTACTAAGCAAACTTGCACATAGTACAGTTACTTTCCTTTCTGGAAAAATATCTAGTTGAGAGAGTTCTTCTAAAAACCCTTAATCATTAACAAGCCTCTGCCTGAATATTGGATCATTTTAATAGTCTCAACTTGCCTTTGTACCTGTTCACACATTATTTCTCTATCTTGTTGCTGGTATTACACTGTCCTTATTGATTACTCTAGTTTAGTTAATAACACATACTGTGTTCTTCCCACAGGAAATATAGGTAAAATGAATACCCCATGATATTTTACCATACCGTTTTGTGTTTGTTTTCTGTCTGTAATTCAGTATTTATATTTGAATTTTGCAGATGAAATAACCAAAGTTTGAAGGTTTGGGTTTTGGGCTTTTTTGTTTTTTTTTGTTTTTTTCCCCTGGATGTGGTTAAGAAATTTAAGGAAAGCTGCCAAGGACAGTCTTTCTCCCCCCACCTAATCAGCATACTGAAGCCAACAAAAATGAAAGAATGTATAGACAAGAAGCTAATAACAGTAATTGTTTCTCAGAGTGCAAGTGGCACAATATTATGGTCATGTCCAGTTAGATCTTCTGTGGAGCTTTTGGATAGTGAGTGAATCACTGCCTTCTGTTGTAAACTCTATTGCTTCAATCTAGCAAGAAGGTAAAAGTATTGTCAGTCCACAGTACTTCAAACTCCATGAGAAAATTTGCACCTCTTAATAGGGTTCAAAACTTCTATCCCTCAGCCTCGTTCAGTATGACATGTGGGACGTTTACACATACAGCCTGTGTACCACTGGCACAATCCATTCGCTGTGTGCTACGGTTTGTTTTTTAGACTTATTTGCAAGCAACTAAGCTGAACATTACAGACAGAACTAATTTGCTATAAAATATAAATCTCAGTTCTCAAAACACAGGTGAAGTACAACCTACTGCAGAGTTACATATGATTTCAGCCTACTGTCAAATCTGACTGCATAGGGATAATAAAGGAGTATATTACAAACTGACCAACTGAAATGTATCATTTATGTGGGGGTTTCTATTTCTCCCCAAATTACAAGGCTGAAAGCACAATGTACTGCTCCATTTCTACCCGTTTTATGCTGCACGGTGCTTCTGCCAGCACAGCTAGTTACATGAATGTACTCAGAGAAAATGCTTTTCTAGACTGACTTACAAGAGAACTTCAATTTTAGTAGTGATTTTTTTTTATAGACTTTGTATTTTTCCAGCCTTTAAGAGATAATGCACTAGTTGGTAAAGACAGTGCTGAAATGCTTCACACTGTGACTTGTTCCATTTACCACTAGCTTCCTTCCCACTACCCCTAGGATATTCAGGCATTTTCTCTTCATCTTTGCAAAGTCCTACAGGATCATTACAAACAAATTTTAAGTCTTCACAGCTTTCACCCTCTTGTTGGAATGGTTTCACTGAGGCATACTTAAGGTCTACCTAGACCATACATTTTTCACTGTCAGCACAAACTAGTGATGTCTAGGCTAGGCAATGTGTAGGAGAAAGGGCTGACACACAGTGATAAATCCATCGGTATATTCTCCCAGCATCTCAAAATCCAATTTGTATGGATTTTATGGGTAGAAGCAACACGATTGTGCTTATTAAGCACTGATAGATTTTTCTCTCACGAATCTTGCTTGTCTGATAGTATGTTTGCTCTCAGATAACACGGCGACTTTTGGCATGGTCCATGTAAACTACACGCTCAAAGCTGCAATAAAAGTGGGGCTGGATACTGAACATATCTAGGGCTTTTGGATTAGCCAGTGAAATGCTGACTTTTCAGTTGATACTTTCCTATGGTATTAGAAGACTCTAATTTGGAAATACTGTCTTCCAAACGAGGCTGGGTGAACCTGGTCCTGAGGCAGGTGGGGTAGAAACTCTTTGCTTGTCCAAATTCTCTAGAAAATCTCCCACATTGACAAGTTAAAATATATTCAGCTAATGTTCAGGAGACAGCTAGGCCCTTTAGAATGACCTCAGGTGTCATAGGGCAGCAGGGGGACTACAGGTGTTTGTAATATGGCATTGTGTGACCAAAAAGTGCACAGTAGTCTACCAGGTAGACTCAGACAGGTCTTCTTCATTGCCATTTTCCATATTTTATGTCATCAGTATGACTAGTAAGCAATATGGAAGTCCTTTCTGACTTACAGATAATACATAAAAGTACTGCAAATAATAAAGTAATTTTCACCTCTAGTCCATAATTTGATTTTCAGGTTAATATAGTAAACATTTTACAGTATTTTTAAACTTTTATAATCACTGTAATTATGCCTTTTATACAGTTGTGTTTATTCTGTCACTGTGTAGGTGTAGAAAAAAATAGGATAAGTGAAAACAAAGTAATAGATGGACTCAGGAACTGGTGAGGTACTCAAAACTACATTTTTTATTTTTTTAAGCTGGGTACATCGAGACATATATCTGATAATGAACTTTCATTGTCTAATTCTCATATATATGGCTATTTTGAGGCAGAGAGGTTTTGTGAAGGGGATTAGGACTATTTAAAAAAAAAAAAGGTGAAGGACATATATTCATAAGCACAATAACAAGGTAGTTTTAACCAATAAAACTACTTAAATTAAGAAAAGCCAAGCAAAGAAATCTGTGGTTTTGTTGTTTGTTTTTTGTTTTTTTTTTTAAGTTGTTCTAATGTATACTGATTTTCATACCTAAAATAAATATCAACAATGTGACTTCATATCTCAGACTTTGCTTGCTGAAATGTTGTAATGCTCCACACCTCTCTTTTAGGTCTCAGCAGCCTGGTAATGAAATGTTGAACAAAGAAAAAAATGGGTGGAATGTATTTAGAGTAGCAAATGCTTGCCACATATGGGGACTAGTATGTTTTATTCCAACTACAATTTCATTCCAAGTTCAGGAAAATGGGAATAGAAAGGGTTTGAAACGTTTTATCAAGTATACACTTTCTAGAATTATTTCAATACTTCAAGGTAGGCTGAAATTGGATGATAATTTCTTTAAAGAGGAGAGGACCTGCGCTTTAAGGAGCTACTGGCAAGACTGAAAAAGCCCAGATGGCTGTGAGAAAAATGCCTCAGAACTGTACAGTAGAACTGAACAGAGGAAAGGCCTTCCTTTAAGATTAGAGTTTAGGAAAGTTAAAGATTCCCCAAAACAGAAAGACAAACTGTCCAGCACTCTTCTTTGGATATGTGGTGTTCAGCATCCGGACAGAGTGAGACAAGGAAGCAGGAACAACTGAGTGAAATATTGCAGGTACTTCCTCCTGCAATTTTCTGAATGACTAAATCTGGACCTCTGTTTCATAGAAAGATATTTCATTTTCCAAAACCAACTTTTTTGAGGCAAACTCCTGTATGCGTGTTGACAAAAGTCTATAGTTCACATTTATACAATATCTATAAAGAATTTAATAAATCTTTGAATTTATAAATTCTGTATAGATATTGCTTTGCCATTACACTCCAAGAAAAAAATGTGAAATATATTTTGAGAATACTGATAAATTATAAAAAATGACTAAGGATAAGATTACCTTCCATTCCGAAACTTTATTTTCTGAGGATGATTTTTATCCCATATAGTTATGATAGCCAAAATATATAGTGTTAAATAAGATTTGTCTAAACAATCTTAAGCTTTATGAGAAAAAAATTCAGGATCTATTTTCTGTTTGTTGCAGGTCTGTAGCCACTTATGCCCAAAGCCATTAAAATCAAAATATTTTGATAATTTCTCATTACTTTGTAACTGAAGGGTGAACTGTCTATTGACTTTGCAAGGCAGTAATGAAATTTCATTATGAGGATTTGAAAAAGTATTACAGTATATGAAAGTGTAGTAAAATCAAATGTTTTGAACTTTGACACTGCATCCTTGTTTGTAATTATCAGGGCTAATATTAAATTCAGTAAACATCATTCTGTCTTCACAATGCCCACAGTAAAATGAAAATAGTTATTTGTTTTTTGGTAATTGCCCAGATCATTTATCACATGATACAACAGAACAGACTGTTTATAATTCCTTAGTTGGTCTTGAAGTCTGTGTAATAAAAGTTGTACACTATTTTTCTGTATCTTTCAAAAGGAAACTTGCAATCAGAGATCACCTTTGAACATTTGGAAAAGTTGAGGTATTGTCACGTTAATATTTTTGGCTCAATGCGCTCATGTTGAAAAGAAGTTTAAGATGCTCTGTATTACAAAGTGCTGTCTTTTACACTAGGTGTCTCTTCTTAGCATTTGTAAGTTTATCAGAAAGGATGAATAAGAGATATTTTCAATGACTTTTACTTACGTATTTCTTGCACTGTATTAAAAGTTTGACCTTCTCCACAAGCAGTGCTAGCTTTATTACCCTATGTATTCCCTTTTATGAAGAACCATTGGAAGTAATTTGTCTTATACTATTTGATTAAAAATGTAGTTCTTATATAAAAATATATATGGTAAAGCAAAAACCTTCCAGAAAGAATTCGTGTGCATTACGTTTTAATTATCATACCCAACAACATGATTCAAACAAAATTTGTCTGAATATGAATTATTTGCTTTATTTGTAAACATGTGAACCCTTCAGAAAATTATATTATTTACTAAAAGAATAAAACATGACAAAACACATGACAAAAACTGTTAAATAAATTATTTTGTGCAACTTTTTCTGCATTTATCAGGAATCCTGGCTTAGAAAATGATGGAGTGCTCTATCTTCAGATCATGCGTTTCTCCATTTAAAAAAAGCTTGAGGAATTATTCATATCTCAGGTACAGTAACAGAAATAATAATGCTCTTACTTGAACAGGAAATTGCCTGCTAGATATTGATTCTGTTGAGCTTGAGTTTCAAACTGAGGTTTATTTTAGCTATATATATAAGTAGTCATTATTTTGTTGCAAGTTATAGTGAAAACTATAAAAAACAGAATATTCTTATAAATACTCCTCCTTGATTTAGTCAACACTGGCTTATTCTGGTTTATAGTCTTTAATAGCTATTGATAGCATATCCATTGGTTATGGAAAAGTCACATAGTTATGCAGCCAAAGATCATATCAGATGTATTAATGGTGGGCAGTCCTCTTTTCTTCCATTCAGCCCTTGAATTTGTACCTTATCCCAAATGTCCGGGCATATCCTTCTTTAGCTATCCAAGGGCTGTGGTTCTGTTCTGGTTTACATAACATAATGAAGCAAAAGTGTCACCATCTGGAACGTGCCTCCATAAACCAGAATTAATGACCACTTTTCACATGCTCTCTGTTGGCACCTTACATGACTGTCACATCTAAGTGTTTTTTAGGGAGCACAGAAGCAAAAGTTTGAATACTTTTCAGAGGGGTTGCTTTTGATTATCTGCTGCTCTGAACGGTAGCTGAGGAATTAGACTTCTTTTTTTTCATTTCTATCAGTACCTATGTCATTTCAAACTAGACTGCCTTAGTGCCTGGCCATGCTGGGGCTACAGTTGGTCATCCATGTCATGCTGTTTGGTGCTTCACTGTCT
The DNA here is from genome assembly GCF_000708025.1 of Charadrius vociferus. Lineage (NCBI taxonomy): Eukaryota > Metazoa > Chordata > Aves > Charadriiformes > Charadriidae > Charadrius > Charadrius vociferus. The sequence continues at coordinate 3,805,975 of NW_009649320.1, read as the reverse complement.
TTTTTTAACTTCCATGTGCACAGAATTCACAGAATTCACAGAATTGTTAGGGTTGGAAGGGACCTCTGGAGATCATCTAGTCCAACCCTCCTGCCAGAGCAGGGTCACCTACAGCACGTTACACAGGACAGCGTCCAGGCGGGTTTTGAATGTCTCCAGAGTGGGAGACTCCACCACCTCTCTGGGCAGCCTGTTCCAGTGCTCCACTACCCTCAAAGTAAAGAAGTTCCTTCTCATGTTAAGATGGAACTTCCTATGTTCAAGTTTATGCCCATTACCCCTCGTCCTATCACTGCAACCAGTGCTTTAGCAGTTGATGTCAGAGCCTTTGTTCTGAAGCATATTTGGTGCTGGGATTTGGTTTGCTTTCAGAATATGAAGGTGAGTAATATGAAATTGTGCCAGGCCCATCTGATTTTTGGTTATTATTTTGGTGTTTGTTTTGTGGTGTTTGTTGTTTGTTTTTTTTTTCCTTTGTCTCTATGGTCTGAAGAATACTACTTACAGTGTTATGGGGAAGCACAATTCTTTAGTTCTCTCTCTTCTGTGAACCTTTGAAGCAGAGCAAAAGTAAAGCTAGTGGTATGACTGTACAGGCAGATTAAATAGCAGTTGCAATAGTGATTCCAAAGTAATAATAAAGAGCCTTTATCCCCCAATAGAATTAAAAACAGCAACAAAAACAGTTGAAAATATGTGTGTATTTGCATTGCTCGGCAGTTAGCGTTCTGAATTAAGAGCTAAAGAAATAGATAGGTAATGGGATTTTTTTTCCCACAGAAAATACCAAGAAAGAACTGAAACTGAGAAAAAGTAACTAGAGTAACTAGGTTCTTTGTGTTCCTTACATCTGAAAGTCACTTATGGGAGTTTCAGTTTGTCTTCATTCAGCTTTACAAGCACTTCTTGAGATCAAGTTGTGAAAAAGTTCAATGAAAGATGAATATTTTATGGAAGTCATTTGACAAACACGTGTTTGTTAGAAGGTTGCTATTCCCAACCTCTAGTGAAATCTGCTTCAAGAAAATCTTCATTAAACAAATCAGTCTAGAAAAGCAAGTGTTGTTCACTCACTGAGGAAAGTATAAAAAATATCAAATACACAACTATCATGTTTATTAAGTTTCCAATTTTTGAAAGATCACATAAATATTTGAGGAAGGTCATTGTAATTAAAATGAAAGATTGCTATTGCCACTAGCAGAATTTTCTAGAATTAAATAATATTTTTTTTATAAATTGCATAACTTTGAGGTGTTCCCAGATGCATTCTCCTGTGCTGAAATACAGTGTCATTGCCAATATCCAAACAGTAACAGTCACATAGAAGTGCAGAAACATTATGATAAAATAACATTTAGGCAATCTGTAGGAGACATATTTTTTTGAGTGCTCTAGGTTGTATTATATACGTTATAATATTATTTCTTTAATTAGTTCTGAGTAAGAAGTAAAATGTATTCCTTTTAGAAACAAGAAGTTGCAAAGAACTCTTTTGCATTCCAGTCTGTATATGTGCTTCTTTTTTAGATGAATATCCAATACTTATTTAAATTTATAGTGTCCTAAAATGTATTCACCAACATGCAATCCTCACTGAAGCCATAAAACAAACAACATTTTACAACTGGAAGTCCAATGAAGAATGGCTGAAAATCTCTCTCTTTGTCATATACAAAACCACCAGCTTTTCTTTACCTTTTACAGTGTCTGCAGATAGTAAGCAAAAAAAAAAAAAAAAAGAAGGAGTATTTTGAAAAGCATGAAGCAGTTCAATCATAAGCCTAGAATGGGCTTCATAAAGTCACTTGATTCGCTGTCTGTCCCTAAAGCAAGATTAACTATACTTTTATCATTCTTGACAGACATTTGTCTAACTCATGGTTAAAGATACCCGTTGATGAAGGTTAGAAAACTTTCCTTAGTAACATATTCAGGCAATTTAGTATTATGAATAGTCTGATTGCATCTAACCTGGGTGTTATGACAATCAAAAGCAGCGTAGTATTTTCCTTACAGAGAGGTATGGTTGTTATTTATTGCATGACTGAACTTTTGTACCTAAGATTTGTATGTCAATACATTGTCCTTTGCTTGCCTACCTTTCTATCTACTGTCCATGTCCTTCATTTCATGTCTGGTACTCCTTTGGTCTGCTTGTCCCTGTCATAGTATGTCGACAGATGGGGTTTCAGGATCTAATACCGAGCTACCACCATCTGATTTCTAGAAGTCAGCTCTATGGTGGGCTGAATCAGTTCATTGATTCAGCTGAAAACTAATAATCTTATTTTAACATTTTGGTGTTCATTTTCAGCTGGAACAGTAATGACATTTCTATTGTTGGTGCAAGAGATAGATTGCCAAACAAAACATGAGACTGAATGCTGCTTAAATCCCTCTTGGAAATCAGTTCTTTAACAAAAAAGAATAATAAAATCTGTCAGTTCCTGTGGAAGTCTCATGTTATATTGTTTTTAAATAAAGATAATTTATCTGAAACTGATAACTTATTTGAAATTTAATGAGCTTTTCATTAGAAATATAAGAAATGTTTGTTGTTTAAGAGTATGAAATACTATTCCTGTAAGTACCAGAAGAAGAAATCTTATTAATAAAGGCTAAAAAATGAATAATAAAGCAGGAAATATTATGAGTGTTGAAACACACCTGACTACAAAAATCTGTAGGTGAACATCTAAATCTTTTCCCATTTTCTCCTTTAAATTGTTTGAAACCTGTGTTTTATTTTATTTTTAGTTTTCTTTTTCTTCATATCTTCTGCTTCATCACAGCTAGACCAAATGTTATTAGATAACCTTGCTTGAACAGCATAGCCTTGGTGCTGCAGATTCCTTAGTTCAGTTCTGTTTTATTACTTTTTGTTTGATTTTTCTTTTCTATAACTTTAGGGGGGTGAGTGTTGGAATTTTTTGGGGGGCTGTCTTTTTTTGTCCTCTCAGAATCTGGGAACTATAGTATAAGTACTAGAGTGCCTGGTGTTATGTGAAACTCTGAATCAGTTTCATTGATATCAACAACAGCAGTCTCACTTTGGTGCCTGGTGAAATGTCAGAGAAGATTATTCTAGGAGTTATTGAAAAACACTTGAAAGACAATGCAGTCATTGGCCAAAGACAACATGGATTCATGAAGGGAAAGTCATGCCTTGCTAACTTAGTATTCTTTTATTACAAACTTATCTACCTTGTGTACGAAGGAAAGGGAGCAGCTGTGGGGTTTTGGGATTTTAGCAAAGCTTTTGATACTTTCTGTCATGGTATCTTTCTGGACAAAATGTCCAGCATACAGATAGGCATGTACACAATACAATGGTGAACAACTGGCTGAAGAGTCAAGTTCAAAGAGGTGTAGAAAGTGGGGTAACATCTGCCTGGTGGTCACTCACTAGTGATGTTCCCAGGGATCAATTTTGGGAACAGTTCTCATCAATGTTTATTAATGACCTGGACACAGGAGTTAAGTGCGGACTAAGTAATTTTCCTATGATACTGTATTAGGAAGAGCCATTGATTCCCTTGAGGGTATAGAGACCTTACGGAGAGATCTTCATAGCTGAGAGTTCTATGCCATCACTACCAAACGAAATTTAACAAGGACAAATGCTGGATTCTTCACCTGGGAGGGTGTAATCTTGGATGTAAATATAGATTGGAGGACAAGAGGCTTGCACGCAGCCCTGCAGAAAAGGCTCTGGGGGCTTAGGTTGATGGTAAGCTCAATATGAGTCAACAATGTGCCGGGGTAGCCAAAAAGGCCAACCATAACTTGGGGTGCATTAAACACACTATAGTTAATATGTCAAAAGAAGTGGTTGTCCTGCTATGCTCAGCATTGGTGCAGAGAAGGATATATAAATGTTAGCATGTGTCCAAAGGAGGGAAATAAAGATTGCAAAAGCACTAGAAGCATGACTTATGAGGAGCAGCTGAGGAAACTAGGTTTGTTCAGTTTGCAGAAGAGGAGACTTCATTGCTGTCTACAACTTCCTTATGAGGGGGAGAAGAGATGGAGGTGCTGACAGCTTCTCTCTGATGTCCTATGACAGGACACAAGGGAATAGCTTAAAGCTGCATAAGTTCAGATTGGATATTAGGAAAAAGTTCTTCACTGAGAGGGAGGTCAAGCACTGGAATTAGCTCCCAACAGAAGTGGTCATGGCTCCTAGCCTGTCGGTGTTCAAGAAGAGTTTGGAAAATGTTCTTAGATACATGGTTTCTTTTCCAGGTTGCCCTGTGTGGAGCCAGGAGTTGGACTCGATGATCCTCATGGATCCCTTCCACCCAGGATATTATATGATTCTATAAAAAACCTTTCAAAAGGATGTAGTTAAAGCAACTAGAACTGGGTTTGCATATGCATGCTTTTCCATTTCTGTAGTTCAAGGAGAGATTTCCCTGTGTTTCATTTGTATAGAAACTTTTGTGATAAGAACTGTAGTGCTCTGCTAGGTTTAAACAGCAGTCCACCTTGGCCACTAGTCCATCTGCAACCATGTCTTTTCAAAGGATCTGTCTAGGAACACCAAAATTTTCTAGCCATTTTTTCAAGTACCCTGGGATACTATCAATATTATTGATAGAATAGACAATACATTCCTACATTCTCCCTTTACTGTCTATTTACTAATCTCCTATTCAGAAATTTAATCCCTTTTGAACATTCTCTTCCTGCCTCCACAATCTGCTGTAACAGTAAATTTCAAAAGTTTAACACACGCTGTATTAAAAATGTACATTTTTACCCACCCACCTCCACCTCTCCCCCATTTTAGGTAGATCTACTAGGTTCACTGCAAGTCCTCTACTTTTAGTGCTGTGATATTTGATGAATAGGAGTTCTGCATTAACTTTATCCACTGACTTTTGTTTTTTTAAGCCTCAGTCATACCCTTTCTCAGCCTTCTCTCTCTAAAGAGAGTCACAGCCTTTTTTATTCCCTTCTGGAAAGGTAAATTCTTCATTCCCTCATTAATTTTAGTTGCTCTTTTCTGCACCTTATCTAGTTCCACCCTGTCTTTCTTGAGAGATGAAGACATGACCTCTACATGTGTGAGACCAGGACAGATGTTGGTGAACCAAAATTTAGCAAAAACCTCTACCTTGTTCCCAGTCCCATTTCTGTCAATACCTAACATTTGATAAATATTGGGTTACTAATATATATTAAGCTGGTGATTTCAAAGAACTAGCAATGTGACTACAGACTCTTTTCTGAGATGTAACTGCCATAATAGTTTTCCCTCTCCAGTAGCACAGCCTTGATCTTTGCATATGATAAACAGAATATTTTATTTATTATTTTTTTTTTAGAGAGTGACATTTTTCTATTTTTGCTTTCTGGTGGAGAATTCAGGTAAAAGGTACAGATATATTAATATACAAATGATTGCAGATTATTTTTTTTTTTAATTAGAAAACTGCTGAAGAGCTAGAAAACCTTAAAGTTCTGTAGAAAATTCTGATATTGAACCAAAGTTTTTACAACTATTTCTGATCTGGAATGAAAAATAGGAAAATTTAAATGTCTCATGATTTTCTCCTATAACAAAAATATTTCTAATGGATTTTTTTTTTTTCCATCTTGTGTTACAAAGGCCTCCAACATATTATAAAAACCTTTAGGGCTATTCTATTTACTAGAGTTTGCCCTGAAACAGAATCACTGTACGTGTGTTTTGGTGTGTCTACTCTGCTTCTGTCAGCTTTAAGAGTGCAAGGTTCCTGTTGAGCCCATGGTGCAAGTTAGTAGGTCTTTCACAGGTGCCTGCTGTGTGCCCTGTAAGTAAGATTTGCTCAGAAGTTTGTTAACCTGATAAGTTTCCACTAAACATATTATTATGGGTGAGCACTATTTGAAAATCTGACATCCACAACTCAGGTTGACATTATCCAGATGAAAATCTACTTTCCAGTTAAATGATTTTCATACTCCAGTTGTCAAATCTACAGGGACACATTCCAGTTCCTAACTTCCTCTTATACCTTCTCAGGTTTTCTGGGGTGTTTTTCCTTTCTTTTTTTTCTTTCCCCTTTACTTGATCTAGCACAAATCCCTCAAAACAATGTAAACAGTCCTTTAATGTTGCGCACAAGAGATTTTCATATTTTTTCAGTGACAATACTGGAATGTCACAGTAGAATTTGATCACAAATGAACACAGATTAAACATCACCACTGCAGGTTGTCAGTAAGCTTTTCCTTTTACTGATGTCTGATTAGCACTTAAATTGTTTCACACCATTAGTTGCCTAGGATTTAGTGATCATTAGTGGGTCTGAAAAGGAACAAGATAAAAGGAAGCTTTGTTTTCAATTCAGGGGATGGTTTACTTTTTCCATGCAGGGTCATTTACCACTGAGGAGGTGTGTGGTGTTGATTAAAGTTTAGTTTTATGCATAGTTTTATTCTGTTATGAATATTAATGGCAGTTTCAAGTTAGGCAGGGTATTCTTCATTTTCTCCTCCAAAAGTTGTGCATTTAGTGGTGGTGTGCATCTGCATAAGTTAGATGTAGCTTGCTTCAGTGATACTATTCACATTCATTTCCACCATCAACTGCATTTCAGTACTGTGCTCTGGATATATTTATGCCTATTTATGCCTATGTAGCAACATAAACATGCACAAAATGGATGGTACAGTTTCAACACTGGTTTGTATTACTGGTACTGCTGCCTCTGAGCTAAGGTGTGGCGTACCTTGTATGGGACTGGATCACTGTGAGATCGGATACTACTGATGTGAGGGCTATACTTAACTGTAATTAATATTTAGCTCGTCATTGTCAGTATGAAAGCATAACAATCCTGTAAAATGATAATTAATATGTCAGTTTTTAATGCAAAGGCGTGATACAGAGGTTAAATTATTTAAGGATATTGTGACAAAATCACAAATAAAGGTATCTTGTCTAGACACTTGAGTTAGAGGGTTAGTCCATTATCTTCTATTGCCTCTTTACTCTTATATGAACTGTACGACTAGCGTGGATTGTCTTTAACAGTTTTTATTTCTTTTGTTCTGAAAGCAACAAGAAACAAACAAAAAAAGGAAAAAAAAATCTGTTTAATTTTTTTCTTACAAGACATACAACACCATGGGAAAATGTTGGTTTTTTTTTCCCTGGGTATCTACTAGAAATCTTCTTGCTGTTGCTACTGCATAATGTTTCTAAAGAGAAAATCCAGACCTTGAAAGTTACAGGCTTTTCATTTATTCCTAGATGAAACATATTGACTATTGTATTTGCAGTTAATTGGTGGTGTGGTGGGGACGTGGAGGAGGGGTAGAGAGAATTTGTGATTTTTGTCACAGCAGTTTGATCCAAGGCCTATGAAAGACTGTAACTGGAAAATTAGACAGACATTTAAACCTTGCTCTAAGTAACAGTTTATTTGTGTTAACATTTTCTAAAAAGAAACTTAGGAAGTGATTGTTCAGTAATTGGAAGAAATTGAAGAATCTGATAGCAAGTAAAGTCTACTGCAGACTGCTTAGATCATGGTGTTTTGGTTCAGTGGCTCTAGTAATGTGCTGCATCAAACGAAAAATACACCTTGTAGTTCAACATATTGCTGGCATTGTGAGAAGAAAACAGTGGCACATAGGGACAGTTCACATGCAACAAAACATTAATTCTCTTTTCTTTGTTTCCTGAAGAAAGGTTCCCTGAGGTCCTGACTCTGGTGATATTTTGGAGTTGCACAATAAAAGAAGCTTTTCACATTCTTCCTCTTCTTCATCACCATCATAAAAAAAAGATGTACTTTTTAACTTCACCTGAGATAATCTGTTTGGTAGTCCTTATTGTATGAACCCTGTAGGCACAGGAATCCCCTTTTATTGTTTCAGAGTACAATTGAGCATAAAGGTTAATTCGGATGTTGATAAAACACAGAAGCATGCAATTTTGCTATAGGATTCATATGTGATATCCTGAGAGATAAACCTTTAGAAGCCATTGAGACTGTGCAACAGCAACTAAAGCTAAGAGACTTTACTAAAGAACCCTGAATATCTTTAAAGAAAGGAAACATGAGAGTTTGCTGAAATTGTGTAAGTGATTATATGGATGTAGGTAGCTGATATTTGAATTGAATTTGGTTCTAGGTTTGACTGAAACTCTGACAGAGTTCAATGTATAGAAAAAACCCGAGACTCTTACTGAACCTTTCCAGGAGAAGGTACTGCAGGTCTCAGTGGAAGCGTTGTGACATTAGAATAACAATCTCAAATTGGAACCACAGTGATGATTAAATATAACCCCTCTCTTCTTGAAACAGAGCTTAAGAGAAGCATCTTCCAACAAATAAATGTAGTGCACATATGTAACAGTTACTTTCCAACGTGAAAAGGATGTGTAATTTTGTTATTATGCGTTCACTTTTTCTTATCTGGGGTGATAGTGAAACTATCCCAGAGCCATTAAAGCTGCCTGTTTTTGGCTCTAATTTCAAAGCTTTTAGAGCAGAATATGGTTGTCAACACACTTATCTCCACAGGCATAAAACATCTGCGATGGAAAAGATGCCTGTGTATAAGCTGGAGTCTTAAGATTGTCTTATTATGCACCACAGCACCGCTGATAGGTTTCATATACATAAGAACATAGTGCTATAATTAATTTTCTAGTCACATAAAGATTTGATTTGATGTAAGAAGCTGCAAGTTGTCTGTGTTAAAGGTTAGTCACCTCTATTTAAAGACAATTTTCCCTTCCTACTATTGCTTTGATCAGCATCATTATAAGAAAGAATTAGGAGCAAAAATACTATTGTAAAATGCATGTTTAATTGTGACATACACCATAGTATCTCTTTTGCAATTCCCTTTTAATTGCTGAACAAGGTGCGATAATTAAGTCTTGAACTTGTAGCCCTTCATTTAGATTGTACTGTTTGTTCAAGGAAAGAGGTTATAAAACTATAGCGAGTGTGAGATTTTCTGCAATCATTAACATTATTTTGACTCTAATGACAATTTTGAAGAAGCACTAAATTTTCCCTGTTTTTCTCTCTGGTGAAGATATGGAGAATAACTTTCATTTAACAGTGAATCCATGTCAAAGTAGCCCTAATTTCTGCAAGCTAAACAAATAAGGGGGAAAAAAGAGAACACAGATAGCAAAACATTTTGAAAGTCAGAAGTAGAGAGTAGGCCTCAATTCACCACCCAGCTTTAGTCACTAAATTCAGGAGCTGAATGTGATAGTCTTGCTCTGTAAGAAGACAGGCTCATTCAGAGGTGGTTGAAATTGCCTGAGATCTGAACTACCCTGTGGAAGCCTGCCTCTCTTTAATCCTCACTGGAGGGGTACTATTTTTCCAACTAGGACTTTTCAGGCTGTTGTGATTTGCCACAGAGCTGTGCTGATCCAAAAGCAAGTAATTGCTGAATGATTCAATCCCTCTGGCTCTTCTCTGTGCTCTTGGATAATCTTTCCTACCTCTTTCCACTTGCTGGCACTCGCAGTGGTTTGAATCTCAAGTGATTTAGGGCACCAAACATTCAAGAAACTATTGATTCTTTATTATAATGTTAGCTTTTGGTGCCTTATGTCTTTACATGGCTTCAATACATAGTCAGATGAGCATCAAGGGTCTTTTATATCACTATCCAGTTCGTCAACAAAAACAGCTTTTTCATAAAACCTTATTCTTGGCTAAAAGGTGAAGAATATGGTACAGGAACAGAATGTTTGTACAAGGAGAATTTGAGGTTCAGAACATTTACATTTGAATCTGCAGAAGCTAAGATAAATTAATACGGCATATCAAAGAATTACTGAGGTACGGGAAGAGATAACACTTTAATAACTAGGTTTTAGTGTCTCAGGTTAAAACTGACAGACATCATTCTCTGGTTGTTCTTGATTCATATTTGTTCTGAATGTCTTTTGCAACTATAAAGATGAGAAAATGGCTTCTCACATGTAGATGAAGGTACAACTGCGAACTCCAACTTGACATTTTCATAAAGAAGTGCCAGTCAGTAGACTGACACAGGCAAATTATTGTGCCACATAATTCAAATGAGTTTCACATAGGTCATGCAATTTGCTACATGTTCTTTCACTTTACTGAGTGAACCAGAAATCTATATTCAATTAGTTTGTTTTTTGTTTTTTTTTCTTTACCATGGCCTTAAGTAAGTAAGTTAGGAGTTGTACATTTGCAATAAAGTTTACCATAAACCTCCCATTATTGCAAACAATCAAGAACTGCAGAAGCAGAGTACATAAGAAAACTGCCAATTCAATATGCTGTGTTGTCTGTCATACTTTCTCTGTCATATTACTTTCAAGAACAACTTTCAAAAAAATTTGAATTAAAAGGCACATAATTTAAACTTTCAATTACATTTAAAAATAAAGACACCCTTTGCAATATTCAGGCAAGTTAGAACAGTATATTTAAAAAGTACAGAGGCTTTTGACAGAAGATACCAGAGAAGAACCAGAGATGGTTTTCTGAGTTTATGAAAAGGTTGAAAATACTGCCTGTGTCACAAGGGACTCTTTTGTTTACTGTATTTCCAGGCCAAATTTGTAAACTCATCAGATTTGGATGGCTTGCATTGAGAAACTTCAATTGCAGTAGCACTGAATCTCAGCCTCTGATTTTGGTATTGCTCTTTTCTCCCACATCAAATTCATTAAAATATTGATAGATTTCTCAATTGCACTGGTGAATACAAAGCTTTAAAGTGAAAGGTAAGAGCTCACTGAATGTTATTTTACTCTGTAAAAGATTACTTTGCTATTATTTATAATTGATTTTTATTATTATGACTTTGAAAATCATCAGGAAGAAATATTTTGCTGTTTGTGCATCAGACCAAGCTAAGTAATACTTTTTGTGGGTTTTTTTGAAAAAAAAACAAAAAACAAAAAACAAAAAACAAAACCCCAAATGCATTTATACTTTGGAAAAGATGCTGCTTCTGACAGCATGTCTGTGAGTTCTTCAGTGTTAAAACATTGAAACATTGATAGTCTTATTATGTTACATCACCATGAAAAATCACAATGAAATCCACTTGGTGTCTAGTATCCAAAGATTATTTTATTTTCTCCTGTGTTTGCAAATAAAAGTTTTGGTCCACGGAAAGTTTTTCATATAAACTTATCAGAATAATCATGGCATAGTCCCTGCCGTGATATACTCACCGGAGGGGTATTTGTAAGGATTAAAAGCTGACCAGTTTTGCTTTGAAATATGGACTGTGAGAAGCCTGCTAAGGAATATATAGTCTAAAATACCTAAAATATCACACATAAAGGAAAGATATTTAAATTCAGACAGACTATTCATAATAAACAGTATGTGTGAGGATTATTGTTTTTCACTATTGGAATTGTTTTCAAAAGAATGCAAGGGATTTGTGGATTTCTTTATATCTCAAACATTCTCAGGAAAATTTATCCTAGACACCTTTTGATTGAGGAGAGTTGGGCTGGTTTTGAAATTGAGAGTGTAAGGTAATAAAATGTCAAGATCTTTGAATCTGTCTCTTGAGCTCTGCTCTGCTTAGTTGAACTACATAAATGATCTATGCATGACTTAAACCTTGGGGTGAAGGAGGAACAAGCCATTAGGTGTGTTGAACTTCTCATTTTTAAAGGGGTTTCTGTTTTTACGAACAGCAGCCCCTTCCAACTGCATGTAGCTTTAAAATGTTCATACAGTAGTCATTCCCATCTGATGTTATTATATGTATATCTTCCAGAATGAGAAACAACAGTAATGATGGTTTGCCCGCACCAATTGCCTTTGAATGTTTTATTTTCTTCCTATTCCACTCTTGACCTCTGAAAGATTCTTCTGTTTTATCCCCTTCCACGCCACCTATATAAAATGGTGACAGTTATTTTTATGAAGAACACAGAGTTCATTAATTCATAAATGGAGGATAATCCAGGTAATCAAAAATTATTTTAATTAATCAGAAATAAATCTTTACATCTAAGAATGCAAAAATTGAGCTCAAATCTACAGGAATTAAAACAATTTGTAAACATCTTGATTTTATTATTCCTCCAGCCTAGTTGTGAGACACTGGCTTGGACAAAAATTCTAGACTACAGCAAGAGAAAACAGAACACTTGGGGGGGGTGTTGTGTTGCTTTTTTACCCCATATATATGCAAAAATAATTATTTTGTGTATATATGTATATGCTCTAAATGAAGTGTTTTAGCTGAAGTGACTGCTTGTGGTAAGAAGATAAAAAATTCTTGACAGTCACAGAGCGCTATTTTGTTAACATGGTCCAAGACAAGTATATATAGCTCGCATTTAGCTCAATGGTTTTCACAGCTTACTTAATGAAAGGGTGTGAAACAGATGTCACAGATGTCAAAAAGATTAAAAACACTGGAGGCTTTCTTTCAGTCACGCTTGTAGGATGATATCTTTCTAAGATTTTCCTAGGAGATTACTGAAGGGGTTGAGTTTGCTGAAGAAAGAATAAATGTGAGAGAACAATCCAAATATCTATAATGAAGAAATTCTTTTCTATAGAGTGCTTATCTTGAATTCTGCTTTACTAGTTAAACAACATAATTTTTATCTGTAACTTCATACCCTTCTTTCATAGATTATTAGATTAAAACATATAAGGATGAATATTATTTTACTTTAGCATGAACTCTTGTTTATTACCAGTCTCTTACCAAGTGATTCCGATTTCAAGCTGATGACATCTGGTGAATCAAAACCATATTTTTAGAAATGTACCCTCCCTTGATTCAGAGTTTGTATCCCAACAAAGAGGTGTGAGATACTGAAGATGGTTATAATGGTTTATTACTGAGTCACACTTATTTGGGAACACTACAACTTCCTACTGGAAATTTCCTATTTCAATGGCTGGATCTAAGTTTAGCAAATTGTGAATTGCCTAAGCACACAGCGAAGCTTTCTACACAGCTCCTTGTAATGCCTTTTCTTCATTGTCTCAGTGTTCTGCACCACTTTGCTAAGTCACGTGCATTTCAGTAATTTCAAAATCTAATCACAGACTAAATTAGATTCTTTTATTGTGCTTCCAGCATCCTCATCTCACTTATCAAAACCACCTTGTTTTTCCTGCTGATACTTGAAACACAGTTTCACCTCCTACAGGTGAGACCTGTATTTTTAGTTCACAGATATATGCCTTTTAATTTAACTGTATTGAAACACATGCATGAATGTGTCTTAGCCAAAAGAAATAACCTGTCGTTTATAGTTGCCACTTCAGCAATGTCAGCAAAATTTACATGTTCTGCCAGTGTTCCCGTTTTCTTTCAGATTGTTGATAAGGTTTCCAGTTAACACAGTCAAAAGCAGCTTACTATATATGACTACAGGTGGATGTTCTGTTAATGGTTATTTCTTTAGATCTATCACGTAGCTAGAGCTTAAGCTATGGAAATTATATTTTGATTTGCAAACTGGAATTTGTTTTAGTAAAATGTTTGGGTTTTCTCTTCCATACCTCAAACAAGTTTTGTGACATCTGAATAGTGAAGCAGATCTGCTGAAAATCTCCAAATCCCAATTCTAACAGGTTGCAAAGAAATGTACATTTCCAAAGAGCTCTGAATAGAAAGTGCTGCCAAGAAAAGTTACAGACAGGAACAAAGAAAAATTAGTTTGCCTCTTGTAATCTTAGTACAATAAATTCATTTCTTAATAAATTAAGTAAGCTCATTTTAAAATGGTAAAACACAAATGTTTTGTGACACAAGTTCCTATGATAAAAAAAAAAAAAAAAGTTTAGTGTGACAACTTAAAACTCTTTAGATCCCCCTGCTCAGTGTAACTTTCTAAACTTAATCACTTTCACAAATTAAAATTTTTTAAGTAATACATTCCAACAATCAATCCATGTGCTTCTGGAAAAAAAAAACAACCACACTTCCACACTTTAGGATTAGACCAAAAATATTTTGCCAGGTGACTTATACCTGATGTAAGCGGATATTCACACAAACATTCATTCAGTGAAGTATTTGTGTACTTCTACTAGTGCAGCTACCACAAAGCTACTTAGTTTCATCTTCCAGAAAAGAAACCTTGTATTGGTAGGAGCTACTCAGCTTTTTAGTTTGGGTTTTTTCTTGCTGTTATTGGAGGGGAAGCACAGATCTATATTGACAATAAGTGGAAAAATTCTGAAGCTGAACTTCTTCCTAGGAACAGTTCCCAAATGTAATAATTTTTACACATTCCCCGTGAGACATATTTTACATCCATTTTGACAGTCTCTACAGCAAGGGACTGTGATTTTTGTTTGAATTTGCAGACAGGAATGACTTTATTTGGAAGATTTAGGGAAAAAAAATCTCATAACAAAATTTCTAATGCAGCTACCAATGTTTCCTGACAGTGACTGTAGATGCTGTCATCAGACAAAGGCTTTCTACATAAAAAATAATATTTTACTGAACTTCTGTAGGTTTTAACAGAGAGACTGAGTAAAACCAGCAAAAACACCAGGTCATTTTCATGGAAAATTCCAAAAATAAATCTTTTAGAAAAAAAAGAGCTAGTATGATTGCAAACCTCCTATAAGGTTCTGATAAGTGAATTTGGTTTTGCATGCCTTTTATTGTCATTATGGCTGTCACTGTTAATAAACCTGGCTCAATCTAGTAGATAATATTGTGACTGTACCGTAATGCCTTATACATTTTCCAAGCTGGCACATTAAGCTAATAATGTCATACTTCATGCTCTCACACAAGGGAGAAGGTTACCAAGATTTTTTGCGAAACTGACAGTTATCTAAAAGACTAACTGGATTATCCAGGATGAGGAGTCTTTTCTTTGCTTGATTGGTTTTTCCATGTAAGTATTTACAACAGGAGATTCCTGCAGCTGCAAGCATGAGTTTACCACTGTGTGAGAGAAAGAGAGAGGCTTGGGTAGCCAATTAAGAGATGCAGTGTAGTGATTGCTCCAGGCTGGAAAAATGTCAACATCAATTTCAGGTTCCTCACATTAAACCAATCAGCAGTAGACTTTGTTTCAATTTCTGCTCTCTTGCAGGTTTTTGGTTAAATTAAATTTTATAAACAGGCAAATTGAACTGAGCCCTTCACCACTTTGAAGGTTTTCTGTTTGTGCAAGTGAAGGTTAATAGGAAATGCAAATATCACATGCGTACCAATTATTTTTTTAAATGTTTCACCTTCTGTACCCCCCTTCAAGTCAATTTCCTTCCATGTAGAAGTGCTTCACACTGGGTACCCTAGAGTTTAGCCATTTGAAAATATATAGGCACCATGAATATAAATTGTATTAAATATTCCCGGTTTTTAAGTGATACCCAAACAAGACGTGTTGTTTAATTTCATTTAGCTGCAGTGATTTGACGATTTCTGTAATTTAATCTTGTTTCAGAGCCGCTTCCCCTCCAACACAGAGAAGTAACCCTTTCCAGCTCTTCCATTAAATTTGTGGTTGCTGTAGTAAAACATCTGAGGAAGTGTTCTGCTCAAAAAGCAGTATAGACATTCTTCTTTTCCCAATGTGTATTTATAGGGTATAGATACGGGTTTCAAGGGCAACTTTCTTTTTTTTTTTGGATGAGTATTAACACCCAAGTACATTTGTTTCAAGTTTCAAGCGCCCCATGTGATTTTTTAGCCCTAACGGTAATTTCCTGAGGAAACTGTCAGATTCCGGTCCTTGTGCTCAGACTTCTTCCATGGTATCCTGCAAGTGTGACTCTAACTGTTCAATGTGACAAAGCTCAGGGGAATATAGTAAATTTTTCTCACAATTGAGCCCTCAGATAAAATTTTCCTTCCCTACTAAAAAGATAAGCCTTTGAGGCTGATCTAAAGAATAAATCATTCAGATGAATCTGATCCAGCCATGCAGCAAGGCTGTCCTATCCTTGTAAAAAAAAAAAAAAAAGGAACGATGACTTATCTGTTATATATTATGACAGTTTCAGGTCTCTGGTCTATAATCATCACAACTGCTCTGATCAGCCCATGGAAGGGTGTCCTCATGACTTGTAGCACTAGAATTATAAATGTGATATATGAGTACTTTTTCATGCTATGGATGGACATTTAAAAGCAATTGATATGAAAGTTGTTCTTTTACAATATTTTTTTCGTAATATTTTAGTACTTAGTCTTATCCTTTCCATCCTTCTATAGCTTAGTTGTAGACATTCTGGCTGGATAGAGATAACCTCTGCAAACAGTTGGTTATGTAATCCTTGCAAAATCACAACTTTTAAAGTTATATTTAGATTCTTCATTGAGATATGATCAAACATGCCATTTGATCACAAGACCATTTCTAGACAAGACCTCGGAGATTAGCCACGTATGTTCTTTAGCTCTTAAGGGTGGATTTACGAAGACTATCTGAAAGTTACCTCAGCAAAATATTCTCAAATGAACGATCACCTAATTTGTGAATGAATGTAGGTCACTTTCTCAGTTTGCTGCTGCTTCTCATTAAGTTTCTGGTGCTATGGCAGTCTGTAGCAGCTTAATGCAAGCTTAATGCTAACCTTGGCATTACTAGTAGTATCATACTTTATCTTGTACAGTTGCTATCAAATTAAGTAACTAAATCCACCAAGATCACATATTTGTTTGAGAGAAAATAGCCTCTTGTGAGTGTTTTGTTTTCTGGCTTGCAATATGAAAGTAAATGAAAAAATCCAATTAAAAGTATGTTTGTGATCAATTATATGAGTTATATGTGTGGTTTTTTTCACAGAAAGCAATACACCTTCTGCACTCTAAGAAGCCTTGTCAAGTAGTCTTTTTCCAATACTTTGGAATATGCAATCTGTCTCCTCCATTCATATTTTAACATCTTGGTATGAATGCAATGCAAATGTTGCTCTCCTTTGGCTATCTTAACCATTTCTGCAGGCTAAAGATACTGTATTTCTCCACGTGTGCTAGCTGCTGGTTGAAATGACTGAATGCTTTTCCTATCGAAAGTAACTTATACGTTTCTACCAGCAGGATATATCTAGGCTTAGACATACCTAATAAAAAGAGAGTTACCTACTTCTGAATATAGCACAGATATTCCATTAGAAGATACAGACATGTCTACTTCAGGAAGAAAATCTTGCTTCTGATTTTGTTTTTCTTTTCTAAGTTAAATATTTTTATAATTTCTTAAGAAAATAAAAGAAAAAAATGTACAGAAGATCTTTAAAGAACTTTTCTCATCAGTTCAGTGTTATCTCATTCTGAGTTTAGTTACTAGGGTAAGAAGCCGCATGCACTCCAACTAGTCTAACCGACCCAAGTTCATGACAAATGGAATAAGTAGAAATTCAGGCCAAATTAAGATAATGAAACCTTTTGTCATGAATATTTAAGAGTATCTTGATTGGTCTGACAATAAGATCACCTTATCTGGCATGATGATTCTGAGTGTAAACAGAATGAGATGCTTATGTTTTAATTAAGGAAAAAGTAATCCTATTATATTACTCAGCTTCTGGGAATCAACACTTCAAAGCCTTTTAATTTGGTGACTGCATCTAGACTATTATGTTTAAACATGATGTTCAGCAACAGATATTCTCCTTTAAGATCTGACATGTTTTGTGGTCTTTGGTATATTTCAACAATGCGTTGCACAATGCAGTTATCTTTTGTATAAAAAAAAAAAAGCTTTCCTTTTTTGCCGTCTTAAGATTTACCATGTTGTAAGAAGTCTTCCCTGTTCTGAGAATAAGTATTTCCTGTTCATTTTCTGCATATGCTTGGGATATGTAGACTTCTTTGGCTCTTGGGCTCTTCAGTTAGAACATCTGATTTTGAAAATATTTATTTACTGAATTTAAAATAATTCACTTGCACAGAATGCCTCGTCATCCTTAATGATTTCTCTGTACCTTTCTAGTTAAAGGATTTTCTTTTTGAGATGGAGTAGCCAGAGCTGTGCATAATATTCAAGATGTGGACTCAATAGGTACTGTTAACATCACAAAGTTGTTCTCTGATTTATTCTCATTTTCTTTCCTAATGATTTTTCACACTGTGTTGTCTTTTGGACTACTAGGGAAAACCAAGCTGACATAAACTCATATAGAACATAAACTGTTCATTTTTACTGCTTCAAATTTTCACAATTTCACCTTACATTCCCTCAATTATAATATTGCAACAGAAATATTGTGTATTCAACATTATTTTTTTAGTAATTTACAGAGAATAAATATTAGGTACTATTTTGCTATTATCAATCAATAGAATATGAATTTTCATTTTGTAATTTAGTACAATTGCAGTGATGTCTGAAATAGCTGCTTTCTTTAATCTGTTTAAGAAAGACAACAGACAATTTCAGAAAATAGAACTGAAAGTGACCTGTATAGACTCATCGCACAATGAAGAAGGGTGTTTTTTCAAGCTGTACATACCTAAATATCTGAAATTATTGAATCATTATCCAATGCTAAGAAATATATTTGAAAAAAAAAGGCAACTTATAAGAACCTGTGGGAGGAGGAATTTCTGTACTATAGGAAATAACTTTTAACCAATGATTAATGCAGATCAAGTGAATCTCATAACCTGAGAAGATGATTTGGCCAAAGGTGAAAAGCAGTCTTCACATAAAGACTAATACGCATGCAAGCCTCAACTGAATTTAGGCTATCTTTCTTAATCCCTGCTTTTAAATGAAAGATGAGAGCTTGAATACATAGGCAGAAAAGGCCTCCCACAACATCCTTCTCTCTGAATCGGAGAGAGATGGATTTGATGGGTGGACTGTTCGGTGGATAAGGAATTGGTTGGATGGTTGCATCCAGAGTGTAGTGGTCAATGGCTCAACGTCCAGTGACAAGTGGTATCCTTCAGAGGTCCATACTAGGACCAGTACTGTTCACTATCTTCATCAATGGCATAGTCAGTGGGATTGAGTGCACCCTAAGCAAGTTTGCAGACAACACCAAGCTGTGTGGTGTGGCTGACACACCTGAAAGACAGGTTGCCATCCAGAGGGCCCATGTGAACCTCATGAGGTTAAATAAGGCCAAGTACAGAGTTCTGAATGTGTGTCGAGGCAACACCCAGTATCAATACAGGCTGGGGGATGAAGGGACTGAGAGCAGCCCTGCTGAGAAGGACTTGGGGATACTGGTGGATGAAAAACTGGACAGGAGCTGGCAATGTGCTCTCGCAGCCCAAAAAGCCAACGGCATCCCGGGCTGCATCAAAAGTGTGGCCAGCAGGTCAAGGGAGGTGATTCTGCCCCTCTACTCTGCTCTGGTGAGAGCCCACCTGGAGTACAGAATCCAGATCTGGACCTCTCAGCACAGGAAAGACACGGATCTGTCGGAGTGGGTCCAGAGGAGGGCCACAAAAATGATCAGAGGGCTGGAACACCTCTCCTGTGAGGACAGGCTGAGACAGTTGGGGTTGTTCAGCCTGGAGAAGAGCAGGCTCTGGGGAGACCTTATTACAGTACTTAAAGAGGACTTTTAAGTAAGATTGGGACACACTTTTTAGGAGGGTCTGTTGTGATAGGACAAGGTGTAATGACTTTAAACTAAAAGAGGGAAGACTTAGACTAGATATAAGGAAGAAATTTTTTTTACAATGAGGGTGGCAAAACACTGGAAGACGTTTCCCAGAGAGGTGGTAGATGCTCTATCCCTGGAAACATTAATGGTTGGGTTGAATGGGGCTCTGAGCAAGCTGATCTAGTTGAAGATGTCCCTGATCATTGCAGGGAAACTTGGACTAGACGACATTTAAAGGTCCCTTCCAATCGAAACTATTCTGTAATTATATCATTCTATGAAAAGGAATATAAATAAAAAGCAGAAGTCTGTTATATTGAAGCTTGTTAACCTACCCATATGATTTCAAATAGAAGAACAATTGTAAAGCCACTTGTGTTGTGTTTTAAAGAAAATAAACACCCTTAGCTGCCTTGGAAGAAACAGGAAAATATGAGCCAGGAGAAGGACACTTCTGAACATGGAAATGAAGTTCAGGGTTTGACAGGTAGATGAATATTGCTGATGATACACTTTAGCAAAGTGTATGTTACTCCCATTGCACAGTTCATAGAAGAATTCAGGAACCTGTGGAGGGAGCTGAAGATGAGCAATGTCTCTTGAATGTTCTCGAAAATAAAGCTAAAAAGAAAAAGAATAGACCACTCGGTTAAGTCATAGAGGGTTAAGAGACTGAATTTAACAAACAAACAGCATCCATTACAGACTCTTTGATGGAGAGAGACTCTTTACCAGGAATTGTAGTGATAAGACAAGGGGTAATAGTTTTAAACTGAAAGAGGGTAGATGTAGATTAGATATTAGGAAGAAATTCTTTACTGTCAGGGTGGTGAGGCGCTGGAACATGTTTTCCAGGGAAGTTGTGGATGCCCCATCCCTGGAAGTGTTCAAGGCCAGGTTGGATGAGGCTCTGAGCAACCTGATCTAGTGGAGGGTGTCCCTGCCCGTGGCAGGGGGTTGGAACTACATGATCTTTAAGCTCCCTTCCAACTCTAACCATTCTATGGTTCTATGATTTTATGAGTCTGTCCGTTCTGTATATAATAATTCTGTATACGCTATTCTACATGAGTTACTGAGGAAATTTTTTGTTTGTAGAATGGTATTTCCTTGCAGGTATGAAATGAATAATTTCTTACAGAAAGTCTTGCAATCAGCAAGGCCAATTCAGTGGTGAACCCACATTTTGGCAGACACCAAAGAGTTAACTACTGATATATGTTTTGCAATTGCTTAGTTCAAATTGATTAGGATCTTGATCTATATACTTGATGTAAATACATCATGGTAGTTGGTAAATGTGTTTGATTTTATGCCTATGTAGACTGATCATTTAATTCTAATTGTTTTAATAGCATGCTATAAAATATGATGTTTACATATCTTATACGACAAAGCTATCAGTTAGCTTAGACCAATTGAACTTTAGTTAGGCTAAATAAGATATAAGGCCAGCAAATATTGAAGGTGTGAGACAGATATTAACTTGATCCTCCCAAGGGGTCAAAATTTAGCAGGAACAGCTGCAGTGTTAAGTAATAAATATTTGCTTTGTTTATATTGAAATGAGATTATCTGTAATTCTGCGATATCTCACTATTTTATATAAATTAAGATATACTATTAGGATTAAAAAAGAGGTTGCCAAAATTCTGACTGAATTCCTCTGTATTTAAAATTATACTTGCATTGAGACTTCCCTCTGCAGATCTCAAAATCCTCCTTAAAAGACAATAAAATTTCTCAGCCAGTAAACAGTTTTCTGTCTCTAAAATGATCTGTATTTTTGAGGTTTGCTTATCTATTTTTCCTTTCTTAAACTTATTCTTTCTTTTCTTCTGTTTGTCCACATTTTATACCACTTTATCAAATGACTTTGCCATGTCATATCCTTATTTCTTTACTCTTTATTTACTCACTGGGCTATGTTAAGAAGTTGTTGAACAACATTCTTTTCATCTGTTACTGTGAAAGTCTTTCCCTTTATAAAAAAATTAATTGAGCTCTAGTAATTTGCAAGGCCATCGTCAACAGATATGGAAGTCTGTAAGGATTTGATATTGAGGCACTAGATAAAATTATGATATGTACATCTTGTTTATGTTTGTGAACATATTTTATATATACGTATATATGTAAATATACAGAGTCTTGTGTGTGTATATATGCTTTAAGGGACAATTGGTGCTGTTATACTTGACTGAAAATTATTAAAATGAAAAATTATTTAATATAAATGATGTATAAAAACTCATGGATTTATAAATTACATGTTTAAAAGATACATAATTGTTTGAGGAAACAGTTAACAAAGCCAAGAATTTTCAATATGTATTAAGAACAAAAACAAATCATAGGTCATGTATATTCGTTGCTAGATACTGAAGACATTTCAGAAACCTTTGATAAATTTATCTATGCTGCATCTGAATCAAACACAGACATGTATAGGTTCTATATGATGCTGTAACAAAGAAGTAAGAGACATCATGGCTAAAACTGCACATTTACAAACTAATTTGTCTATATAATGTATGGTAAAGAATCTTAAAAGACCATCTGAGAGTTCTCTGAACCTCTAATGTGAGTTATTAATACAATGTGGAAATATTAGGAAATGCTAAAAAATAAGGCACAGGGGAAGACCCTGGGAATTATAAACCCGTTGGAATGTCACATTAGTCCTTAAAGTATACTAACTGCCCTGTGTTTTAAGTAGAGTAACATTTTTTTTTGCTTTTGCTGCATTGCATTTCAATTAACCATCAGAACAAGTTGCACAGAGACCCTGTGGAAATCACCTTTGGAGGCTTTCATGACCCCACTTGGCAAAGATCTAAGCAACTGGTTTGAATTCAGGGTTGACCAGAACCTTTGTTAAGCAGAAGGTTGGTCTCAGTGACTATTGAGCATTGCTCACCCTTTTTCTACACTTTCTTGATATTTTGTAGTCTGTGTCGGGGCAGAAGGAGACTCGGCAAGCTACTCTTCTGGTGAGGAATGACTCATCTTATGTTAGGTTTAAATGAGATTGGGATGAAAGCATTTATTCACAATATTCAGAACCAACAACACAGCTAAAACTGTGACACTGACAAAAAAAACCAAAATGAATGCTTAACCTGTTCACATGAATGCTTTGGTTCTGTAGCAAATAAGTACATCAGTGAAACAGGAGATGGGTGTATACAGTATCTCCCTCTTACAGTAACAGTGTTAATCACTGTGAAACTCCTCTTTAATCTTAAAATCAGAAAGCTCTCCAGCTTAATTTTCCAAAGGACCTATTGTAATATTTCTTAATGCAGGCCTATTTGAGGTCCTGTCCCCCTTCTCCATATACTACACCTCAGATTGGGTACTGTTTGAAGAGCTAGAAATATCACATCTTGCCTTTGAATCTCTCCAGGAAGATTTTAATCTTCCATTCCAGGTTTAGTTTAACACTTTCATATCCAAGGTGTCCTCTGGTCATTCACCTTTACTTATACAGCTCAAATGCCTCTTTATTTCATCACATACCTGAATACCAAAAGATCTCTCCTTGTCTCAGTGGGGTGTAAAACTCTCTCCTCCTTCCCCTATTGCTGTTAGTAAAGTAGCGTGCATGTGCGTGTGTGTTTTTCAAGGTGAAGTCTTTCTCTCAGCAGACTCTCTGAATCATCCAGCTCCTTAACAATCACAGTTAATGCCACCAGTTTGGAAGAATAAATGCAGATTTAGATGAGACATAAGCATCTCAGTTGCACACCTTCAAGTAAACAATAGGTTTGCATGACTGAGATTCAGCATCTCTTTCTGAGATACTGTACAGCAGGAAATCAGATTACACAGTTTACTTGTGCACATCAGGTGTTAAGTGTAAGGAACTAATTTCTTGCAGATGCTGTTTTGTGTGCCTGTTCACAGTTATTATTCACATTCTGAAAGACTTCTTCAGAGGTCCATAACCATAACTTCTTGGTTTGCTATTTGGATTGCTCATACAATGCAGTCTCTTATTTGCATATAAAAGTTATATAGCAACATCTCTTTATGCATTGTTATCATTACTGGACTCCTTTGGTTTGGAGCATGACAAATAGAATGAGTTTGCTCAGACTTAAGCCAATGGCTTGGTAAAAGACATTGTCTACATCCCCATTAAGAAGAATAAGTGAACACCATAAAGAAGTGTAAGTGTTCAAGGCAGTGAGATAAATCTTCCACTTTTCCTCAGTAACAAAAATGTATTTGCTACAATTCTTCATTAACTCGAGGCAGAGATGATACTGCCTTATTAATACCCACTGGAAATTCATGAACATGACATAGTATTTCTTTTTATAGTTAAAAATGTTTTCTTTAATTTCAATTGCACTTGCTCTGCCAAAAGGACTAGATTTTTAAGATATGCATATCTGTGAAACTTATATATTATTTATGCTGCTATTATAATAAAATCTGGTTTGATATGAATGCACATCCAGTTAAAATATCTTTATTTTCATCCCAAAACAGAGCTATGTAAGTTTAATTGCATTCATGTTGTCTTTGGTAAGATCAATAGCAGTCTTAATTTACTAACAGAAAACATTAAAAGAGTTTCCATGAATATTAAGTAACACAAATCAATATGAATTTGAAATTAATTACTTGTTCTAGACAAAAGTAACCATGGTTTTAATTTCTTGAAATGTCTTTCAAGTTCATGAAGATGGAATAGTTCTGTTGTGTTTATATTGTGTTTATACTTAACACTACTTATAGGGGGAAGGCTACCAAAACCCATTCCCTACCAGAAATCTTGCATTTTTTGTGCTAAAAGATATGAGACAGAATTAGTTAAATAACATTGTATCCCTCCTTTCTCTCTATCAGTGAGAGAGAATTCACATAAATAATAGAAAATGATAGAGGGAATTAGTATAGTTCAAGAATTTTGTTTTTAAGAAATAATTTTCTGGAGGAAACTATGTATGGTTGGTCTATATACAGGAGGAGATAAATGTAGTGTTTATCATATTTTCTCAGCTTCCATCTAAATAGAAGTTAGTATTGAATCTTGCCTCAAACTAAGAGCTTTTCAGGAAAGGAGTCATTACACGGATTCCAATCAGTCATCCCATTGTAAATCTGGATTGCCTCTATTGAACTCACCAGTGTAACTCTGGAATTACTGCAGTGTAATTTGGCACATGCAGTATAACAAGATAAAAAACCCAGTAACATGATACAAAAAAAAAAATATATATGCACATAAAAATCATATTTCTTTCTGCAATGCAGTTAGAGGGTTTGTGTAAAGTTCTTTGCAAAGGAGTGTGCCAGAGAAGCAGGTTAAATGATATGCACAATGTTCCAAGCTACAACTGCAACTGCTGATTTTTCTGCAGCTGGTCTTGGTATCTGGTCGCTGCACAGTAGGCAGAAGTATAGACAGTCACAGAATCACTTCAGGAACTGCAAGGTATAATGGAAAAGATCCTTGTGTGCAAACATTCTGTAAATCATTTAAAATGGTTTAATTAGGCAAAATCGCCCAAAAGGTGATTTTTAATATTTTTTCATAAATCTCTTTCTGATCTTGAAATATTTGGTTTTACCATCAATGAAGCTGAAAAATACTGAGATAACACTTAAAGGTTTCATAGATTGCATTTGTCTTTCAAGAAATGAACTTTTCCTCATTGATTCTTGTGGGTGTATATTCAAAATGTATATAGTTGTGTGATAAGATATAAAATATTTTTCACATGAATTAGGATAGTTGCAATTCACAGGAGAAGCAAAATGACAAGTGATTTGTACAGCTTACCCTTGGACTGTGCTTCTGTAAAGTTTTTCATATGACATCATATCTGACTTTATTTTAGTATATGAATGTCAAGAAATCATATTGTTATAATAGTTTCTCCAAGTAAAGAGGTCTGTTAACACGGGTACTCTAGTTTCTGTTAATCACTTTTGTAAATAGAATAAATCTAAATTAAAAACAACCTTAATTCAGAGCCTAAGATAGACTTTACATATGTAAAGGTGACACCCAAGAAATATACGAGGTTTTGTAAATTTATTTTTTTTTTGTCATGGTTTAACCCAGCAGGTAGCCAAACACCACACAACAGCTCATTACTTCCTCCCCACTCCTCCCCAGTGGGGTGGAGGAGGGAATTGGGAAAAACCAGTAAAATTCATGGAATGAGATAAAAACTGTTTAATAGGACAGAGAAGGAAGAGAAAATAGTAACAATAATAATGATAAAAGGATATATAAAACAAGTGATTCACAATACAATTGCTCACCACCCACTGCTTGATTCCCTGTCCATCTCCAAGCAGCGATTGCCGATTCCTGCCCCCTGGCCAACGCCCATTTTTACACTCAGCATGACATCTGTGGTATGGAATATTCCTTTGGCCAGCTTGTCCTGTCTATGTTCCCTCTCAGCTTCTACAGGAAGCTAAAAAACAGTCCTAGACTAATGGAAACATCACCTGGCAACAACTAAACCAATATGTATTATCAATATTATTCTCATACCAAATTCGAAACACAGCAGGTATGAGGAAGAAAATTACTTCTATGCCAGCTGAAACCAGGACAATTTTAAAAAACTATTATGGACTCTTCATGTTTAGGAAAGGTCACTGACAGGTGAGACAAAAAGACTCTCTTCCTTATGCAATTTTTCAGGACAGTATTTCCTCCTAGTTTTGGGAACCCTGTCTTGAAATAGAGGGAGAAAAGATGCCATAAATTTATGTACATGAACATTCTCAGCGAAAAAATGCACAACTGATGAATTTATCTCTATCTACAGTGATAGAAAGGTTTTTACTATTTCTCTAACTATAAAACTACATCAACCTCACTAGCCAAACTAAACCCACTCCACCAATAATAAATAAATTCTAGAACATTTACAAACCATTAAATATTAAAAAACATTCTCATAGTCTTGAAATCTGCTGTTCATTACCTCCTGCCCCTGTGCCAAATGCAAATATGCACAATGTTCACTGGATGGTTGCCAATATCCCAAACAACTACCCACTTGTTAAATCATATGTGGCATTTTGAAACTGACAGCCTTGTCTTTCCAGTCTGCTTCTAGGAATCTGTCCAATAAAATATGTATTAAATAAGAAAATATTGAATATTGTGTTCTAAACACAGTGCTTTTCATAACAGGGGAGAAACTATAAATGAAAGAAGTGGAAAAAAGTAAGCTGCTGTGTTGTTCATGAAGCTGATGGTACATTCCAAGTAAGGCAGAAATAAGCAGCACCTTATTTCACAAGCTTTGTTTAAAAGGAAAAATGTCTATTCACTCGATGTACAGTGCATTTTTCCATCCTCATTTGCACACATATCACTCTCCTATCTTCATTAAATAGTTTATGTAAGCATTTAAGGATACAGCCTACCTTTATTACAAGGTTATAGGGGCTTGCCTTTAGTTAATATTTACTCCAGTGTGCTGATTAACGAACTGATGGAATCAGCTCTTGCATTTTGAAAAGATTTACTTTTTTGGGGAAAAAAAAAGTCATCTATCTACTAAGATTTCTAATATCCCTGACTGGTTTCTCAGTTTCCTCCTATTTTAAATTATTGGAATTTCAACAGCAAGAAACAGAATTTGCAATTTAGAAAAAGTTGTGGTTTTTTTTTTTTTTTTTCCTCCACACAGTGGGAATAATTAAGATTTTGGGGCTGCTTAACAGTTTAAGGCCATTATGAACAAATTACTTTTTTAATTTACATCACGCTTTTGAGCAAAATATGATGTTTTCAATAAATCCAACAAATCAAGAGTAATTGGTTTGCTCAAGCTTTCTGTCTCTGATCATAATGATGTCCTAGAAAAACAAGCTAATGAGAGAGACAAAAACCTTCACTCCAATCACTGACAGATGTTGGAGAAGTTTGCATCTGAACTTTGTGGATCATGCTGCTTTTTCTTTAACGAGCCTAAGCTTTTTTAGCCTGTCTGTAGTAAAATAGAATGCATTGTAAGCATACCAAGGCTGTGGAAAAACTTTGCAGCTCCTAAAGTTAAATGCAATGCGATTGATGCATCATTAGAGATCTAAAGTTGGAAGCTAAATTAGTTATTGAACTGCCAGTAGGCTGATACAATCCATTTTATTGTGACTGGACAGTAAGACTGATGATCACATATATCCTCATATCACAACAGAATTAGTTCAATATCTCAGTCATATAGATACTGTTGTCGTTTAAAACAATGTTACGACAGAAAGACTGCTTTAGATGGGGACGGCTTTTTTTTTCTTCTTTTTTTTTTTCTGAATGACAAATAATCTCAGCTGCAGAAAGACAGTTGTACTGCCTTTGAAGAATAAAGGGTGTATGTGTCCCATATCAGGAGATCACAAGAAAAGTTATGTCCTATAATCATTATGGTCCAGATGGTCCACGTAAACATGCTACTGAGCTGTCTCATGAATATACACATACAGTCCCACAGTGAGTCAACAACTTGTTAAAAATTTTGCTGGCTTTACTTCCTTGTTTTGTGTGATTGCATTGTTGATATATTTTCCTTTTTTTTTTTTTTTTAATTTTAATGGCATGGCTATACAAACAAGATAGGTGATAACCTAAAATTGGCCTAGGACTTGCCCAGGTTCACACCTGTTATCCTATGACAAAAAAGGCAGGTTTTATCCCTGTTCCACTCATAATGCTGAGAAGAAGACCCTGCATATGAGTAATAACATGGTGAATAGTTGATGTACTGCAAACCCACTTCCTAACTTGCCACTTCAAACTTGCTCATGTTAGTAAACTTGGGATAATACTGAAACCAGTAGGACAGTATGGTTTAATAATGCATTCCAAATTAGTTGTTGGCCACGTTTCCTATGACAGATTCAACGGCTCAGTTACAGGTGCTTTTAATAATGCATTCCAACACAGTTGTCATCCATGTTTTCTGTCACAGATACAATGGCTTAATTACAGTCACTTTCTTAAACATTTTGTCTACATATTGCAGTCTGTGTACAGTAAAGGAGAAAGTAGTGTCCTAGTCTGCATCTTCAGGAAAAGAAAGCCCACTCACTGCATACGTTCTTGGATAATACAGGAGTTACTACCATGTCTTTCTCAAGCAGTTGCATTTTCAAACTGCTTTGTATCAGTAGCTTACAGATTTTTTTATACTTCTTTAAAACATGCTGATAAACGTAAGCTTGCTTAACATACAGAAACAAGACAAACATGTTCAGGCTGGAGAAGAGAAGGCTCCAGGGAGATCTTATGGCCGCCTTCCAGTACCTAAAGGGGGCCTACAGGAGAGCTGGGGAAGGACTTTTTACTAGGGCTTGTAGCGATAGGACGAGGGGGAATGGCTTTAAACTGGAAGAGGGCAGGTTTAGAGTAAACATTAGGAAGAACGTTTTCACTTTGAGGGGGGTGAGGCACTGGCACAGGTTGCCCAGAGGGGTTGTTGAGGCCCCATCCCTGGAGGTGTTCAAGGCCAGGCTGGACGTGGCCTTGGGCAACCTGGTCTAGTGGGAGGTGTCCCTGCCCATGGCAGGGAGGTTGGAACTCGATGATCTTCAAGGTCCTTTCCAACCTAAACCATTCTATGATTCTATGATTTTTTCTGAAAATGCTTTCTTATGATGTGCTATTTCTTGCTGAAAGCAATTTTTGAATTACAATGAATGATACTTGGGAGATAGCTTTATAACTTTATGATTATAGCAAATTGATGTGTTTCAAATAAATTCATTTGTGACAAACCAAATATATTTCAAAATCTTTCACCAAATAAAAGACTATGTCTGGAAATTAGCTCAGAGAGACTCCAACCAGGAACTTTCACAAATTACTACCATGACCACTGGGATATAGTGAAGTGAACTCTGGCTTCAAATAGAAATTCTATCTTTTACACATGGAAGTATTCTTGGAACATAGCTATCTCTGAAAAAAAGAAAAAATTGGCTTTGACAAGTCTGTTCTTTTACTACTATTTTAATCCATATAATTCTCAAGAGAAGTACAAATGGTTCCGACTCATTGAAAAATTGGGCAGGCAAACCAAAGAATATTAAATATAAAGCATAATGTCTTTGGTAGTGACCAATGCAGGGTGAGCTGTTGATTTTCTGCAAACAGCTGTGCTTGTAAAGAGACACACAATCATGGACCTCTCTCTTTGTCCTTTTCTTTGTTGAAAGGAAAGGCAGGCACGGAAGATTGTCCCCCTTTTCTGTGCCTTTTCGTACTCTAGTGACTGCTGTCTGACACAACAGCATAAGCAAGATTTTAGTGAAAGATTATGTATGTAGTTAGCTGCTGCTTAGAAACAAGTTTAATTTAAATGATATTATTACAAAAAAAAAAAAAAAAAAAAAAAGTAGTCCAGCTCTATAGCAGTCTGAAGCTCCACACTCAGATTTTCTTTGTTCTTAGCAGGGGTTGAATGTCAGGAGCTGAATGTTTTTGCTATCTAAGCTAGCATTCAAATCATTCAAACTTCATACAGCCCCATGTAGAAGATTTTACTCTGGACATAACCATGACAGGAAAATGAACTCGGACAAATTTACAGATTGGCCAAGCCAAAGATCAAGTAGAAATAAGAATTTGGAGAGCTGTGAAAAATTCTGAATGGTAGTTAGGAATATTAGTGTATAGACTTTTTTTCTTGAAAAAAAAAAAACAAACAAACAAAACATTCTATAAGCTTCTTTTTGATTGTTCATTTTTGCTATCAGTAATTTACTCAATAAGCAAGATTAAGGATAAACAAGAATAGAATTTTCATAGCTTCTTTTGAGGATACGGTTTGTGTTTGACAAATTATGTGTATGTGTACGTAAGTGTGTGATTAAAGGACAAATTAAAAATACTAATATTGCAACTATAACTCACATATTCTTTTCTTTCCCTTCTTTAATTGTATAAATAAAAATTACTCAGTTCCAGCTCCAGTATAGACTAGATACTTGTTCATGATAAATGAACTAATTTATGAAAAATAGTGTAAAAAGGAGATTTATGTTTTATAAAATTATATTATTTCAGTCATTATTCCTTTCCCCTGAAATGTTGTAAAAAACTCATGTTTGCTGAATGTTGTAAGTGAAACTATTGGTTTTGGACAAGTATTGTATAAGTCATTTAAACTATAGAATTAAATACTTACATTAGCTTATTTCATTTGCTACACGTGGTGTAAAGTGTGATTAAAAACAAACAGGATGACAAGTCTTTTTTTGAGAAGTGTTTTATTTTTCCTTATTTACAAGCTTTTTTCCACTGGGCATATTCTTTTCCCTGATAAAATAATATCCAGTTTAATGACTGCTTGGTCTCTCTCAGCTAAAAATCTGCATTTTTGGGCCTGATCCAAAAAGAAGTGAAATCAATGAAAATCTTTCCATTTGTTTCAGAGGGCTTTAAGTCAAGCTTTTAGCTAAGCAGCTGTTTGGTACTTCTAAGCAGTACAAATCGCTTATTTGGATAATACGCATTTTTCTGTACTGTACAGCTACTCTATGTAAATTTTGAGTTTCATAACAACACTTCTCTTTACAAGTGACATTCTCCAATTTCATCATGTGTACCTGATCTGAATATAAGTTGTAATAGGAATAATTGTTCGATGTGATAACTAATTTGACTGAAGTAAAAAACAAGGCTGTCAAACCAGAAATGCTAAATAATAATGTTTCCAGGAAGCAACTAACACTGGTGACATTGTCATCTATTCCTGTAAAAAGCTATGATGAAAATGAAATATCTCGAATACAAATTCAGATGATTCATGTCAAATGCAGCCTTTAAAATGCTGTCAGGATAAATGAAAAATGTAATGTCATTTGCAGCCAACTTCACATAGTTCTGCCATTAGAAACACAGCTGAGGTTATAAATAGCTATTTTTACACAAAGCCAACACTATATGTGAAGCAGACAATTTAGGTTTTCTCCCATCAAAAATAGTCCTTACATACAGTACATCAGACAGAAATTTTAAAATGCAACAGGAATACACTTGAAAGGCTTACAATACCTCAATTCTTGAAAAGATATTGTAGCAGAAGTACATTATGTTATCGTGTTGTTAATAACACTATTGTTCTCAAAATGATGTGCTATCCTGAATGATTCTAAATAAGAGATTATTGGTCTACTGCTCCATGGGGTAATAGTACATAGTAGTACATTGGCTAGCACAAAAGTTTTGTCATATTAGCTTAGTACTACTCTCCAGAAATAGGGGAATGTTTGAGTCATAGATTCTACATATGGCCTCATTCTGCTATAGTTCTGTACAGAAACTGTATTGCTTCCCTTCTGCTCTTGAATGTCAGTTGCTTTTCTCTTCCCATGCCCCATTTCTTTATTATCCTTTCCAAACTTTTGGCATGAAAATTCATAGCTTTTAGAAAATGCACTGCCTATCTTACAAGTTTTAGTCTTTTTCCTGATCAAAATACTTCAGATTATGTTACGTATTAAACTCTTTCACCCACTGAAATAAAACACTATGATTTTCTTAACTAATGTTTGCAACTAAGAGGGCATACAGAACATTGTTCTGTCCACCACATTATGGTCTAGGAAATAAACTTTTCCTTTAATTGCCTAATAGAATTAAATAGTCATTTTCTGTTAAAAATCAGTGACCAATGTAATTTTAACTTATAAGTGTGCTTTTGAAATTCTGAACGACCTTGCAGGAACTCCATGCTCATTTTTAACCTACTTACTAGGAAATACAATAATTTAATTCAGCTGTTTTAACAGTGATATTTTTGTTGTTGTTTTATAAAGTTACTAGATGTTAGTTACTACCTTGAACACAGAATGGCACACAAGATCACAGGATGGCTGAGGCTGGAGGCACCTCTGGAGTTCTAGTCCAACTCTATGCTCAGAGCATGGTCAGACAGAGCAGGTTGCTCAGGTCTGTGTCCAATCAAGTTTTGACTATCAGCAAGGATAGATGCTCCACAACGTCTCTGGACAGCCTGTTCCGGTGTTTACCCATATGTGAGAAGTGTTTTCTTACACTCAGACAGAATTTCCTGTGTTTCAGTTTGTGCCCATTGCCTCTTGTCCTGTCACTGAGCACCAATGAGAAAATCTTGTCTCTGTCTTCCTTACTCCCTTAGTGGAGTATTTATACACATGGATAAGAACCTCCTGAGCCTTCTCTTCTCCATGCTGAGCAGTCCCAGCTCTCTCATCCTGTCCTTATATGTCAGATGCTCCAGTCCGTTAGTCATCACCAGTCTACAGGAAGGGCTGTTTCATATGCTATTTCTATATAATATCACCATAAATGCTGGGATGCAAATGAGAAGAGGTCAGTCAGTGAAACAATATTTCAGCAATGTCGGAACCAGTCCCAGCATGACAGAAGTATCACTTTATGTCTGTTGTTCAAAATAACATACTTCCAAACCCATAGTAATTCCTGTATGACCTACTTTCAGCAGCAGCTTTTATTTCAGCAACAGAAGACTCAGATCTGTGAGCAGCTCATACTGCAACTTAGTCAAGTGCCAGCTTCACATAGTCACACAGAACACAAGCAGCAAAATTAAATGTGATTGTTGTGGTATCTAGTGTATTCATACCAACACATATTTTTTCTTCTTTTCTGTAGCTAAGACTTTGACCTTTCTGACTCAGTAGGAAAACTTAACCTAATAGGCGTAATTATGGAAATATTCCTAGAAAAAAAAAAAAAAAAGAAAAAGTGGAGCACAAGTCTGTGGCCATGAAAAAGTAGAAAATAAGTGAAATCTCAAGAACTTCAGCCTGTGTAACATGGATTAAGAAGCACTCACAATAACAAATTTGATATTTGTTAGATGAATAGAAATGACTGACTGACTTCGTAGCAGTTTTCAGACTCAACTTTATGAGGGCTTTTTGGTTTTGATACTCTGTTCTGTTCCCTGTTTATTATAACAAGGTAAAAGAACTTAGGGCAGATGGGAACCCACCAGAAACTGGGTAAATGCTTTCTGAGAGTATTCTTCCATCTGTTTCTATTTTCTTCTATACAGTGGCTTTGTTCACTCTCTTTAAAGGGTAGCCAAATAAGAAGGAACAAATTTTTGGATCCGTTCTTAGAAGAGGATTTTTTTTTTCTTTGGTCCAAATCCAAAATCTGCAGATCCCTTCCTTAACAGCTGCAAGAAATGACATAATTTAGGCATCAGTATTTTTCACTTTTTTAAAATAAAAAATCTTTTATGAAATCTTTTCTATAAATTCTTTCCTACACTGATAAAAAATATATTGAGGAAAAATACTGATCATGCTGCTGAAACATATTTTGTACTTGTAGAAGACACATGGGGCAAGTTTGTCCTATGAAATTTTTCCTTGAACATCTGTTTTCATGCCATGTAGATGGATATGGCTGCTGAATATACTTCGATTATTAATTAAAATTTGTTAAAATGGCTAAAGAACTTACCATACCCTTCAGTACAGATTGTAGGAAAGTGTAACATTTCATTGTAGCTTGCATTTACAGAGACTAATTACTCAACACTTTCCTAATAGTAGTAAAGATAGTAACTGGTTAAATGACTTAAAACTACACTCCTCTTGTATTTGATGGAAATTTCCAAAATAAAGCTAAAAAAAAATCATTATATCAGTCATAAATTTGTTCTTCAGAGCCTTCGGGTACTTCTGGAAAGTTTCTTTTAGTAGAGATTGCTTTCATAAATTAACATTATTTCAAATGCTTTACATGAAATTATCCAGTACTGTCGGGAAAAAAAATTAGTAACTTTTCAATTTACTACTGCTATGACTTCATGTTGTGTATATGTGTGTATATATAAATATATAAAATATCATGTTTCTTTCTAGAATCAACAGGTGTTACTCTGTTCTTATGATTTTATCACTACATAGAGAAAAACCAGATTTATATCAAACACTGCAAATGCAAATGTTGGGGGTTGTTTTTCAATTCAACTGATGCATTTGCTGCTATTTTTAAAGCTGAGTGCACAGGATAGTTTTAGACTTAATGAAGCATGTGAATTTATAGGTTTTCTGTGAAGTCAATCAGGGACAGTGAAGGCAATACAGTATAATCTAACAAATATTCTAGATTGACCTCTTCTTGTGGCTTAATGTGATATCTAGCATTAAAATCTAAGATTAAGAATTCTAAAACAACCCAAAAGCTTTTAAATAAAAGGCAAGAAAAATCTCTGAAAATTCAATATATTCTGTAAACTATTAGAAGAGACATTGTTTTTTCTGTAAAAGTACATCATCTGGCACAGTGTATGGTTACGTGGGCCATGCTACCCTTTCATTATGTGACTATTTAACTGTACAATGTCCTTTCATACACAGAAATCAGTATCTGTGTTTTGTGAAAGGATAGTTACTAAACACTACAGTTATAATGGCATAACCAAACTGTAGCATTGAGGGATGTTTAGTTACGCATAGACTTACTGAATTATTTTTTATTTCAATAGTGTTATGGTAGGCTAGAAAAACCGTAAGTGTGGCTATTGAACAGATCTTTTTAAAAAAAGAACAAATTAGAAACTTGTATATTGGGTTTGTATGGCAATATTTTAGTAGTGGGGGGGATGCAGGGGTGGCTTATGTGAGAAGCTGCTAGAAGCTTCCCCCACGTCCAATAGAGCCAATGCCAGCCGACTCCAAGATGGACCCGCCTCTGGCCAAAGCTGAGCCCATCAGCAACAATGGTAGCACCTTTGTGATAACATATTTAAGACGGGGGAAAAAGTTGCTGCACAACAGCATCTGGGAGAGAAGAGTGAGAATATGTGGGAGAAACACCTCTGCAGACACCAAGGTCAGTGAAGAAGGAGGGGGATGATGTTCTCCAAGTGCCAGAGCAGTCATTCCCCTGCATGGTGAAGACCATAGTGAGGCATGCTGTCCCCCTATGGCCATGGAGGTTAACGGTGGATCAGATATCCACCTGCAGCCCATGGAGAACCCAACACTGGAGCTGGTGGATGCCCCTGAAGAACTCTGTGACTCTGTGGAGATACCACGTTGGAGCAGGCTCCTGGCAGGACCTGTGACGAAATAGAGAGGAGTCCATGCTGGAGCAGGTCTGCTGGCAGCACTTGTGACCCTGTGGAGAACCCACTCTGGAGCAGTCTGTTCCGGAATGTCTGCACCTTGTTGAAAGGACCCACACTGGAGCTGTTTTTGAAGAACTGCAGTCCATGGGAGACACCCCATGCTAGAGCAAGGGAAGAAAATGAGGAAAAAGGAGCAGCAGAAACAACATGTGATGAACCAGCCACAACCCCATTCCCCATCCCCCTGTGCTGCTTCGGGGGAGGAGATAGAAAAGCCAGGAGTGAAGTTGAGCCCAGGAAAAAGGGAGGGGTGAGGGGAAGATGTTTTAAATTTGGTTTCATTTCTCATTATCATGGAATAATCACTACCCTCAGCCAAAGTTTGCCTTTTGAACTGCTACATAGAATGCAATAATTAGTCTTTGTGCTTTGGTTGTGGAACTCTATCATAGTAAAGTCAATTCACATGCAGCATAAGAGCCATAATACCTTAAATGATAATTAAGACATCATAATAAGAGTTGAGTGGGATTTCAGTACATACTGAAAATGATGCAGTTGCTGGTCTGCATGTACAATTTCATCTTCTGAATTCTGTCTGTCCTGCGTTTTGTCAAAAAGTGCTTTTAGTAATGTGGCCTATACGTTCTGGATGTACTGAAAATGTGGGTGTGATTACATCACTGAGTGTTAAGCTAGTAATGGACATATATATGTATGTATATATGCCCATTGTCCGTACATATATATATAGATATATAGACAGATAACGCAGCATCTATTCTGAACACCAGTTCACAAATTTGACACCTGTCCGGCATACCATTCCAACTCTCCCTAGCAACACACCAACTCTTCGCAGTAACAATCCATCTGTCTGTGTTACCAATCCAACTGTTCACAAGAAAACCTAAAATCTTTCCAGGATCAATCAATCTCGGTATACTGCCAAGCTATTTTCCCCTCCATGTTAAAATGACACAGGTTCTTATGCAACAAAGTACTATTTCTTTAAAGGGCCAAATCTGTTGTTATCCACTGGTCTTCAGACATTCATGTAGCTGAAATATGAGCTACAAAAATTAGATAACTAAAAAGAACAGAGGAAAACCAATTAAATTTCATCACTTGTGCCAAATAAAACAGAATAATATTTTTTAGAAATCATATACTCTGACAACACCTTCAACACTGGGCATATCTCCATATGGGAGTACAATGCATAACTTTGAACAGAAATTGAAAGGAAGATAATTTTCTGCAATCACAGAGCACATTTTACACTAGAAAATATGCAGTATTTCTTTGGATGAGTGCTGAGTACTTTATATATATTGCAAAATTCTAAATGTAATTATCTGTATTCATTTCTCTCTCTCTCTCTAATGCTATGAAAATAACCATTTATGCATGTCATTTACCCTATTTCCAATCTTATTTATTCTGTCTTTAAGCTTCAGCGACTCCGTGGTTCCCTGTGTCATTTTTCTTCATCTCACAATACAGGATCAAAGAGTAATTCCAATGTACATCTGTTTTTTTATGGTCCCAAAGGATAAATGAGGCTGGCAGGGACCTCAGGAGATCTCTAGGCCACCCAACAGCCCAAAGCAGGGCTAGGTATTGGGTGAGACCAGGCTGTTCACGGCTTGGTCCAGTTGTGACTTTAAACACTCCAAGGACAAAGATAGCACAGCTTTCAGAGCAACCTGCTCCACTACCTCACTGTCCTCACAAGGAAAAAGTTTCTCCTTATATCCAGTCTGAAACTCTCTTGTCTCAATGTACACCTGTTGTTTCTTGCCCTTGCTCCCTGAAATTCTGTGAGGAGCCTAGTTCCATCTCCTTGATGACTCTTGTGTCAGCTGTGGGGTCTGTTAGCTGCACTGAAGCTGTCTCTTCTCTAGGTTGACCCAGCCCAGCTCCCCGGGTCTTTTCTCACAGGGCAAATTCTACAGCCCCCACCACCTTTGAGGGCCTCCACTGAGCTCCCTCCAGTTTCTCCATAACCCTCTTGTCAGAAAAAAATGGGAAAAAATGGATGTAGTATCTAGATGTTATCTGATATGACTGCCACGTAGAGGGAGTCAAGCCATTCCTTAGATTTACAGGCTATGCCACTGTTCATGCAGCCTAGGAGGTTGTTGACTGCCTTTGCTGTCAGCACACACACCATGTGCTCATGTTCATCTTGCTGCCTATCTCCATCCCAGGGCCCTCCACCCCCAGAGAGTGGTGTTGCAGGTGGTGGTTTTTTTCCCTGTAATGGTAAAAGTTTCTTGGGATTTGGAAAGCCTAACGTTTTTCCCTGCTGAATTTCATAATGTTCTGGGCAGCCCATTTCTTCAGCCTTTTCAGAGCTCTATCCTTGAGTGTATTGACTGGTACCCCTAATTTGGCATCATTTGAAAAGGTGATGAGAGTGTGCTCTGTCACCTCCTGCTCATCACTGATGATCTGTCATGTTGTGCTCATCATTGATAGAGAAGATAAAGAGGGAAGGTCCTTATGCAAGCCCCTGTAGTAATCCACTTGTCACAGGCATCTGGGTAAAGTATGACCCATTAACCACCTTCTGAGCTCCATCATCCAAACATATTTGATCCATCTGGTTGTCCAGCCATGCACACTGTAATGGCCCAACTTCAATATCACAGATGACAGTGTCAAAATGTTGCTGAGGTCTATGCAAATAACATCCACTACTGTCCTTGTATACACAAATTTAGTCATTTTATCACAGAAGGCAACCAGGTTAGTTAAGCACAATTTACTCTTGGTAAATCCATGCTGGTGACTTCAAATCACCTATCTACCTTTATGTGCCCAGAAATGTGCTCCAAGACGACTCATTCCATGATTTTCCCAGGAAATTAAATGAGGCTGAGCATCCTGTAGTTCCTGGGACTGACCTTTTGGTCTTTTTTGAAGAAGGCTATGACATGTACCTTTCTCCAGTCAACAGAGACCTCCCTTTCCTTCTCAAAGACTATGAAAAGAAATTAAAATGAAATTGCTATTTTTAAATATTTTCAAAGCTTGCACATTTGTCATTGAATACATTTTATTTTGTTGAATAACAATAGAGATATTGAAATTACACATCTCTTCTGCACATGGCTTAACATTTGATTTCAGCTGAAGTTGGATTCTTTTTCACGGCACATAAATTCTTCCAGGAATGAATTACTGATATGAAGTTTCTGGCTACAGAATATATCTTGGAAATCTTCAAGAGCATTGTTGTCATGGCTTACTGTGGCTTGTAAGATGTCAGTGGAAA
>NW_009649320.1:3749659-3767045 GCF_000708025.1 Charadrius vociferus | reverse complement strand
CTACACGACATCTTGGTCTCAAAGTTGGAGAGGCATGGATTTGATGGATGGACCACTTGGTGGATAAGGAACTGGCTGGACTGTTGCACTCAAAGATTTGTGGTCAATGGATCAATGTCCAAGCAGAAACCAGTGATGACTGGCATTCCACAGAGGTGGGTACTGGGACCGGTTGCTGTTCAACATCTTTGTCGGTGACACAGACAGTAGGACTGAGCGCACGCTCAGCAAGTTGGTTGACGACACCAAGCTGTGTGACGTGGTCAACACGCTGGAGTGAGGGATGCCATCCAGAGGGACCCGGACAGGCTGGAGAGATGGGCCTTTGTGAATCTTATGAAATTCAACCAGGCCAAGTGCAAGGTCCTGAGCCTGGGTCACAGCAATCCCAAGCACAAATACAGGTTGGGTGGAGAATGGATTGAGACCAGCACTGAGGACAAGGACTTGAGGGTGTTGGTTGATGAGAAGCTCAACTTGATCCAGCAATGTGTGCTTACAGCCTAGAAAGCAACCTGCATCCTGGGCTGCATCAAAACAAGCGTGGCCAGCAGGTCAAAGGAGATGATTCTCCCCCTCTACTTTGCTCTTGTGAAACCCAGCTGGAGTACTGTGTCCAGCTCTGGAGCCCTCAACGTAGGAAAGACATGGACCTGTTGGAGCAGGTCCAGAGGACGGCCATGAAGGTGACCTGGAGGCTGGAGAACCTCTCCTATGAGGAAAGGGCTGAAAGAGTTGGGGTGGTTCAGCCTGGAGAAAAGAAGGCTCTGGGGAGACCTTATAGAAGCCTTCTAGTATCTGAAGGGGGCCTAAAAGAAAGCTGGAGAGGAACCTTTTACAAAAACATAGTGATAGGATGAGAGGTAATGGCTTCAAACTGGAATAGGGTTGATTTAGAATAGATATTAGGAAGAAATTTTTCACTATGAGAGTGGTGAGGCACTGGAACTGGTTGCCCAGGGAAGTTCTGGATGCCCCATCCCTGGAAGTGTTCAAGACCAAGCTGGATGGGGCTTTGAGCAACCTTGGTCTAGTGGTAGGTGTCCCTGCCCATGGCAGGGGGGCTGGAACCAGATGATCTTTAAGCTCTGTTCCCACCTAAACCATTCTATGATTCTAAAAGATGAACAACCAACTTAATCAGCTGAGGAATACGTGAATGATTCTAAATTAACCTACTCTTCACTCAAAGGAAATTCAGGCAGTGTTTCAAGCGAACAGTCTAAAGATTATTCATATGAATTAATAGTGTAGGCTTGAGTACACAAATTTGCTAATTGCAGTAGTAATTAAATATGTTTCCTGAGAGTTTAGAAACCATTTTTAAGTAGTTTCTATTGCTCTCATTACTGCAATTCATCTGAAGTTCAGTTAA
Source organism: Charadrius vociferus (assembly GCF_000708025.1). Lineage (NCBI taxonomy): Eukaryota > Metazoa > Chordata > Aves > Charadriiformes > Charadriidae > Charadrius > Charadrius vociferus. The sequence continues at coordinate 3,765,670 of NW_009649320.1, read as the reverse complement.
TTCATATTCTTTAGGTTGTGGGTCTTTTAAAATAAATAAAATTGTGCAAAAAAAGCCAACATGACATATACTAATAAGTTACATTGCTGCCTAGTCAATTGTACCTAATTTTTCTTTTAGATCAGTCCTTAAATAGATATATCTGGATGATTTTTAAATCTTGTTCACCTACAAGAGAAGATGGCTTTGCGCTGCTTTTTTGTAAGCAGAAAATTTTATTCTCTCTTCTGCTGGTACTGTCCACAACCTCAATAGCTGGGAAACTAAGGTGGAGGTTGGTTCATGTCTCATGCATGAATTTTTGAGGTGCCTGTGGAGAACACTAGCAATGTAGAAAAGTTGTAATACGAGGTTTTCCACTCTTGCTGCTGAACAGTGTTAGTAAGTGGGTTTTGTGCTTTATTTTACTTTATTGATGTGTGAAAAACAACTTTATTTATGCTTATAGCACAAGTAGCATACCTTATTGGTCCTACTGGCTTTTAAAAATAGCCACCTTCTTGTAAAATGTTCTGTGAAAATCAGTTCAACTTTTTTTTTTTTTTATGTCCAAATCATCACTGAGATGTTGGAGATAATATGCTCCTTGTCCTCCATGCAAGTTGTTCCATACATGCACATGTTCTTATTATTGTTTGTATTTCTGTACTTTTTTCCACTGTCCAACATGTACTTAAGAGGAATTAACATGCTAAAAAATAGGTCATATAGAATATGTAGTGGATTAAAATATAATTTGAATGGGGGGAAAAAAAAAGCTGACTAAGATAATAAAAAAATTACTGATATTATAAGTAGGTCCCTAGATATTATTGGCATTTTAATAGTCAGAAAGTTTTCAGTCCAGCAAGGTAATCTAATAGTCCTCAGCAGTAAAATCCAGCTCTCAACAGATGTCCTTATTCAGATGAGTTGCCCTGTACATTCTGAATAATTAGATTGTACATGGGTGGCTTGAACTTCATTGCTTGGTGCAAAGAGCTGACTCGCATCTCTTCAGGTCATGTGAACTTAATTTGGGATCTGTAATGTAATGGAGGGTAGGCTTTGTGCACAATTCACATGCCAGACTAACAACAGGGGATTCGTAGGGGTGAGAGGGTTGAATGGATGAAAACACTGCTGTATTGTACACTCACACTTTAAACCTAATTTGAAGATAGACTTTCACCTTTTCAACTCTTTCCTACATTCAGTCGCAAAGCACAATTGCTCAGGCTTTATACATGCCATGACTTTGGCCCTGCAGTCATAAGCAGAGATGTCGCAGTTAGTTGACCTAAAATGTGTATCAGCACTAGGCACCACTTAGGAAAATGTCTAAAACCAAGTAAAACTAAGCATTGAGTAGTCAGAAGTTATCTAGTGTGTTAAATTGTTGAGACAAAATGTGTTACAAAGTCTCATGGGAAGCAAAAGGAGGAAACAGCTGTAGATCTAATACTGAAGTCCTATTCCCCTCCCAGAACACTACAGAAAAAAATAAAAAGCAGGGATGTTTAATTTTCCATGCTTGGTTTTACAGGTGTTTATATTTATTAAAGTTTTCATTTTTTACAGTAATTGAAGAAGGAAAGCAATACCATAATATTATTTCCCTTTTCTTGCTTGCTTGCTTTCTTCTACAATGACAAAGGATGTTGTTAGTGTTTCACATGCCCCTGTCAATTGTTGAAGGGTAAAGAATCACATCGTTTTAAAAACCAGGTAGTGGGAGACAAAGAAAGGTGGTATAAGAAGGAAAAGAAAGGTAGATGGAGGAAAAAGAAGAGAGACAGTGACCCGGAAATATAGCCTGATTTTATGCATTGAAGAAAACACAGGTAAAATAGATTTCTTACCAAAGGAAAACAACTAGTGGGAAAGTATTAAAAAAAAAAAAAACAAAACAAAAAAAAAAAAAAAAAAAAAACCAAAACCACAAACCCCCATGTTATACTGCATTTTCTACATGCTATCAGTCTATTTTCTATTTCTGATGAAATTACAAATAAATGCTCTGATAATAGTCTTTTGTATTAATGAACACAAATGATATTTATTTAGTTAATTTTACATTAGAAAAGGGTCTGGATGAAGAAAGATTTTCTATTTGAGATCTGTTTCACATTTCATCTTTATAATCAAACTAGCTTGTCTTGTGGTGTTAAATGGAACAAAAATGTGTACTACAGGACAGAGAAAGAGGACCAAATTGGGATAAAATTTTACAGGAAAGTCTTATGAAATTAAGCAAAAGAGTTTGAGTGCTTTATCTGAAAAAAAACCCCAATAAATCTTTTTTTAAATCATTGATTTCTGCTTGTCCTAGTAAAGATATCTTGTGAAAAGTTCGGCAAAATAAATGTTTGGTATATATTTTAAAAATTACAAAAACATTCCTTATCATAATGAAAAGAAAGTATTTGGGGCTTGAAAGTAAGATGCAAATTGCTACACAGCCTATAGCAAAACATTCTGCATCAAAGAGCTATGCTAGCTGAGGCAACAGTCAATGTTTAAAAAGAAATAATGAATGCAGAAAATAAAGCTTGAATTTTAATTCTCACAGCATGTGGAAACTCAGATAGTTTTATCTGTGGAGTTACATTCTTGTCCTAAAATCCAAACTTCAGTCTTTGATCATAATATAGTTCACAAACCTATAGTCCTCAAGTCTGGCAGATCTGGCGAAACAAACTAGAAACAATTAGAAGTCATTTTATGATGTTCAAATGGATGTAGTGGGGTCACTTTGGAAATGACACATTTGTACAAAAATTAAAATATTTCCTAAAAGAGTCACAAAATCACAGACTGGTTGAGGTTGGAAGGAATGTCTGGAGGTCATCTGGTCCAACCTCCCTGTCCAAGCGGGGCCGCCTTGAGCCCCAGACCATGTCCAGATGGCTTTTGAATATCTCCAAAGGAGACTTCACTACCTCTCAGGGTAACCTGCATCAGTGCTCAATTAAAAAGTGTTTTCTTATGTTCATAGAATCACAGAATCATAGGTCTAGGTTGGAAGAGACCTTTAAGATCATTGAGTCCAATCATCAACCTAACACTGACAAAACCACTACTAAACCATGTCCCTAAACACCATGTCTACCCATCTTTTAAATACCTCCAGGGACAGCAATTCCACCACTTCACTGGGCATCTTGTACCAATGTTTGACAACCCTTTTGGTGAAGAAATTTTTCCTAATATCCAATCTAAACCTCCCCTGGTGCAGCTTGAGGTTATTTCTTCTCATCCTGTCACTTGTTACTTGAGAGAAGAGACCGACACCCACCTCGCTACAACCTCCTTTCAGATAGTTGTAGAGACCGATAAGGTCTCCCCTCAGCTTCCTTTACTCCAGACTAAACAACTCCAGTTCCCTCAGCCACTCGTCATAAAACTTGTTCTCTAGATCCTTCATCAGCTTCATTGCCCTTCTTTAAACATGCTCCAGAATCTCAATGTCTTTCTTGTAGTGAGGGGCCCAAAACTGAACACAGTATTCGAAGTGGGGCCTTACCAGTGCCGAGTACAGGGGAACAATTACTTCCCTAGTCCTGCTGGCCACATTATTTCTGATACAAGACAAGATGCTGTGAAAATCCTGTGTTTCAGTGTGTGCCCATTGCCTCTGGTCCTGCCACTGGCACCACTGAAAACAGCCTGTCATCTTTGCACCTGCCCTTCAGGTATTTGTATACATTGATGAGATCCCCCCTTGAGCTTTCTCTCTTGATCAGGCTGCACAGTTCCAGCTTTCTGAGCCTTTCCTCATAGGAGAGATGATCCAGTCCCTTAATCGTTTCTGTGTCCCTTTGTTCGACTTTGTCCACTATGTCCTTGTTTCTCTTGTACTGAGGAGCCCAGAACTGGACACAGTACACCAGGTGTGACATCACCAGTGCTGGGTATAGGGGAAGGATCACCTCCATCAACCTACTGGCAGTACTTTGCCTAATGCACCCTAGGATACCATTAGTCTTCTTTGCCACAGGGGCACATTGCTGGCTTATGTTCATCTTGGTGTCCTTTTCTGCCAAGATGCTTTCCAGCTTGTTCCTCTTCAGGTGTAGGTCTTTGTCCTTCCTCTTGTTGACTTTCATGAGGTTCATGTCAGCCTATTTCTCTTTCTCAAGGCAAACTCACAGACTGCTGCAAAAATTGCTGCCTCGGTTGGCTGCCTTTGTTACCTGCACTATAAACAGAGATACCTCTGAATAACCTGCTATAGAAGCAGGACAGTTGAATTGTTGCAGTACCCTCCACAGGTTAATTAGTTGTGATTAGAAGTACACTCTCTTAGCTTTGCTGCATGTTCTTGCTAATGTGACCATCCTACTTTAGAGCGCACTGCGTAGACATACAAGATTTCTCAGGGCTAGGTTATAGTTCTGAACAATAACTCTATCCATGTAGAGCAATATTATATGCAGATTACTTAAAAGATCAGCACCTGCCTCCTATGTTCATTTAGCTTTCATCCAGCTTTATAACAGTCACTTAGAATAACCAGTTAATAATTATAAGGAGCCATTAAATTCTCTCTTTTTTTTTTCTTTTCCTTTCTTTCTTTTCTTCTTGTTTTTTTTTTTCTTTTTTTTTCTTTTTCTTTTTTTTTTTTCTTTTTTTGTTGGGGGTAAGGCACAAATAAGTATTGTAATTTTCTTGCTTTTTCTTATGTTTGTGGGTTTTGCATTTACAAACGAATATAAGAAACATTATCTGTAATGCACACAAAGATAGGAAAATAAGCAGCTATTTAGATCTAAAACTTGTAACAATTGTTTGGAGTAAGGCAACCTTAAGGGTATGAGAAAGGATTTGGTTCCTCATTTGTATGCCTAGATTTATCTAGTAAACATAAGAGTCTAATTATAAAAATCAGCATGAGAAAATCTTAAAGGCCTTTAGTCCATTCTAAAATGTTTCCTTTTCTTATTGTTTCCCTAATAACAAGAAAAACTTTTGCTTATACACCATCCCCACTTAGATCAAACAATATATTTCATAGTTTTGTTTACATGACTTGGCCAGTAGTTCTTCTTCAAACTTTCTGTTTCCAACTTTTTGTAACTGTTGACTCAACTCAGGTCTTTATTATGAATTTAGATAGCATCAATGACTTCAATGGAACTTGTAATTATGCACATTTAAATTTAACTCTAAACTTAAACATATGCAGGCCTGTACCATCCATCTCTTTTTAAAAAGAGATTGATTCCTTTATTTGTTTCAGCAAAATTAGGAAGTCTATGCCATTCCTTTTTTTTATTCCAAACTTCCGACTTTTTTTTTCAACATTTTTAAAATAGTGAGGTCTGATAGTCAAAATATTGCATGGAAACAGGTCCCACTAAGAAGTGTGCATTTCAAGTTTATTTTTGTAAGGTGGAAAAAAAGAAGACATAGAATTTCTTTGTTCTAGTCTTCCAAAGTACGCAGGTAGTAAAGATTCTTCACCCATGGCTGCAGTGAAACTGCAAGGAATAACGTTGCTGAAAAGTAATCGGGGCATCAGGGGGCTGGAAAGACTTATAAAATCAAAAGTGTCGCGAATGAGTTCCTAGATACTGTCAAATGGTTGGAATGAGCTTTGCTTCAGCATTTGTCCTAAAAGCCTGCACAGATGACCAGGAAAAATAGTGTCTCTCCTTCACACCATATGAGCTGTTTAGGAGAGGGCATTCAGGGAAAAGTACTTCTTGGTTATGAAATCATCCTGTTGCAAGCCTGAATTGCCTTTATATTCCTAATCAATTATAACTCACTGTTCTTCCCTTACAGCCTTTATCATAAACTGAGTCTTTCCAATGCCTTGCTTCTCAAATATGAAAGGTAAAAATTCTTTACTGAAAAAAAAAAAAAAATCCAACAAAATTGTGGAGCCAGATGTTAATGGTGTTCTAACCTTTTTTCATATAAGAACTGTAATATGCTCTTCACTTACATGATCAAATGCTCCTTCTCAAGTAATTTATTCTTTCTTAAAACCATAAAAGCTCTTGAGTTTGATACGTTTCGCTCTTTTTTTCACATAGAAGAGTCAGTGCTTTTAAACAAGCAAGCATTGGCTGTACTCTGATTTAGCTGATATTTTTTTCTTTGCTCTTCTTTGTATTAGAACTGCATGTTAATGTGTGCTCAACATCAACTCCACCCTTTTAAAAGCACTCTTCCTTGAAAAGACATGTTCAGATAAGCACTGTCTTCAGACAGCCTCTCCAAAAACAGGGGGAGAGTACCCATTACCTAAGGTGAACTATTTGCTTTATTACCACACATGGAGATAAATCTTATGACTGCTGAATTGTAAATGCTTTTAAAGATAACTTAGAAGTCATAGATGTGAAGTACACAGTAGTAAATTGTTTTACTACACTGCTGGTAAAATAGTTGTTTAGCTAAAGTACAATTTTTTTTTTTCCTCTCTCTATGAAAGAAAGAGGAAGACCTAGACTTTTGTTCAAGTATCAGTTTTCCAAGTCAAATTTTGGAGTCTGTTAGTTACAAGATATTGCATACCCTCCAAGATATCAACCTGAATTTAAGATCAGTAAATCATTAAACTACTTTAAAAAAAAAAAAATTAATTAACATGCCTTCTGAAAAAAAATAAGTAAAGAAAGTCATTTTAGAGGCAAAGCTGATCTTTTGTTGGACCAAAATAAATAACTATCCCTGATTCATCGCTCCTTATGAAGGCAAAAATCTCTTTAAAGTTATGAGTAAAGGCTACAAAACTGAGACAAAAAGTCTTTGAAAGGAAAATAGATGATGCATTCCTGTGATTATGTCTTCTTTAGTAATACCATTTGTAAAAAAGTAGTCCAGATATGCCTATACTCTCACACTGATATGTATATATTTGGTGACACAAAGCCTGTATCGAAAGAAACATGAAGTCAGAGTGAACCATGTTTTGACACCTTAAGCCATAGCCAATAGTTGCTTACTCCAAGAGTGGTTTCACAGACCTCATACCAGTAATACATGCCTGCTTTCCGCTGTGTGCTTCTTGTGCAAAGTAGTTCCCACTCAGAGTGACAGCAGATGATATCTGCTTTGCATAGGTGGAAACAACAACACAACAAGAGAATCAAGTCATAGAATCATAGAATGGTTTAGGTTAAAAGAACCTTGAAGATCATCGAGTTCCAACCTCTCTGCCATGGGCAGGGACACCTCCCACTAGACCAGGTTGCCCAAGGCCACGTCCAGCCTGGCCTTAAACACCTCTGGGGATGGAGCTTCCACTACTGCTCTGGGCAACCTGTTCTGGTGCCTTACCACCCTCAGAGTGCAAAAACTTCTTCCTAATGTTTAATCTAAACCTGCCCTCTTCCAGTTTAAAGCCATTCCCCCTTGTCCTATCACTACATGCCCTCGTAAAAAGTCCTTCCCCAGCTCTCCTGTAGGCCCCCTTTAGGTACTGGAAGGACACAATAAGATCTCCCCAGAGCCTTCTCTTCTCCAGGCTGAACAGCCCCAACTCCTTCAGCCTCTCCTCATAGGAGAGGTGCTCCAGCCCTTGGATCCTCCTCGTGGCTCTCCTCTGGACATGCTCCAACAGGTCCACATCCTTCTTATGTTGGGGACTCCAGAGCAGGATGCAGTACTCCAGGTGGGGTCTCACGAGAGTGGAGTAGAGGGGCAGAATCACCTCCCTTGACCTGCTGGCCACAGTTCTTTTGATGCAGCCCAGAATCCGGTTGGCCTTCCGGGCTGTGTTTGCACATTGCTGGCTCATGTTGACCCCCAGGTCCTTCTCCTCAGGGCTGCTGTCCAGCCATTCCCCGCCAAGCCTGTATTTGTGCTTGGGAATGACCTGACCCAGATGTAGGACCTTGCACTTGTCCTTGTTGAACTTCATGAGGTTGGCTTGGGCCCACCTCTCCAGCCTGTCCAGGTCCTGCTGGATGTCATCCCTCCCCTCCAGTGTGTCTACCTCGCCAAACAGCTTGGTGTCATTGGCAAACTTGCTGAATGTGCACTCAACCCCACTGTCCATGTTGTTGACAAAGATGTTGAACAGTACAGGTCCCAGTACCGACCCCTGAGGAACGCCACTCATCACTGGTCTCCACTTGGACATCAAGCCATTGATCGCAACTCTTTGTGTGCGACTGTCCAGCCAGTTCTTTATCCACTGAGTGGTCCATTTGTCAAATCCATGTCTCTTCAATTTAGAGACCAGGATATTGTGTGGGACGGTGTCAAACGCTTTGCACAAGTCCAGGTAGATGACATCTGTTGCTCTTCCTTTGTCCACTGCCACTGTAACCCTTTTGTAGAAGGCCACCAAATTGTTAGGCAAGTCCAAAATAGACATGTGTAAACTAAAATGTCCAAAGCAGTTACCTGCAACAACACATACCAGAGGCATTGTTTTCCCTCCTGTGAATTTTGACTCAAGTTTTAACAAAGAAGTGGTAAAACTGAATAAAGTATCTCTAAGTATATTTTGAAGACATTGTAGTTTAAACATTTTCTATTACAAGTTTCAAAAAACAGTATTGTGCATATGAGGCACTTGGATGACATTTCTGTTTGTATTCTCTAAGGAACATGAAGGCTACAGACTGGTAAATATTCCAAAATCTATTGGAAAGCAGATAACTGAAGCTACCAGAAAACTTTGATTCAAATACAGGACTACTTGTTAGCAGATTTCTCTGAAACTTCTACTAGTGGGAAAACCTTAAAAAATTACTATAAGCAGAACTCTCTGATACTTCTATCTACTTAACGTGTAAGTTTCATGTGGCATAAATGTTTTAATAGCTTTTCTCCTCTGTTTCTTATTTTATATGATTTATTAATAATATACTGCAAGTCTTACAAAACTAAATGCATCAAGGAACAGGAACAGAGGAGTCTGGCACAGTGTCACAAGGGGATCTTGAATTAAACTCTAGTGGGCTTTTCAAGACTCCCACATTCTGCTCTAGGAAAGGTATTTCTATAGTAGTAGATTCAAAATGCACTATGCTGTTATTTTAAAATATGGTCCTACAGTATTCATTTTAACACAATTGCTCGCATTTCCAACCCTGGCACCCCTATCAAATTACACTGTAAACCATTGTGTTGTACCAACACTTTCAAAAGGAAAACCTGTTTCTTGTTTGTCATGGTTTCAGCTGGGATAGTGTTGACTTTCTTATTAGTAGCTGGTACAGTGCTATGTTTTGGATTCGGGATGAGAACGGTGTTGATAGCACACTCGTCTGTTTGGTTGTTGCTGAGCAGTCAAGGCCTTTTCTGCTCCTCACACTACCTTACCAGCGAGTCCAGTCGAGGTGCACAAGAAGCTGGGAGGAGACACAGCCAGGACAGCTGACCTCAACTGACCAAAGGGATATTCCATACCATATGACGTCATGCTCAGTGTATAAAGCTGGGGCAAAAAGAAGGAAAGGGGGAAGCTCAGAGTGATGGCGTTTGTCTTCTCAAGTAACCATTGCGTGTGATGGACCCCTGCTTTCCCAGGGATGGCTGAACACCTGCCTGCCTATGGGAAGCAGTGAATGAATTCCTTGTTTTGCTTTGCTTGCATGAATAGCTTTTACTTTACTTATTAAAGTGTCTTTACCTCAACCCGCAAGTTTTCTCACTTTTAGTCTTCTGATTCTCGCATCGTATTGGCGGTAAGTGAGCGAGCGGCTGTGTAATGCTTAGTTGTTGGCTGAGGTTAAACCATGATACTTGTCCCATATGAACAACACTACGAACAGTATTTTTCTGTTCTTGTTTAGTTTCTGGAATGCAATATGACAGCGTGTTGGAGGCAATTACAAGTCATAATTAAAAACATTCTGCGTGATTCCCGCAGAACTGTTTCAGATTATTACTGAAAACAAATGAATGGTGCCATGGAGAAGATGAAGGGTATTTTAATCCTTTATTCCAAAGCAATGAAATAACCGTGAAACCCTGTAAGGAGCATAGACAAATCTTTTAGCAGTGATGTACAAAAAATGTATATTTAAGTCCTTGTACTTTACTAATATTGACGTTTCAAGGTCAAAGTTCTTTTGAGTAGGGACAGATCTTTAAAAATACAAACACACAAATGGACAAAAGAATTTGAATTGCAAACCTAAGAGCAGATTTCCAACCTAGAGTACATAAAATACACACGCAGTTACATATAAATAGTGAGATTTTCTGTTTTCTGACTATTTTAAAAAATGATTCCACATCTGATAATCTTAATGAATTTTCAAAAAATATTATCTTAATTTTATTTCAATAATATCTTCATTTTTATTTTGTTAAAGGATATTTTTATGAATTTAATGAAAATTGATGAAGCCTTCCAAGTTCCCTCAAAATGACACATGAAGGCTAGGAATGCTTAAATGGCATATCTAGCGCCAACCCACAGTTAGATCTTGTATCAGCTGAGATAAGTGCTACCTTTCACATTACATCTTGACATTCATTTCTCTGACCTTTTCATCAAATATCATATAAAAATTACTTCTCTGGTCAGTGGAGATGAGCAATTGAGGCATAAATCTGAAAGTGTGGAATCTCTTGAGAGGTGCCTCTCTCTCTCCAGCACCTATAGAGGGAGCCTGACTGCCACATTTTTAAAATTCTGTGGTTAGGTGATATGAATCCCCAACCTTCATATTATAGTATGATATATGACCAGTGATACATTCCAAACAATTAAGCAAGTAACTTCACATCTCTGCATCCTTATATAATATGTGTTGTAAAACATAAAAATAAAGAGCTTTTCCTAAGAAACACTGTGTGTTATTAGGAAAACAGTAACACAAAAAGTGTATATAAGTCTGTTATAAGATGATGTTAAACGGTCCATGAGTTGAGCACAGATTTTACCTGTGCTTTATTTTGTATTTGTCATTAGTGGTGATTAACGTAAAACAATAAAGCAATGAGAAAATTGTAGAGTAACAAGGTTTGGGGACATCTGCCATAGCCCATTACAGTAGAAAGTTCAGATAAAAAGACTTTTTTCAGACAACTGGGAAAATAATTTTTAATATATAGCAATAACAAGGAGATAAATAATATCAATATGGTTTGTCAAGAACAAATTATGCCAAGTTAATTTAATTTCCTTTCATGACAAGGCAGCAAATATTCTAGGCAAAGAAGAAACAGTTGTCACATAATTTGAATTTCAGATCTATTCTGTGTTAGGCCTTATAAGCAAGTGAGGGAAACAGAGAAGATTTGCTAATCACTCACTATAAGACTGAAAGCATGTATTAAGTGATGATACTCAAGTTTCTGTCTTGGATCTCATTTTACTGGCTTTATCTTTGACTTGCCTTCTGTTGTACTAAATTTCTAGTTAAAGGCAGACTAGGAAGCACATTAGCAATGCTGTAGGATGGAATTGCAATGCAAAGAGGTCTTGAGAGATGTAAGAAAAAGACTGGAAACAGATTAAGAGGCAATTCAGTAAAAATATATGCAAAACTCCACATTTTGCTCCCCTTAAATGCAGCTGGATTAACAACAGGCTGGACATCAGTTCTAGAACATTTGAAGAAATGAGGAACAATTGATGGCAATGGTATTAGTTAGCCTAAAGAAGAAAAGCTTGAAGGGAAACATGATAACCCTTTTTGGATATTCACAAAGTAACTAGTTACTCTTGATGTCTACTGCTGCTATGACAAAAAGCGTGGATCAATTTGCAGTGAGAGAAACTGAAATTACACAGAAGAGGAAGAAGCAGAAGGAGAAGAAAGAGAAGAAAAAGGAATAACTTTCAAATTCTAAGGACGGTGATGCCTGGGAATTTCATGGGACCTTGCTGGTCAGGGAGGAGCGGACAACATTTCCTGTTAATTATTCTTCTAAGCTTATGTGACACCACGACTCTTTACTTTGGAAGTTGAACTTTGTGAGCTGTATTTCTGACTTGTTTCTTACAATGAAAATGGAGTTGTGCATCTTCCCAAAATAGACAGTGACTGGTGAAGGAAAGTCTTTAAATTTTGAACTATGCTAATGAGGTGACCTGCCCTCCTGTCACCTTTTGTGTTGGTTAAAGCTGTATCATTAAACCCAGAAAAGATGTATCTTTTGTTCCTCTTTGTATTACTTTTTCTGTGGAGATGCATGTTTTCCTTGCTCTCTAAAGGAATATGCAATGACCTGTAACACCTCCTTTTTAATGTTGATCTGGAAGGAAGAGGAGTCCTTTTTTGGGTCTATTTTAGAAAACAACAAAATTAAAGACAAACAATTTTTTAAAAAGAGAAAAGCCAGGAAAGCTTCTTCCTTGTTTTTACTTAATCCTACCCATAATTATGTTGGTAATGATTTAATGTTGACTTTGATAGCAGTACTATTAGGCCTATTATTTGTTATTGCTGAAGACAATTTAATAAGGGCAACGTGCAATTAACTACAACTGATTCTGTGGCAGTAGCACCATTAACACATGCACAATCAAATCCGTAGTCTCAAATCTGGCACAAGGATGGCTCTTACAAGCACATGCAATGCTTCTACTGGTTTAAAAGGAATCATACAAACATATCTAAAATTGATTTTGTTGCAAACACCAAAGAAATTTCTTCTCTTTTAGGAAATCTTTATTATAAAATGTTTTTTGTTGTTGTTGTTGTTGTTGTTTTTCATGCATTCTCTGTGGATAAGCACAGTAACTCCAGAACTATATGGAAATATGGCGTTTCAGAAACAGCTTCATAATGATTGCTATCCAGTGGTTTAAAGTGTCTGTTGAGATACTGTTGCTCTCTCTTATACCTGTAAAAAAGTCACTGCCGATTTTAGTTCTGATATATAGATATATCAAATGTTCACAATACTTTCTTAATTTTACTCTTGTATTTCAATAAATAATTAGAATATAGAAAACTCACAAAGGAGTCTATTTTACACTCTTTCTAGTACACCTCCCTAATTCTACATAATCTGCATTGTGCTTCCCTGTGTTTGAGGTGACTAACTAATGTGATTGACTACAGAAAATAAAATGTCAGGCTGAAATGTTTTGTGTGACCAAGTGGACTGAAGTGGCAAAGATGATAGTTAATGTTTCTTCCTTCGTGTGTTACAATAAGCCTCCAGAAAGCACCAGTCAAGGCATGGACAGTTAGTTGGCAACCATGCAAATAAGTGCCGATGTGGGCACCGTAAATACCTATGCAGGTACTACAAAGAGTCAAGCTCTTCTGTGATTTTATTTATTTGTCTTTGCAAAATCTACATCTTTAAATAAATAGTTCAAGTTCATTGTGACCGGTGACTTCAGTACAGAGTGATGTTCAAAAAATATCAGAATATTTAATCTTTAATTATTGAATTTAATAAGTTTAGTCACTCATTTGGAAAAGAGTGCAAATTTTTTTGTCCTAAATGTGATAAAGTTGAGAAATTTAGGACCTATCAATGGTTTACTTTGCTATCGTACTTATATTACTATGCTTTAGTAATCACTAACACTGAAACAGTTCATTTAAAGTTGTATGACTGAAATCCAGTATCCACAATACTGTTTTCTGCTGAAGAAATAATGACGGATATATATATGAATATATGAATGTGTATACCTATATATGCTGTGCTACTAAAGGAAAGTAAACTTGTCCATTAATTACAAAAATCAAACATGTTTGTTTCTAGATTATGTTGCTAGGCTTTTGAAACCTGGGCATGTGTAATCTGGCGTCTGTCTGAAAAGCAAATAGAACAAGTTAGGTTTATTCTGTCATTTCTTCACCTTACATCAAAAGTTTAAAACCACGGGGTCAAAGACTGCCTCTGTGGGATGTATTTATGCTGCTGCTTTCTTAGACTTGTTGTTCTCTTTGTATCACTAAGAATAATGAAGATTCCAATAAGTATAAAAATAAAGAAGATATATATAGAAATGTAACAGCAGTTTATTTATTGGTAACTTAACAGTAGAAAAGTTCTACGTACAGCAAATTTTGAGAAAAAAAAATCTTCAAGAGAACCAAGTCTTAGGTATAAGCAGGCCTCAAAAGCTACATCCGTGTTGAAAGCTGGTTGAAACAATGCAAAGTACTATCCTGGAGGTTGATCTTGTGTGTTTAATTGTATGCATTCTAAGTACTCCCAGCAAAGTCATTGCGATTACTTTGAGTGCTTGAAGCATGTGCATAAATCTTTACAATAGCAGGGCTCAAAAATCAATATGGTATGTACCTAATCATTTTATATTAAGAAAATACTGGCGTAAAAATATAAAGCACCTAATTTGTCAAAATCTGAGGCATCTATTTTCTTGATTAAAAATGACTTATAGGGCATGACTCTCCAGTAGAAGAAAGCCATCTCCTTGATCACTAAGAAGCTGATAGAGAACGGATTTTATAGCTTCTTTTGCTGTTTTTTTTTTTTTTGTTTGTTTAATTTCCCCTACTATTTTAGAAAGTAGGACAAAACAAGTCTTTCATCTCTGTGAAAATAGTGACAGCTTCAACATTTTGCAAAAACTGAAGGGATAGAGCAGCGCTTTACTTTGGCTATGACAAGCTCAGCAACCTGTTCATTTTCTGAGGAAACAAAATACAAGGAAATGTCAGAAAAACTTGCTAATGGTAATCATTGCATATCATCTGTCTGTCTTGTAAAAAGGAACCTTAAGTATCATTTTAAAAAAATATCCTGTTTGGTTTTATTTGTATTTTTGTTTAAATCAGCAAGGACGAGATTATACTTGAATATTAAAACAGTTTATGGTAATGGCCTAAAGTTGCCACAGTTTGTTGCAATTTTCTAAGTAATAAAACTCTGAATATACTGAAAGGTGAATGGTCTTCAGAGGTGTATGTGTGGAGTTATATATCTCTGGGGATCAAACACCTCTAATTATTGAGTTCAAGCTCTGAAATGCTGTGTATTTCGACAAGAAAATTACAGTAAAGTATCAGCATTGCTATAGCTGAGCATGAAACCATCCCTCTGTATCAAGGTCAAGTCTTCCATCTAATCAGATATTAACATATTCATCCAGATTGTCTTGAAATCCATTGTCCCTCAGGGACTGCAGGATAGGCTTAGTGACCCTTAATTATAATCACAGAGGAAGAAAGTCATTAATGAGATAGTGCCCTTTGGCTCACATACACAGAGCAAAAACAGAAGCAAAAACCCCAAACCAACAACAACAAAAAAACCAAACCACAAAACGAAAATGCCTCCAAACCTCTACAAAGACAATTAATTGGAACCCAACATTTACAACATTTGGGAGTATATATATCAGTCTAATAACACAGTTGTCCCTCCCAAGTTCTGTTTTGTTCTGGTTTTTTTGAAGATCAAGGAAATGGTGTCATTTAAGGCAGCAGGGAAAAAGACACATTGTGGGGACTCCAGGGAAATGCTGGGAAGTAAGACAAGAAGCATACCTGGGCCATGAATTTCTGCTGCATTTTGACAGAAACTGGGACGCCATTGGGTGGCCTATGGACTAGCTAAGAATAGAAGAATTTATAGCATTAAATATTATCTTCAGTGTAAGGGAAAATGGGATAAAAATATAACACACGCGAACTGTTGCTATAAAATAGGCTAAGTGTTTCAGTTTGCAGCTCACAAAGATTGCTCATGTTTAAAAGTGCTTGCAAGTCTTGCATTAGCAACAACAACCAGAAGGCACCATAGTTTGTCCATAAGTAGCCATTTGCCATATTTCCAGAGTATTCTGCATCTTCAGTCGGCGAGGAGACCAGCTCCAGTGTAGGTAAGGCTGCACTGGGGAAGGAAATCACGGCGGAAAAAGCCGGCGAAGGGCTCTTTTGGGGGGCTTTCGAAGCTGGGAAAAGCGGCTAGCTCGTGCCAGAACCAGCAGCTCAGGGGTGAGCTGCTGAGGTGGCAGGGGTAGAGACACCACCACGTGGCAGTTCTAAACGTGCTGTCCCGGACCCTGCTTTTGTCCCGGCCTGCCGCTGCGCACCCAACACGCAGGCAGCCAGAGGGGATTACCGCAGCTCCCCACTGGGAGCGGGTGGAACAGTGGGGCACCCAAAGAATCGCACG
>NW_009649320.1:3747415-3749408 GCF_000708025.1 Charadrius vociferus | reverse complement strand
GAGGGGACTTGAGGGATAAGGGGGAGTGGAGTCAGATCCCTCCTTGGAGAGGCAAGCACAGCCCCTCACGGCCCCCCTCACCATCCCAGTTGCCTTTGCATAATAGGCTTTGGAAATCGAGGATGATCCAACTCCGAGGCTGGTGCATCTGGCAGAACTTTGGCTTCTTTGATCATGGGCTGGTCTACAGGAAACCAGGCATGCTGGCAACAGGTGGGGATAGCCTAACCCATAGGGGAAGAAAGATCTTGGGAGAAGAATTAGCAGGGCTCATTCATAGGGCTTTAAACTGGGTTTGAAGGGGGATGGGGATGAAACCAGGATTACAAATGTGGTGCCTGGGAGCAGCATACCAGTACTTCTGGGTGAAAGCGTTAGCAAGGTATTGCAGTCCATCTCAGTGATGGCAGGGGATGGTGGTTTGTGTGGCAGCAAAGACAGGAGGGGTAGTGATAATTTGGTAACTACAGAAATGTGTGAGCATGATCAGGTGCGAATTAAGGCTTGTCCTCCCAAGAAAGTGGCAGGACAATTAGCCCAGCTGAAGTGCATCTACACTAATGCACGCAGCATGGGGAATAAACAGGAGGAGCTGGAGGCCATTGTACAGCAAGGAAAATATGATATAATTGCCATAACAGAGATGTGGTGGGAAGACACGCACAAGTGGAGTGCTGTGAACAATGGCTACCAGCTTCTCAAAAGGGATAGGCAAGGAAAGCGAGGTGGCCCTCTATGTTAGGGCCAGTGTTGAATGCTTAGAATTTAACAGTGTGAATGATTGAGTGTGTATGGATAAGAATTAAGGGGAAGGCCAACAAGGCAGACATCGTGATGGGAGTTTGCTATAGACCCCCTAATCGGGATGTAGAATCTGATGAAATATTCTATAAGCAGCTGGCAGAGGTCTCACGATCATCTGCCCTTGTTCTCGTGGGGGACTTCAACTTCCCAGATGTCTGCTGGAAATATTACGCAGCAGAGAGGCAACAGTCTCGGAGGTTCCTGGAGTGTGTGGAAGACAACTTCCTCACACAGCTGGTGAACAAACCAACTAAGGGAAGTGCCCTACTGGACCTACTATCTGTTAACAGAGAAGGTCTTGTGGGGGATGTAAAGGTTGGAGGTCGTCTTGGGCTCAGTGATCGTGAAATGGTAGAATTTACAATTCTTGGTGAAGCAAGGCGGGGAGCCAGCAGAACTGCCACCTTGGACTTCCGAAGGGCAGACTTTAGCTTGTTCAGGAGCATGGTTGAGAGTGTCCCTTGGGAGGCAGTTTTGAAGGGCAAAGGCGCCCAGGAAGGCTGGTCTTACTTCAAGCAGGTAGTCTTAGAAGCGCAGGACAAGGCCATCCCCATGGCTCAAAAAACGAGCCGACGCAGAGGAAGGTCAGCCTGGCTAAATAGAGAGCTTTAGCTCTACCTCAAGAACAAAAGGAAAGCCTACATTCTCTGGAAAAGGGGGTTGGCATCTTATGAGGATTGTCAAGATATAACAAAGCTATGTAGGGGGAAAATTAGAAGGGCCAAAGCTCAATCAGAACTCAGCTTCGCCACTGCAGTTAAAGACAGTAAGAAGAGATTCTTTCAGTATATCAATAGGAAAAGGAAGACTAGGGAAAATGTAGGCCCACTGATGAATGAGATGGGTGCTCTTGTGGTGGAAGACACAGAGAAGGCAGAGTTACTGAATGCCTTCTTTTCTTCGGTCTTCACTGCTAAAGCTGTCCCTCATGAATCCCATACCCTGGAGGCAAGGGGAAAGGTCTGGAGAGAGGAAGGTTTCCCCTCAGTTGAGGAGGACCGGGTCAGAGATCACTTGGCCAAGGTGACATCCATAAGTCCATGGGCCCTGATGGGATCCATCCACGAGTGGTAAGAGAGCTGGCAGATGTTATTGCTACACCACTCTCCATCATCTTTGAAAGGTCATGGGGAACAGGAGAGGTGCCTGAGGACTGGAGAAAGGCTGACATCTCTCCAATCTTCAAAAA
>NW_009649320.1:3678933-3746344 GCF_000708025.1 Charadrius vociferus | reverse complement strand
TTCTTTACAGTTAGGGTGAGAGAGCACTGGCACAGGCTGCCCAGGGAGGTTGTGGAGTCCCCTTCTCTGGAGATTTTCAAAACCCGCCTGGATGCCGTCCTAAGTAATGTGCTCGAGGCAATCCTGCTTTAGCAGGGGAGTTGGACTAGATGATCTCTAGAGGTCCCTTCCAACTCTGAAAATTCTGTGATTCAAGTGATCACAGAATCACAGATTATTCTGTCATGAAAGGACAGAATTCAGTCTGATTTGATATATATATATATATATATATATAATACCTCTATTATTGTCTAATTTCAAGTGGTAGGAGTGTTGTTTAATATGCTGAAGAGGCAATTATGATATGTTAACAAAAGTGTATTTTATATGTTTTACAGATGTATTTACATATATTTGTATATTTATGCATACATGTATGAGGACATATATGAGGACACTTGTGTGTGCGTGCTTACAGATATATATGTACAAAAAGAATACAGTGGGCCTAATTTAGAAGCTTAGTGTGTACCGTCACCCTGAAATATAATTGTTTGAACAAAAAGTGCAATTCAGTTTATCAGCTATACCTTCCTAAAATGAATGACAGAGAAGTAGACATTCCTGAAAACCTACCAAGATAGATCAAATCTACCCAAGTTGGACACCCCTTTCTGTAAGTTGACTAACGATTGTGGAAAGAAGTTCAAATAAATCACTGTAAAGACCGTAAGTGGCTATAAAGCCAGCCTGGAAGTGGGTTCCATTCTGGTTTTATCATATGTATGATTGTTCTTAATCTTTGTAATAGCCGTTCATGCTTTTGATTCACGTCTCAAATTTAGGTATCTACAGAGACAGTGGCTTTATCCCATTTAGTGTCCGAACTCCCATTAAAATACATCAAGGTCAAGGGTTCCGTTCTGATTGTCTGCACATAGGTATTGAGTGCCCTCTGAGGAGACGACACAAGACTGGAAGGTAACCTATACATTTTTGTAAGTGAACTTTTGGACCCCAAGTAGGACAATCAAAGTCATTCCAAACTGCACTGAATGTTTAGATGTGGGCAAGTAAACTAAAGCTCCTCCCAGGTCTATATAGCTAGATGCAGTCCAGAAAATGTTTCCATTGACCATGAAAGGATCTTAAACGCATACTTTATATATAGGTATCCACATACAGTCTTCCAAATTTAAGCATTTGAATTTGAAGTAAATCTCACCTCTAGTGTCATCTTAAACATTTTCTAAATGTCAGTATTTTTCACCCTCCTATTACAGAAAAGACCTATATTCAATTACTCATGCTTTACTGCAGCAGTGATCTGTTTTGTTCAAACAGTGAATCAGTCATTTAACATTCTTTTGAGTTTTAAGTTTAGTGAGTTATTGCAACTAGCTATGAAAATATATTTGTTGAGTACAAATTCAATGATTTTTTTCAACACCTTCTACACTGAATTTTAATGTCCATATAAGCACAGCTCGATATATACAGTATGTTAATTAATATAATTTAGTGTATTCTGGAAGTGTATTCACTGGAACAGGTTGCCCAGAGAGGTTGTTGAGGCCCCATGCCTGGAGGTGTTCAAGGCCAGGCTGGACATGGCCTTGGGCAACCTGGTCTAGAGGGAGGTGTCCCTGCCCATGGCAGGGGGGTTGGAACTCAATGATCTTCAAGGTCCTTTCCAACCTAAACCATTCTATGATTCATGATTCTATGATTCTAATATAATGAAAACCGGAAGAAAATAGGCATCTTGTTTAAACACTCAGCTGCTGTTGACTGATGGGAACGGTACTGAGAGGGTAACATACTGAAGGCGACATCACACATTTCTTTTTGATGGCTTCAATTTTAAATTATGTTAAAGCTTGAGTTAAGCAGTTTTAACCTCTCTTGCCTGTAAGAAATTGTTTCTCATGGGACTACATGTTGCCTGTGGCTATTAAGTGAGGACACTGATTGATGAAGGCAGATCTTCTTTTGATTAGCAAAATTGAAAACTAAAACTATCAAAAAGAAAATATAGAATTATACAAATCTGAGTCAATGTTTTAATGGATATATCAAAAAATAAATGGCATTTGACGAACAAAGCAATTCACACAAATAATTTATCATGAAGATTTTCCTCAACAAAGATAATTTTACTGTTGTTTGGACAAGTGTTCAAGCTGTTGTGAAGGTTTCACTCACCTTTGGTGAGCAATTCTTAGAGATTCAGTCTCAAGAATAGGAATTAAAATCCTTGATCTTGCAAGATGCTTCAGATGGATGATGGCATAAGTACCCATTGGGGTATACAATATTTTTTGGTGTACATTTGCTTATACCAACAGGCCATAAGGAAGAACCTTAATATTGGTTAGATAACTATATAAGGAGAGGAAACCAAAATGAAGAACTCCTGAAAGAGACAGAGGGTAGGAAATTTTTTCATATCAGATATATTTTTGGTGAAAATTTTATGCTATATAAAACATACTGTAGATCTGAAATATGCCTCTACAGACCATCCAACAATTATTTATATTTAGTGATTACAAAAAATGTAATAAATCAATAATAAAAAAGATACAAAGAACTAGATTAAATAAGTACCAACTCTATTACATTGAAAAAAGTGGTGTAGGGGAAGAATTTTATATGATATGGGCATTCATGATTTGTCTAAATGTATATTTTCACATAATGTACATATGGGCTGGATCTGGTTAAGAATTCTCTTGAAGAATTAAAGAAGCTCGGAGATCTGAACACTTTTAGAAATCAAACCTATCAAGAATAGGAATAGGAATAAGAATAGGAATAGCCTGTCAAGAACAGGAAATCTGTAATAGGAACTATGCTTATCTAACCAGCAGTAGGGTTTGCCTCTACACTTAAAATAATCATTCTATTACTGCATAAATGTTTGAACAAATCAGTTCTGAGAAGAGTAGGAAAAGTAGACATCTAAGGCAATTGAACTGTATAACCTTCTTCTTCTAGGATTGATATTTTCATGAACATGTTCTGAGCTTTAATATTGATGCACAACAAACCAAAATCCTCTTACAGTAAAGTGAAAATGCTATTTCAAAAGAAAGTAGAGAAGAATATAAAGTATTTTAAATGTTACAGGGCTTGCTCATGAGTCTTGAATATCAACAAATTGGATTCTCTAAAACAATCCTGACTGTTCTTCTAATTTCCAGCAGAAGTTGATAGAATAATGCTTCAGTAGTTTTTCTGTACTTTCTAATTAAACAAACAAACAAAAACACTCCCAAGATTAAAATGCATACAGGGCTCAAGAGAAATTTAATTTAAAACAACTTTACAGGAGGAACATAAAAGTAGTTTACCATCTCAGCTTAAATAAAATTGTATACAATGAAGAATATTACCAAGAGTAGGAGAAAAGAAAATTGCATCTACAAGAAATGAGTGTGTGTGTTGCTTTATTTCTCTCAGAAGCTGGGGGAGTAAGTATGGTTGGGGAATGTGAGAAGGATAACAACAAGCTCCCTTCCTAATTTCAAGAATCCTCACAATGACATCCAGAAATTCTCCCTGCAAATAGATCTTTATCCTTTCTCTTCTCATGTGCAAGTGTAAAATGATCTTTCTACAAAAGATAATCTCAGCAAAATTTTCCCTTTCCTAAAATATATAATGCATATGTATGACAAGGGGCCTTTTCATGCGTGGTGTTGAACAAACACTAGGAGAAAACCACGTCGGGTGAGCACCACACAAAGGCATAGATATACTGTTAAGGGCTAAGCCATAGGTAGACCATTAAGGGCTAGACAAACGAATGAGCTGGGCTACCATAGAAGTGTTTCTTCAGGTGGTCCTATTTCTTTGCAGAAAATTAGTTAACAAGTAACACCAAGAAGTTTTCCATATGGTATTTTCCTTTATGTTGAGTAGCAATTAAAGAGTTACTATGGAATAATCTTCAAGATGTGGTCTACACTCTATATGGTGGTAGCATACCTTTTTAACATAATAGGACCTTGTAAGAAAGGATGAGATAAGACTTAAAATGCTGATGAGGAATTTTTTAGTGTGGGTTTTATTCAGTAACACAGGGCATCACGTCAAAAACTAGAACGCTACACCATATATGTTCAAATGCCAACATAATTTTTCTTGGAAATATTTGCCAAGTTAAAATGGAATTTTGAATAGAAAGAGGCAGGCAACAAGAGCTAACCTAACCCATCACTAGCCCAAGGGTGTAAATGTGACTCACTTGGAACCCTGGAGACCTAAGGTTGTCTTCCTGCTCTGTCTCATTTCAAACAGTAACTTTGAACCTGCATCTTTTATATTCAAGGTGAGTGCCATTACTAGTAAACTATAAAGTTAGTCTCATTCTCTGACCTAATGAATATTCATTTATATAAACAAAGTAGAACAGTCTCAGTAAGAATGAATGAAAGAAAGAGCAATTTTGGTTATTCATATGTATTATACTGATTACAGGGGCCAGAAATTCAAAATGAAAGCTGACATTCACTCATTCTGCTGAAAGGGAATCACAAAAAGCATGCTAAACACAAATAGGCAAGCAAGAGTGGTAAATACTGATAAAATTACATGTTTTAGAGACTGTGGATGTCTGTAAGAATGACTTGTTTCAGTAATAGCTTGAGTAGCTAGAATTTGTAATTTCCAGCAAATGGATTCTTCTGTAGTCCTTATGCCCCCTCCCACGCCCTTCCTGTTGATTTAAACGCTGCTTGTGCTGTTACTGTCAGCTCATCACAGCTGCAAGATCAGCCCTTACGAAGGCCAGGCAAACTGGATGTATCTTTTCCAGGATGTACATTACAGCCAGTCATTTGTCTTATATCATTTATTTTCAAAAGGAAAATTAAGATCTTTGCAAATCTCACAAAAGTAACTTCTTGTGCCACCCAGCATATCAATATTGAATGTTTTAAAAGATGTTCTTGCATGTCTCTGTTTCTGTTTTGGATGAGTGTAAATGACTTTTGTTACCGTTCAGATTGATTTAACCTTTCTTCAAATGCTATCATATCCATTTTTAAGATGTGTGTATCCATTTTTAAGATTTTTAAGAGGAAAAGTTGTGGTCCATACATAACAGAGCTATGATGAAGAAGGGCCAAAATGAAAAACTAGTGACGTAAGTGGAAGTCTTTTATGTTTCATATTGCTAGAAGTCGTAAGATTAAAAAAAAAAAAAAGTTTGGGGTTTCTTAGTAAAATGTCTACTCATTTTTATAGATACTTCAAAGTAATGAGGAAAGGAAAACCACTTCATTGAAGAACTTTTAATTTATCTTTCAAAGCATACTCATATACTAATGTCATAACCTGGAAATAAAGAAATATTCTTAATGTTTATCCCTAGAAATCCTATCAAAATGCATAATTTTCAGTTTTGAAAATCAGAGTTTGACTTTAAAAGCTCCCAGATTTTATTGCTTCATGTCTCAACTGAAGGCCTGCTCCTTTTGTATGATAGTTCCCAGCATTTAAAACAATCTTGTTCTTATTGTCCGCAGTCACAAAAAAATTACTGACATTCCACTACAGTGTCATATTCATGTTCACTTAGCTATACTCGTTACCCCTAAACTTTCACCTTAATGGTTCTTATATGTTAAATCTACATTTGTATTATTTGATGTAATAATATGTACCTATTAATGCAGTGCTGCTTTAAGGGCCAACCAAAGAAAGTACAAAAGCTAAAAGGAAAGGGTACAGGACTGTTCTATGTTAGTTGTCAGTTTTCAAGTTAGAATACTTTGGACATGTTTGTAGTCCTTTGCATCATGGTAAATGAGTTTTAAGTACGTCAGATGTGTTCTTAGCATAAAGGAGTCTGTCTTTGTGTAATGTGTTTAAACTGGCGGTAGGGGGGTGTGATTCATAGTACATTCCACATTGTTTCCAAATATAACCCTGCATTTTTTGTGTGCAAATCACTGTATAAAAAAGTTATTTAAAGAAGATATAATAATAGTGGTACCATATATTTTTCTGCATTGTGTTATATCAATTTCTCCATATTAAAGAATAACCTTTCTGTTTATTACAGTAATGTATTTTTGATTGATTGAATTTATCATTCATCATTATAAACACATAAAATAAATACTATTATTTAAGATCATATGAAAAATACTATAACTAGCATTTTTCTCAATATACAGTATTTAGAATACATGAATATATATACATCTGTGCCTGCGTGTATGAAAGAGACATAAACAAAGAGATAACAGGCATGTGGGGAAATCAGCTATTGTGTTTACACATGCCTGAACAGCAACAAATTTTCTAAGCTAATTGGCAATGTGTGGTGCATTTCAAGGGCAGGAATGAACATTATTAATAAGCTGAGAAGAGACATAGCTATTTCAAAAGAATAAATTTATTTAGTTAAGCAGATATTTGATATTAAAATTATTCTCAATATTATTATTATAATTATTTCAGTGGTAATAAATATTTAAATTGATAATACTAAATTATTATTATTATTATTTATTTAATGGAATTTTTGCAAGGGAGGTGAGACAAATCTTAGGGGAACATAAAGGACCACCTGTCCAGCTGGGAAGGAGAGGTGGATATCATCTTTGTGGGAAAAGTCACTAGCTGAAGAAGGAATAAATTGCCTCCAGGGATAGCCATCAATGGGGGATGACTGCATGATTATTGTGCTTGGTTTTTAATCAGTTTCTGCTTAATAACTGGTTGTGTCTCAAATGGTTGTAGGCTTCATGTTGAAAATGTTAAGTCAAGAAAGGGACCCAAAGTTCCCCTGGCCGAGGGCTCTGTCTCCAAAAGCAGTCAATGACCATTGCCTAGGCAGAGGAACATAGAGCAAGCACAGTATGATTGTCCTCTTGTATGTTCTTCCCACTACCTGTCAATCAAATATCTAAGCAATTCCTAAGCTCGTGTAGGCATCCAGATCACAAGTCACAGTGAGTTTGTAGTTTATAGGAGTTTTATTTGTGGTTTGGAGGGGAGGGGAGGGGAAAGGAGGGGAGAATATGTATGGCTGATGGCCCACAACAGTGTCAGAGCTGCACAGAGTTACAGACAGCGCCATGAGGAATGTCCAAATTGCACAGCTGATAAAGGAGGGGGTCATGCAAGAGATGGACAAAATCTGTAACTGGAGGAAATGGGTGGGTTCTCCTTTTTGGGGCTCAGAGCCTTGCAAGACCAGTATGGACCAGTTTAATCTCATCAGCAAAACCATTTAAGGTTGAGACTGCCTAGATGGTGGTGTCAGACTAAACAGATTTGCGTGTGGGTGCAGCAAAACTGAGACCAAAGTGGGAAAGGTAATTGTTAGTAAGTTATTTAGAAGGAGATTGAGGCAGAGAAAGGGAAGTAGAAAAGTGGTAAAATGAGGGTCAAGAAATGGGGAAAAGGCATAATAAGTAATGCAAATCAAGCGATGGGTGATGTCCTGGGGTACCCACTGGGCAGTCCTGCTCTTTATTCTTGCAATGGAAATTATGACAACAAACTCAACCTGTTGCTCTGACGGTACCATATATGTTGAACACACTTTTCCAGTCAGGAAGACCAGAGGGGAGAAGGTTCTTTCTCTGACTGGGAAAGGATCACCTGGTATGACCAGTGTTGGTGGTCATATCTGGCCTGATGGCAGTGGGTTCTTCTCAATCTCTTCCTAATAACAACTCAGGTTAGTTTTCTATAATACACAAGCTAACATTTGGGGGTAGGTCTCAGCTTGTTATTGATGACATTTATGCAACGAGATGGGTCTCCAGAAAATGAAAAAAGGTTCTTTGCAGCCAGAGCATTTCAGCAGTAATCCATCTTTGCATTCTTTAAAGTTATATTGAGATTTCCTTCAGTGCTCTTGAAACTCCCACTCTTTTCAGACATCTTGTTTGTTTAGGTTTTTTACATTGCAGAAATGACCTCATGAAATCTGAGAAGTCTGAACATCTCATCTTGGATTCCTGTTGCTTGTATCATCATCTGCAAATGGTCATTGGACTTGAGTTGTGACTTGCGAATTAACACTACATAAGTGACATTGCACAACTGCAGAAGGGCAATGGCCAGTTAGTCCCCTTAGATATGAAGCTAATGACGAAGTGAAGATTTTCACATAATATGAGGGGGAAGAGAAAAAAAGAAAAAAAAAAGTTGATTTAAGCTATAAAATGCAAGTCACTGAAGCTATGGAGACATTTTCTGGAGCTTCATTGTAGATTATCAGTATTAACACTTGTACTAGGTTCTTGGGTAGTTTACATGAACAAAAATCTCCTTTTGACTTAATACCTATCCCATTCTACCATTCACTATGCCAAGTATCTTCTGTGAAAAAGGGACCTTCAGCCTTCTTTGGTGAAAAACGTGTTTAGAGTTCTGCAGCACTTTAATAATTTCCAATTAATGAAACGCTCTTCATTATCATAGTTGCAAGGTATTCACATCCTGACTGTTTAGAGTAATCATCTTCCAGTTGCAAGTAGCAGCAGTAAATTACCTATACCTAATCCACTGCTTCCCTAAAGTATAACTACTGTTAAGCCTCAATTTTTAAGAAAAAATCAGTGCATGTCTTACCCACCAAATTCAGTTTTCACATACAGTGCAATGATTTAAACAAAGATTATTTTTCTTTATTTATTCATTGTTTAATAGATATTACATTATTTGTAAAAATGTGTTCGTTTTACATTTTCCTTTCTTGTCTGTATTACCTTGCTATGCTTTTAGGGTTTTGCTGTTATTCTTTGTTTTAATACTCTGTAATACGAATCAGTTTGTTTGTTTAGAAAGTCAATAGAGACATAGCTGGATGGACAGAGCCCTCACCCAGTGAGATAGTAGCTGTGGAGTCCAGTTTATTTTTCATCTGTGGCTGTTTCGTTCCCCTGATTTTGCAGGGTGTGTAACCAAACACATTTTATCTTTTCATTTCTGCTTAGAGAAGGTAGCTCCACAGTGAAATATATTTGCTTATCATCTTTTACTACATACATACTCACACAGGTATTCCTTTACAGGTCAAAATGAACTGCTAAGTGTTATATTGTAAGTGGTGCTCTGCCATAATTAGGAGTATTTTCTTCTCTCCAGGCATTTTCAGGTGAAGAAAGAATATGTTGTGTCTCAGGGCTTCATACGCCATTGATTTAGCCTACCTGTTAGAACAAGTTACAACAAACCTACAGAGACCAAGAATTATCATGCAATATAGGAATCTTAGCTTGGATGAGTAACTTTTGTTTTGTTTTGCTTTGTTTTGTTTTAAGTGAGGCTGAAATAATATTTTCCACAGTGTATCATGCATTCATATTTTCTGTATTCTGGAAAGGTTAGACCCTTAAGTCATAATGTAATCTTAGATGTGTAATGCACTCAATTGTATGGACAGATGTATGTTCTTCATAATTATGGTTTATTATGATTAGTAGGAAAGTCAAAGATTCAAAAAATGTTTAGAGAGGGACATATACAATCTCCTTTATTAAACACATTTCCAGTGCAATTTTTGTTCTTTCCTCAGTTTCATTAAGGCAGAAATAACTCCTTTAGTTTAAGTGAATCAAATACTATTTCAGCCTCCCCAGCAGTACATTTCTCGTGGATTTATTATTTGTTAAAAATAACTTAGTTAGTTGTAGTGTTAAGGGTTTTCAGTACTGTTACATATCTTGTCTCAGGAAGTGTGTTGCAGAATCCAACTCATCTGTACATAAAATGCATTAACAAACTGTATGCCAGTTTTGGTGTGTGTTGCAGAATCCAACTCATCTGTATGCCAGTTTTGGATTGGTTTCCTTTTTCTTCTTTTTCTTTTTTTTTTTTTTTTTTTTATTTTATTTGAGACTCTGTGGCTTATTTATTTTTTGTTTCTATGTTGCAGTTCAGCGTATCTTTGAATTATAGTGTATACTAGCTGAGAAGCAATTTAGCTGTTAATTAGATCCCTATTTAATATTATAATACTGCAAAGAATATTTAATTACAGTGATTGATAGAAAGATTAAAAAAAAAGTAATTTTGCAAAGGTGTCTGTAGCTGAGAGAAGAGATGATGTTTCCCAATCTCAAAAAAACCCCAAAATTGAAGCTGAGACAAATTGGAGAAATATCTAATTCACTTGAGGTTCCTTACAGACCTACACTCAAACTGAAGCCTTATCCATTTCCTGTGATCCTGCTCTCTTAAAAACTCTTACAGATTTTCAAAGTAAAGTAAGAGGTGGCAGAGTTGTTCCTGCAGGTTCTCTGTAAAACTAGAAAAGTATTGACTATGCTTAGGCTGCCTTTCCAAGACATTCTGTCTTTCCAAAAAATGACACTTATTATGAAATAAAAATGAGATTAGTATTTCCTGTGATGTTGGTAAGAAGAATCACATTGTCTGATGAAAAACCAAACTGCTATTACAATAATAATAAAGTAATAAGGAAGTATTTCTGAAACAAATCTTCAAGCCCCAAGTGCCTCCACTTCTCTTGTTCTGCCTGGAAATTGCCACAGTATTACCTGCACATGGTTTTCTCCTGCCCCTAGAACAGACAAAAATCTGGGACTGGGTATCTTCTCCAGCAAGATACCAAAAGGAAGAGAGCTGCTAAATGTGAACTGTCAGTATGGAACTGAAGGAGGTGGTTGGAAGAACACCAGGTGAGGAGTTCATTGTAACAAAGGGTTTCATGCCTTAGAGCAATACTTCCCCAAAATGGGGTCATAATTCCTCATTTTCATATTGCTCAGCAACTTCCAGTAGAAAGGGAAGTGTCTAGTAGTATTAAGTCAGTTGAAGAGTAGGAAAGGAAAGAGAGATCTACATCTTCCATCCACAGCTTTTCAGGCCTCACTGATTGCCTGTTCAAAGGTTTAGTGATAATGCTTACTGAGATCAGAGGAGGGCATTTTTTGGTCTCAGCAGTTTGAAATGTTCAGATGTCATCACCTACTGTAGTGCCTGTCTGTATCTCAGAAAAAGTCTGGTTGCAACCTAACTTCAGAGATGCTTTGTGATCACAGTTCACTTCCTGGAGGAGAGCATATATATCACAAAAAGGCTGTCCCTGTATCACAGTACATTCAAAATGAAACTCAGATTGAAGTCAATCTGTTAACTGCAGCAAAATTAGAACATTGGGGGAGGAAGAAATGAAGCAGTAAAGCACATTGGTAAAGACCTCTCAAGGTGGTCATGAAATTATATTTTATAATCAATAGTGGTAGTGGATCAAAAAGGAAAATAAATGCCTGGGTGACTTTGGCACAACATGAGCAAATAGATATACTTTACAAAGGTGACAAACCAACCCCCAAATCTTTCTGAATATTATTGAGCAGCAAATAGACAAAAAGTTGGAACAGAATCTGGACAGCAATTTTCTCTTTCTAAATTTATTTTAAAAGAGTTAAAGAGGAGCATGAATAAAGCATCAGCACAGGAAAGACATGGACCTGTTGGAGCGGGTTCAGAGGAGGGCTACAAAAATGATTAGAGAGCTGGAGCACTTCTCCTATGAAAACAAGCTGACAGAGTCAGTGTTGTTTAGCCTGGATAAGAGAAAGCTCTGGGGAGACCATGTCAAGGCCTTTCAGTAGTTAAAGGGAGCCTATAGGAAAGATGGGGACAAATTTTTTATCTATTACCCTGTCCTATTGGAACAGAGTCTGTTCCGATAAGACAACGGGTAATAGCTTTAAACTAAAAGAGGGAAGACTTAGACTAGACATAAGGAAGAAATTTTTTTACAATGAGGGTGGTGAAACACCAGAACATGTTGCCCAGAGAGGTAGTAGGTGCCCCATCACTGGAAACATTCAAGGTCAGGTCAGATGGGGCTCTGAGCAACCTAATCTAGTTGAAGATGTCCCTACTCATTGCACAGGGGTGTTGGACTAGGTGACCTATAAAGGTCCCTTCCAACAAAAAACATTCTATCATTCTATGATCTTGGATAGCAGTCTTCATATACTGCTGAGAAAAACATTGGTTATGAGATTTGAACAACAGTTTACAATCATGGAGATGTCCATCTTAAGTCTTTACAAGCTCAAGAACACAGAGTTTTTATCACCCTTAAATGTTTAATAAATCCCC
The DNA here is from genome assembly GCF_000708025.1 of Charadrius vociferus. Taxonomy (NCBI): domain Eukaryota; kingdom Metazoa; phylum Chordata; class Aves; order Charadriiformes; family Charadriidae; genus Charadrius; species Charadrius vociferus. The sequence continues at coordinate 3,734,251 of NW_009649320.1, read as the reverse complement.
AACATGAAAGGTGTTGGATGCATTTTATTGGCCATTTATGTGCTTCCATTGGTTAAACACCAGTTTACTTATTGCTTTTCAGACAGGAACATAGGAATATGAAAAAAAGAAGTAACTGTCCCTAGATATGACTTCATCAACTACTTCTACCTGTGGGTTTTCCTACATTGTCATCTTGGACCTTATTTTTCTTGTCATCTCACTTCATTGCCTACAGTGGTTTCGTGCTAGATGACTGTCAGGAACCTTTCTGGAATGGGATAACTCCATCTCTGAGAAAACCAAGCTATTGTTCCTGCAGGCAATAGAAACCAGATGATGCTAGGTCTTAGTCTCTCCACCTAACTCAGTCCTCAGGCTTTCTTCCAGCATTTCTTATGCTCTAACATATGGCATGCATCCTGTGACAGTAACATGATATAAGCAGCCCAAAGACCCCCAGTCATTTACCCAGCTACAAACTGTTCCAAGTGTGGGCACAAGTCAATGCCCAGGGAACTGTACAGGCCACAGGCTTTTCTCAAGAGGAGTTTGAACCATGACACCCTGCTCTGTGAGGGAAGAAACCTTAGCCATATGGACACAAGCTGGGTCATGTCATCTAGTCTTGGCAGCACAGAGAAGTCCCCGGACTGTTTTATTTACTTGTATTTGTTATACAGACCTAATATTAGTGACAACTTAACAGGGATTATGATAATAAAGTTATTCTTTTTTAACATATTTTTGTCATTAAAATCCTTATTAGCATTCTGGTATGATCTAGCGACAAAAAACATATGAGAAAGACTACAGTGAATGAGTAGAACCATTCTAACTGCTGTAGGTAAGGCAGAAAATTACTATGTAGACTTGAAAATAGAGCACTTCTTTAGCAAAGGGGAGGGTAATTACCCTGCAGAGATGTCATTCTTCTCTGCTTCTCATCTTCATGTACCCCATTTACAAAGGTATCACTAGCAGAAAGATGATATCTAATTTTTTTCCACAATGACATTAAGTTTGATTTGTTAGCTACCGGAATACATGCAAGGAAAGGAGCAGGTCATGAGCTGCTTTCAAGTTATGCTGTTTAATGCAAGATCAGGGGGCTAATTATTTTAGTATTATCTTCCATTATTCAGGCATGGCTAAGGCTCTGAACTTGGTGTATAGATATTGCTAGGGGATAATACAAGGCAATTATGGCTGTAGCTTTCTGTCTCATAAACATAGCACAAGACTGTATTCAAGAGCATGCTAATTATGCAGACTTAAAGCCCATAATCACAGCAACAGGACTATCTGGAGCATATGCTTTCAGACTCACAGGACCTTGTATAACCCTACATACTCAACACGGCAACTAGCTAGCACTTGCAGACAGGAATCTGCAAGAAATCCACCCTTCATGACTATGTAGGCCTTCATAGCTCATAGGAGGAGAGCTGGAGCTGGAGCATGTTATATTAACATGCTATGGTAGTAACATCTGTATATAAATACCTTCTGACACATGACCTCAAGAAGTTTTAGCAGGAGCTGTGACTATGTTTCATCTATATTTAAATGAGGGTATCCTCTTGTTCTGAGAAATAAAAAAAGATATTGGAAAAGCATTTATGACTGCCTTAGACTTGAATGTAAGATGTAGTTAAATACACTTTCTGTATACATAAGAGCAACTCTGCAAAGTTTCTCAATCAGTATTTTCCTAGCTGCCTGCTAGCGCCAGTATCTGTACAAGCATTCTTCCGTGCCAGTTCCAATGACCCCTTCTTAGTCAACATTAAATCATGGTATTGGTGGTAATACTATTCCACGTTTTTAAGACGTATTACGGTGGCATACATGTCTCGACATACTCAGTGAACTGGCAGGCTAAATGAGATCTTAATGACTTGTCCTTGCAATGCAATGCAAAACACATCAAAATTGCATACCTGAAGTGCGGGTATTCCTGCTAAATCAGAAGTTCACAGTCACATAATGGAATATGCAGCAGCACATAATGTGTATGTTTATTACCATTATCACATGAACAAGTAGAGATCTGGCTTCATGTTTGTCAAGTGACCTCAAACCCTGCAAGGAGGCCACAGGGATGCTGAGAAGCAGAAGGTGTCTATGGCAGCCAGAACCGCTTTTGGGCCCTCATTGTGCTGCCCAATGTTTGAGTGTCCTGACAAAAACCCTTTGGTTACATCTCTGCAAAAACATTTTCATATGTAATTTTCTTTACTGCAAGTTACCTACCTCAAATTATGTATTTTAGACTTACATTAAAAAAAAAAAAAAATAAAAATTAGAACTGTTTTGGACAGATTGTAGTGCAGATGCAATGCTATAACTCAAGTTGTTTAAATAACTTGTTGTTTTTTTCCATTGACAGAATGAAAGAAACTGAAAGAAACTACCTGGGAATTGCTTCACTTGGAACAAAATATATTACTTTATGCACAGAGGGGTTTAATTAATTTTGAAATTTTATGGTTTTGTAAGGTTTCCTTTGGTTTTAAGTAAGTTTCAGAATGCCATTCACTCTATTACATTTGAAAAAAAGTAAAATGTGTCATCTTTTGTTTTTATTTTTTTCAGGTTTCCTCTTCCTCCAGGCCTTTTCATTATATTCAGGAATAATTCAGAAAGTCATCATTTGGTTAATGTAATGCCACACTTTATGATGAATAAACCTCAGACAATAAATTTCATCCACCTGTCATAATCTAAGGAGGAATAAAAAACTAGAGCAGTCAGATTCTGTCACAGTATGTAGGGGAGTGTGGTACACAGACTCCAATGGTTCATAGACAAATAGATTACAAAATTTCAAACTTCTTATTTCACTGGGCTACAGGATATCTACTTTGTTCAGCAATATGGTTGGACGCAGTAGTGACCACAAGGTGTCCACTTTTAGGAAAACGCATTTCTGAGAATTTTGGATCTTTAAGCTGTAATTATTTTTTTCATTCCCATCACCTCCTTTTTTTGTCATTATCTATTGAATTCTAGCGGGTCAGTAACAGACTATGATTTCTTTTGAGAAATCTCAAATAGCACAACAAAGCTGTGCTAAAGGAACCTCTTCATTGGTATAATGCTACTTTGCAACTTGGAACTATCCACGGAAGAAAAAAGTACAAGATAACTGTCAGCTCCAGGCAGATCTTATTTTTACACCCTCAGCCTCTCTTTTTTGCTACGCTGTTCTCATTTAAAAAAAAAAAATAAATATATACATCATATCTGAATTGCATATAAAACCTGCAAAGTTATAGATAAAACAAGAGAACGGGAAAGATGCCGATTTGCTGTTGTTAATGTGGCCAGGTTTTGAATACCTTTTATTCTGACTACCCCTCCGCATTTTGTCTTCTAAAATACAAAATTCTGATTTCTTTTTCTCCATAAATTATCTTGATGCTGTACAAGTTATTTTGCCTATTCTATTTAAAAAATGAACCCTTTGACTATTTTTCTAAACTTTTTTGATGATGCAGATGTTTGTTAGTACTAAGTAGAGTTGCTAAGTAAAATTTCCCAGGAGGAATGAAACCAGGTAGCTGGTATTATATCATGCTTGAAATATTTACAGGCAGTCATATTTTTGAAAATATCACTTTTACTTATAATTTTATTTTCAGCACACAAGAATCAATTAATATGCAAAGTTATTTGCTGGATATGATGGGGGAAAGCTTGTAAAGAATATCTGCTTTGGTTTTTTAGACACAAAGAGACATGGACAATAAATTCTAAGTCTTTTATTATCATATAATTTAAGTGTTTCTGACACAGATGTTTGTATTTATAATTGAAAATTTAATTTGGCTTCAGATTTCCCGGGAGGATGTACACAATGCTCAGACACTTGGAAAAAAAGAAATTATATTTGAAAGTGATTATAAAAGAGAAGCACAAGCAATTAAAATATCCAAAACTTTGTTAAATTGTTTATGATTCTTTTAGACCTCTAATTGATTGCTGGCTCTCAGTTAGTCGTGCAACTTACTTATTAAGCAAAGGATTCCTTCTTTCATGTTGAATAAAGATTCTAAGATGATATAACAAATATAATTTGACTACAGTGGATTCAATTGCTCATATCATGTTTTTACTCTATTTAATTTAACATCTTAATCCTGTTAGAGATTTCTAATCAATTCTGTTTCCTTTTGTCTGACATAAACTTCTTTCACTTTATGGTGAGGCCACCAACAACATTAAGCCCTTCTGAACTGAAAGCTACTCAGTCTAACTCTCGTTATTATTCTTTCCATCAAGATCTTTTGTTCTTAAATTGGACCATAACATAGAAGAAGCATGGCCAGCAGGTCAAAGGAGGTGATTCACCTCCTCTACTCTGGTCTTGTGAGACCCCACCTGGAGTACTGCATCCAGCTCTTGGGGTCCCCAGCACAAGAAAAACATGGACCTGTTAGAGCAGGTGCAGAGGAGGGCCACAAAATTCATCAGGAGAATGGAACACCTCTCCTATGAAGACAGGCTGAGAGAGTTGGGGTCATTTAGCCTAGAGAAGAGAAAGCTCTGGGGATAACTTACTGTGGCCCTTCAATATATAAAGGGGGCTTATAAAAAACATGGAACTTTTTACCAGGGCTTGTAGTGACATGACAAAGGGCGATGCTTTTAAACAGAAAGAGGATAGATTTAGACTGGCTATAAGGAAGACCTTTTTTTACGATGAGGGTTGTGAGACACTGGAACAGGTTGCTCAGAGAAGTTGTGGATGCCCCATCCCTGGAAGTGTTCAAGGCCAGGTTGGATGGGACTTTGAGTAACCTGTTCCAGTGAAAGATGTCCCTGGCCATAGCAGGGGGATTGGACTAAATGATCTTTGAAGGTCCCTTTCAAATCAAGCCAATCTATCATAGTTCATTATTTCCTCATTTTTCTGTGCATGAAATGGCAGTGAAACTCTTTTCACCTTGTCCTAGTTGGTGAATCATAAACAGCTGAAGTCATGTTCCACTTCTGCCATAAATGTCCTAGTGACTTGCAGCAATTGCATTACAACTGAATCCTAGACATGATGTATGTCTTGCCATACTGATTAAACAACTACTTTTGTGGCCTACTGCACTGTGGATTCCTCAGTTGAAGTTACACAATGCCAATAGAGAGTTAGATACCCACGTGTCAAATTCACAAAATCTGTGAGTTAGGAAGGCAACCTATCCTAGAAAATTCTGTCATAAATTACCAATTAGAGACATAGGAGGAGAAAGAAGAGTTTAGTTCTGTTCACAATTCTTAGCAATTTTCTCCTACTTGTGGACCAGGAATAAATTTTGCCTGTCTTTACCTTTATTTGGCCTCCACATGTACCATTAAGGTGTCTGTATAATTCTTCATTCTTTTTCTAATCTTTTAGTAATTAGTATGATGACATTATAAAGAAGAAAATGAAAGGTACTGTTTTGTTGTTCTTGGGTTTTGTAACTCACAATCTTTTCCATTAATTAATTTAAGAAGTTATGAACTCCAGTTCTGTTTAGGTAATATTCACTCAAATTGTTTCTTTTTGTTCCATCTCAGTTATTTCTAGAGAAGTTGCTAATAAAGCATGGACACAGCCCTGAAATGTAGGCAGCATTCACCACTTACAATTCAAGGCCTACTTAATTCATTATATAGTAAAGCCTATCTTCTATTAAAGTCTGAAGATATTCTGTCTCAAGCTTTTTTTTTGAAGGAAGGTTCTCATAATAAGCCATGTTGGATACTTCCCTGTACTCAGATTTTGGTTGAATTTTGTTCTGAATCCCATCACCACATTGTTTCTTGGCAGTAAGGGCCATGGACTGAGGGACTGAGAAATGATCTCACATATAATTAGCACTGAAGCTAGTCAAGGGTTTTGAAGATTAATATCAGTATGATAAAGACGTTTTACAATCAAGTAAAGCATCAGGAACTGAACAAATCGTTGTTGGGAAATGTTCCCATAAAACATTTTTGTTTAACTACAGGTCAGTACGTGCAAACAGGTTACTATGTGCAGTAAACCAGATAAATACTTATTTATAGTATTTATACAAACGGTAAACTAAAGATACACACTTAATTTTAGAGAGAAATAAGTTGTAAGCATTTTGGAGGAGGGGGCTGATTAGTTATTAAGCAGTGGATTACTCACTTCCAGACAAAATGTGAGAATTCTCTAGGTTAACCAAAGAGGGGAAAGGAAATCTTTGTTACTTTTATTTTTCTATCCTAAAGAACATTACTATCCCGGAACCTTTTATTCAGCTGACTATCAGAGTATGTAAGATATTTGAAGATAATGCTCTTTTACGACTGATATTCAGTTAATGTTTAATTATGAAGACTTTTATCTCAAAGATTCTTTCAGTTCTTTCTTTCAAAGATTTTTCTGTTTAAGCTTTGAATTATGAGGGTTTTGAAGGTTTATAGATGATACATTTACTGAAATAAAATGACTAGAAGTTCTATTTTAATTACGTCCCAAATATTATAATGTACTAAATGAAAAAAAAAAAAAAAAATCTATCTGTCTGTCTATCTATCTATCTATCTATCTATCTATCTATCTATCTACCTCTTGAGAAAATATAGGCCCTAAGACCCAAGGAGGTTCTTGCAGCCCAAAAAGCTAGCCTGTTTTTCTAGGCACATCAGGTAGTCTGTTAATTCTCCCCCAAACCTTGCATTACTAATTAATTTTTTGTATTACAAGCAATAAGAGTTTAACAATCTAGATAAGCTCATGAAGACTGGGTGGAGTTAGGCTTTCATGAGAAAATTCAGTGAAGATATAAGGACATTCAGGAAGATTCTGCAGATTTGAAAAGTATTTCAGGAGACAAGACAAGAAAAAGTAGCATAACAGTGATGGTATTTTTCAGCATACAGAAAATAACTGTCACATGCTTGCTGATGTGAGGGTTACTAGACATTTAAACCACAAAAAAAAATCTATAGTGCCCTCCCTTCCTGTGATAAATTTAAGACACTGTATTTTTTTTATTTATGACATTGGCCATCTTTCTCATTTTCCTCTGATAAACCCATGACTGGATACACTGATCTGCCAGGGCAAGAAACATTAGGTGAATTTTATTTAATAGTCTTTAGTCTTTCTATGATGGTGCTAATGAGTCAGAGAGAACATTTCTTTTACCTCCCTGTGAGGTCTGCATTACAGATTTCTTAGAGGAAAAAATGGCATTTTACTTTAAGATACCGCTTCAAATAAGTTTGGACTCAAAATGGAGAAGAAAACTCATGTTCTGTTTGCCAAGGGCAATATTTTAGCAATCTAGATGACTGCTGCAAGTCATTCAGCTGTATGGGAACAAAATGACAGCCTAATCACACATTTGACTGCATGCTGAACTTTTTTTCTGCCAGGATTTTAATCTCTGAACCAGGACCAAGGTGGCAAATGTACTACTTGATGCCAATCCCCTAAATGCATTTATATCTAATTTGTAGCGAGGATACATTTCTGATTATGTCTTTAATCCATCAACTGCAGCTGTACTTTTTGGTGCTTGTCTTCACTAATTAAGTTAGAGTTCTTTTAAATTTAATAAAATATCTTCCAATCTCGCAATTAACATACAGTTCTAGTCTGGGAGTAGTACTAGATATGCTTGAGTGTGTGCATAGTAATGCATAATATTGCATCCCCTAAAGTATCTATCTCTGTGTGTAAATATGGCATATTGGTACTCAAGCATTCTTTTAGGGAAGGGTAAACATTTTTATAGACAAATTTTCTGTCTTTGTTTGAGTCCAAAAAGACAAATTTAATGCTAATATTGAGCATAATGATAGATTAGTAAATGTCAGCATCTACAATGTTAGAAACTTTTGAAGCCATAAACCAACCCTCTGCTAAATTTCATAATCCTTCTGAGAACCTCTTTCTATTTTGCACCTTCACAGTGTCCAGTAACAATCTGCAAGAGTTAGATAAGCCTTAGATGAAGTAGTACCTTTGTTTCTTTAAAAACAAATAATCTGCCTGATAATTTATTTCCTTTTACTTATGTATTTTGTATGTATTTTACTAATGTATTTTGTAATTATTGAATAAGTATTTCCTGTAAACTTTTTACACACTTGATTTTAGAAATACTTACCGTATTTCCCCAACTCCTCATTTCCAAACATCAAACACCTCATCATATCTTGTTTACCTTTATAAGACCATCAGTTCTGCCCTATACCTCCTGGGACACAGTAACCCAAACTAAAAATATGGATACACAATGAATGGCAAGTGGAATGATTATAATTTTTTTTTGTTCTCTATTCCATCATTATAACTTTTTTTTTCTTGCCCCCCTTCTGCCCCTTACTGAGCATTCAACTACTGTACTCAGTGCTCTGTCTGCAATGGCTCCTAGATCTCTTTCCCAAGTAGTAAAAGCTGATTTACAGTCTGTCACTGTGTCTGAATAGTCAGAGGTGCATTATTTTGTACTTACCTAACACTGAATTTTGTCTGCCAATCATCTTTAGATATGGCTATCCTAAACAAGTTTGTGACATTTGCTCCCTTATTTCATTTTTATCTTTCTTTTACAGATAATGTAGGGCTCTCTTGAATTGCATAAGTTCCAGTACAAACATTTGGGTGATCCTTGTAATACCTGACTTCCACTGTTGATAACAGATCACTTCTATACTTTTTTTTCCTCTCTTAACCAGCTGCTACTCTAAAACAAAAACATACCTTTTATTGCAGGGATCCATTATTGCTTTAACACTTCTGGTAATAAATAAATAAAGGCTTGTCAATTCAAATAAGTCATACCAAGTATGTTATCTCCGCCCACAACAATCTTGGCCCTTTCAAATACTCTTCTGTTAGTTCAGTCTGTAGAAACAATTTTGTGTGTTTAGTAATTATGTTTATCATATTTTATATTGATTTTTGGGGTACAAATGACAGATATAATTCTTAGAGGTATTCTAGGAGGCATGTTAAAGATAGATGCTACATTTCTCATCATTTATTCTTCTGGGTCCAACACTGTGTTGAGCCCTGGGTTGTCCCACAGATGTGTTTAGGGAATGTTGTGTGACCTTCCTTTGGAGCTACTTGTTCTGTGTTCCTGCTCTTGCTAATCCATTAGCACTCAGTTCACCAGTGGGTCTTTAAATCTCTTTCTGCATTGACATATTATTCTGTATTTACTGGAATAGTGTCAGAAGTGCTGCATATGGGCACTTCCTATTTCTGTTTAATTTCATATTTTAAAAATATTACATAATAATGTATTTAGAGATCATGATACGTTAAGGTTGCAGGTGAATGACAAGGCCACTGGCTGGGCTCTAAGGCAAAGTAACTGAACAAGAATGTGGGAAAGGACAGGAGAGGACAGGAGAAGCTGCAGGATCAATGGCCGATAATGGTGTCAGCACTGCACAAAGTTACAGGCACAGCAACAAGGAATGTCTGGATTGCGCAGATGGTAAAGAGGGGGTCATGCAAGAGATGGACAAAATCTGTAACTGGAGGGGATGGGGGGGAGGGGGTGTGTCCTTTTGGGGGCTCAGAGCCTTTAAGGACCAGTAGGGACCAGTTTAACCTCGTCAGTAAAACCATTTAAGGTCGAGACTGCCTACGTAGTACTGTCAGAGTTAACAACTCTGGGTGTGGGTGCAGCAAAACTGAGACCAAAGGGGGAAAAGTAATTATTTGTGGGTTATTTGGGAGGAGACTGGGGCAGAGAAAGGGAAGTAGAAGAGCAGTAAAATGGAGGGTCAAGGAATGGGGAAAGGGGATAAGACATTATTCAAACCAAGTGACGAGTGATGTCCAGGGCTTCTTCACAATCTCTTCCTAACAATGATTTAGGTGAATTTTCTGCAATGAGTTATCTAACATTTGAGAGCACGTCATGTTCCATTATTGATGACATTTGTGCAAAGAGATGAATCTCCAGAAAATGAAAAGGAACTATTAAGTAGGATTTTCAAAGCAACTCATCACTGTGCTAGTGCCCATTACAGGCCTGAAGACATCGGCATCTCCTCACCTATTTTTAACATATCAATTTATATAGTCAATTTATCTTTGTCAATAGTAAAGGAATGGTTGTCCTTTTTTTAGTATGTGCCCAATTCTTCAGGAAAAAAAACAACCAAAAATACTTGAACCCAAGATGTTCAATCACATGCATATTTTCATAGAATTATAGAATAATAAAATCACTTAGGTTGGAAAAGACCTTTAAGATCATTAAGTCCAACCATCAACCTAGGACTGCTAAGTACACCACTAAAGCTCTCGCTACCAGATCCTCTTTTGGCACATGGGCACAGCTTCCTTCTGCACTTTTAAGATTTCCTTCTTGAAGAACGTCCAGCCTTCCTGGACTCCTTTGCCCTTCAGAATTGCCTCCCAAAGGACTCTGACAACCAGGCCCCTAAACAGGTCAAAGTATGCCCTCCAGAAGTCCAAGGTAGCAGTTCTGCTTATGCTCCTCCTTACTTTTCCAAGAATTAAAAACTCCATCATTTCATGATCACTAAGCCCAAGATGGCCTCCAACCATCACATGACCCACAAGTCCTTCTCTGTTCACAAACCTAGTCAGGTCCAGTGAAGTGCCTTCCCTGGTGTGCTCGCTTACCAACTGTGTCAAGAAGTTATCTACCACACACTCCAGGAACCTCCTAGACTGTTTCCTCTCTGCTGTATTGCATTTCCAGAAGACATCTGGTAGATTTAAGTCTCCCATAAGAACAAGGGCTAGGGGGCATGAGACTTCTCCCAGCTGCTTACAGAATATTTCATCTGTCTCTTCATGCTGGTTGGGTGGTCTATAACAGACTCCCACCATATCTGCCTTGTTAGCCTTTCCCCCGATTCTTACCCATAAACACACTCAACCCTTTCATCACCATCAAGATCTGGACAGTAAAAACATTCCCTAACATACCAGGCTACCCCACCACCTCTCCTTCCTTGTCTATCCCTTCTGAAGAGTTTATAGCCATCCATTGCAGTCATCCAGTTGTGTGAGTCATCCCACCATGTTTCCATGATAGCAACTGTATCATAGTTTTCCTACTGCACAAAGTTTTCCAGCTCTTCCCATTCCTTGTCCATGCTGTGTGTATTGGTGTAGATGCACTTTAGTTGGGCTATTGATCCCAACACCTTTTGGGGGGGGAGAAGTGCTAATTCCTATGTGACTGACCAAGGCAATTCCTTGGGTTTTGACACATCAACAACTTTTGTGTCTTTGCTGCCATGTGGATCTCCATCACCTACTTCCACTGAGATGGCAGACCAAAGGACTTTATCTCTCAAGCATTGGTGTGCTGCCCCCAGACTTATCGCTAATGAGCCTGGTTTATCCATTTCCCCCTTTGAATCTAGTTTAAAGCTCCTTCAGTGAGCCCTGCTAACTCCTGCTCAAAGATCCTTTCCCCTTTTGAGCTGTAGCCCATCTGGCACCAGCAGGCCTGGTGTTATGTAGACCAACCCATGATCAGAAACCCAAGATTTCTGCTGGTGACACCAGACTCAGAGCCAGGTATTGATCTGCTGGATCTTCCTGTTTCTTCTCTCATCCTTCCCTGCAACTAGAAGGACAAAGGAGAACACTACTTGTGCTCCTGATTTTGAGCCTTTCCATCCCATATACTGTTTCCATGTCAGATCTAAGCATAGAAATACATCTCTACTGATTTCAAAAACATTATCCAGCCTTCAGATTAAGCTTATAAGAACTCTTGATAAATGATGAGTATGTTTGGGATGTAACAACCAGTACAGGCCAGCTTTGTGGAGAAAACCAACAGTGAAACAGGAGCCATATTTCCTATCAGATTGCTAATACTTGCTGTTCATATTTTATTAGTTAAAACTTGAATTATTTACACTTGGTAACTTTTTTCCACTTTTTAAAATGGTGTACCACCAGTGTCTATTTTAGTCATGAGTTATTTCTGACTTTGGGAAAACAATTCAACTTTCAGATTAAAACGTAAATCTCTACGCTTGTAACTAAAGAGAACTCCTTGTAAAATCCATGCTCCTGTATGTCAATGGAGAGGATTCTCCTGTCGGTCAGCTCTTGAAGGGGGAAGATTTCTAAGGTAGGCAATAAAATTAAACATTTTGTTTTCTTTCTTTTTCTTTGTCTCCCCCTCCTCCCCCCTTATGCTTTAAATATTTGTTTTGGTTATGTTTTGTCCTCATATTTTGAACATTGTGGGTTTTATTTTTCAGGTCCTGACCATCATCTGTCCAAGTATGTCACTGCACTATGTCTGCAACCCTGCAACCTGCAACCCTGGAAACAGGCCCAGAAAAGTGTGAGTCCAAGTTTCTGTGCTCTGCTCCAATCTTGCTGTCATTTTTGAGAGTATTCAAGTCCTCACACTATGAAGAACCTGAAGTAAACCCAAGCTTTTCAAATGTTGTTAGGATATTTCTTGACTGCAGTAAGAGGGAGAAATATGTTGCTTTATTCTGCTTTCAGACACCACAAGCCTCAATTTCCATTTGCTGAAATTTGCTTAGTAAGCCATTTTAAATAAACAAAACGGTGTTATATATTGCTGTATGCCAGAAACTCCATTAGCAACAGGCTTATTGTTGAAATAATGATTGGTCCGTTACAGTACTTCTCCGGTTGTAATACAGCAGCTTTGTCCTATCTGTCATTCAAGCACATGCATAGAAAAAACTAAAATAATTTTTTAAAAAAGTCCAACCCTATAGTATTATCTTCTGCTTTCACTGCTCACACTGATACAATTCTCTGGAAAAGAGTTTTATTTTATATAAGCTTCAAAATACCTCCTGATTCTTCAGATTAGTGGCCAACATTTTCAAAGTATACTGGAGACTTACGTGCTTCATGAGGATTCCTGAAAATATCAAATACCTTGGTTAGGGGACCTGACAAAACACTAAACAAATTAAACCCAAATACTGGGGTTAACTCCTAAAGAGATTTAGGACTTGTTATGGGATGCAGGAGGGAAGCGCGTTTGGGGATTGAGTAAATCTTATTATGGGATGTTTAGGGGAAGGACCAAAGACAGGGAAAGGGAGGCAAAAAGGTGGATCAGAGAGGAAACAGTGTGGAAAAACAGTCGGAAAAGGGGATAAAAGGGACAAGATATGTGTAAACAGATGCTGGTCAGTACATCTGAGTGAGAGCCCTGCATCTGGTCAGAGCAGTCTGTCCCACTTTCTAATGAAATCCTAGTCCTAGCTCTCTTTTGTGTGCGTTTCCTGTCTATTCTGAGTGTGTGTGAATACTCATGAACCTCAAGATGGACAAGCCAGCAATTAGGAGAGGAGGTCTGAGCACTGACTATTAAAATAGGACCATGAAATACCCACGGCTTGAAGGTCCAGGTGCCAGCAACTGGAAGAGAGAGGTACCTGGGACCAGGTACTAGGGAGACTGCACGTTGAAAACCATCTGCTGGAGAAATGTGTGTGTGTGTATGTGTGTGCATGTGTATGTATTAGAGTGTACCTCAGTCCTGACTATCTGGAGAAGAGAAACACAACGAGAACATCTGTGCTGTTTCTGATTATGTAAAGGCGCTGTTCTTTGACTGTGCTAACTTTTTGGTCGGCTGTGCTATTGCAGTGTGTGTGGGTGTGCATGTGAGTGTGTGTGTTGAGACCATGTGCCCACCCTCGCTGCTGGGTGGACCTGGGGACATGGAATTGCAGCAGATCCAACATTTGGCCAGGGACAGGTGAGCCTACCTTTGCCCCCAGACCCATAACAGTTGGCAACCCCTAAGACTTTCCAAATGTATTACATTATTCAGTCTAATTATGAGATACAAAATATAAAGCTTCACTAAAAAAAGTAAATTAAAACATGAATTGTTCTTTTGCGAGGCTAAATGCTTGGATAGTGTTATTTAATATGTTGATTAACAAAGAGGAAGAAGTACTATAAATCACAAAATCATTCCAGTTTTTGGTGCTGTTTCAGTATTATTTTGGTCAAATTGCAAAAATAGAGGTAACTGGTTGCACTAACAATATGGTTACCTGTGGAGATTGGAAGAGTATGTACAGATAACAAAATGAGTTAGCCAGAAAAATGCAAAACGGTAGAAGAGAGATAACAAAAAGAGAGATATGTGAAAGGCAAGAAAGTCCAAAAAATTATCTAGCAATAGGGAAAACACTGTAGCATACATATTCAAGCAGCTGCAGCAGAGTATGAGACTTCAGCCAAAAAAGCCTACGGAACTTTTGGTTGCAAATGAGGAATCACACAAGGGTTGAAGCATCACGAAGAAAAGAGGTTTTCTGTCTTTACTGAGCAAAATCTGAAATGTACAAGATTGGGCAGCTCAATATACAAATTATTCCCAAGAAATGGTATTAAATTCAGAAGACAGCAACCCAGAAACAAAAAGACATCTATGATATTAGCCCAACATGGTCTTTCAGTTATCAGTTATTCAGAACAGAAAATTTTCCATAACTGTATTGTCTAAGATCTATTTCCATACACCCAAGACAATGCTTGCATCACACACGAGGGGAAAAAAAAAAAAAAAAAGGATTATTACAAAGTTAAATCATTTTGATTGCAAAATGTATTCTCTTGTTTATAGGTCACTCTAGACATATAGAGGTTGTTTTCATGTCTTGTCATATTTCTAAACTACTGTGATATAAATATACCAGCTGTATTTCCTGCTATTCTAATTGCTACATGCTTCTATATGTGTAAGAATTTTACAGTATACATGAGGGATAGAAATGAAAGGAAATATTTTTCCATTCCAAAGTGTCATAAGACATTCCTATAGACTATGCATTTTACTTAATACTTTAAATTTAAATGTATAAAAATTATTTTTTTTCTGTTCTACAGGAGCATTAATTTTTGAATTACAAGACTGGAAAATCACCAAAGTATTTACAAAAATTATAAAATTTTATAATACATGTTTATCACCATATTTTATATGCATTTGGGTAGTGGCTAAAGGCCACATTCCAATCATAATGCCACTATGAAAAGTGTTATACAAGGAATTAGTACGGTATCCCTATTTTAATCAAAATCCTGAATGCTCGTCTATGATAGTTCTTTAAGGCGCTCCTTAAAAAGTGATTATTAAAATGTTCAGAAAAATATCTGTATATCAATTAAATTCTGCTAGTATCTTTATATGATTCAGAAGTATTTGAGTAAGATTGTGCAAAGGAAAAGGATTCAATTTAGTTTTCAGACTTTACAAATTACTATGTCAATAGAATAAACATTTTAGGAAGGAGCGTGCTTGTTTTGGCTGGGATAAAGTTTATTTTCTTCATAGTAGCTAGTATGGGGCTATGTTTTGGATTTGTGCTGAAAACAGTGTTGATAATATAGAGATGTTTTCATTATTGCTGAGCAGTGCTTACAGAGAGTCAAGGCCTTTTCTGCTCCTCACACCACCCCACCAGCAAGCAGGCTGGGGGGGCGCAAGAAGCTGGCACAGCTGGGACAGCTGACCCCAACTGACCAAAGGGATATTCCATACCATGTGACGTCATCCTCAGCATATAAAGCTGGGGGAAGAAGGAGGAAGGGGGGAACATTCAGAGCTGTGGTGTTTGTCTTCTCAAGTAACCATTATACGTGATGGAGCCCTGCTTTCCTGGAAACAGTTAACACCTTCCTGTTGCTGGGAAGCAGTGAATGAGTTCCTTGCTTTGCTCAAACCAGGACACTTTTCTTATGCTCATGGCTTTTGCTTTACCTATGAAACTGCCTTTATCTCAACCCATCAGTTTTATCACTTTTACACTTCCGATTCTTCCATCCCATCAGGGGAGATTGAGTGAGTGGCTGTGTGGTGCTGAGTTGCTGGCTGGGATTAAACCACGACAAAGGGGGAACTCAGGACATAAAGAACACATTCTTTCTCATCTTATCACATAAAATTTAATTGCTTACAGACTTTGGATTTTTTTTTTATAATCTACAATAATTCATAATAAGCAGTTTGCTAACCTTGAACTTCTGTGATATTTTGCGTACTCCAGGCTATTAAAGATGTCTTGGATATCTGGATGGGACTGACAGAAAAAAGTTATACTTCTGTGGGGTTTTAAACCACATATAGTAAACAGTAAACTTTAAAATCTAATAAGTTTTTATTTGCCTATTTCTCAAAATTCAAAATATTCCATAACATTGTATGTCTGAAAAAAGAACTTGTAAGCATATCTGGCAGGTGACATCATCTGCTTCATGGAGGTAATCTCATCAAGGACCTCTTCAGTGCAAAGGGGGTAATAAGTAAAAAGGTAAGTGGTAAACAAGAGGACACACAGACACAAAGCTGATAGACAAGGGAAAGCAGAGACAGCGCCAAGGATGAAACATCTCCAGCCACCAACTGATGGGCCATTGAGAAACTCCAGGCACAGCTTTGGAGAGCAACAGCTCGGGCTTTGTAACTCATAAGAAAGGGGAACCAAGAACATGAGGATTTGGGATATTTGAGGGGAGTGTCAGTGGGACAGCGTAAAACATAAGAGGGAGCTTACAGGGGAAGGGGATGGGGTGGAGAACCTGGAGAACAGGTGGACAGGATTGTGTATAAAGAGGGTCTGGATGTGTGCAGACTGTGGCCAGTCAGCATGTTTGTCTGACCCAGCCTTGCACCTCATGCCCCCAGCCTGGCCTGTCTTCTCCTTGAATCATGTGGTAGCTCTTCCTGCACCTCGTCACTCGCTGTCCCTTGCAGGTGTGAGTGCTGTAGGGACAAGGTGCTGACTGCTGGGGGACATAGTAGATTTGGGGTAAGAGACCAGCATCAGACAAGGGTGCAGGTGCCCCAGGCTGGCAGTGTCAGCAGACTGGGGTGAGCCAGGCGAGTGAGGGTATCTGGACCTGCAGCTGGAGCAGGTCAGCAGACACAGGCCAGGAGCCTGGTGCTGGCTGCTGGTGGTCTACGAGTGTCTGTATGTCCCCAGAACTATGTGGGAGTGGGGGTGCACTTGTGGCAATCACAGCAAACTCCATGCTGGACCTGCTGGCAAGCAGGAAGTCCCAAGCCTGGGCAGGGGCACCACGCAGGCAGAGGATCAGCCACTTACAACATCCCTTAGCAGAAAATGTGGCCATAATTGCTTGTTATAGTTGTTAACTATTATTATTACCTTTGACAATGATTTTTTGGAAGAGTGAGAGCAAAAAACAAAGTCCACGTAAAATATTAAGTCCTTTAATTCTAGCACTTTAGGGGAATTCACTCTCTTTTGTGTTTTTGAAGTCATATGTTACAAGATTTATTATATTATATTCCAAATATTTTTAACACTAGTTGATTTCACAGGCTCAAATGCATTACTAATTTTAGTTTTTCATTTCCTCAGGTATTTTTATATATTTCAAAGTTGGTAACCAGCTTCATTTATTCCAAAAGTCCTGTCACCCAGCATATTTTCCTAATGTTATTTTACTCATATACTAGCCCTTTACAAAGGAATTTATTTTATTTTCTAGCCATAAAAAAAATCAAAGCAGGAGCCCAGGGACCATTGAAGTTTATTCTAGAAGAACTAGCAGAAATTTACCACATTTGCCAAATGTTCTGGCAGCAATCACATCCTAATTTTGCATTGCTTGAGTAAATCACTTGAATTCTCCGACTGAACCTTTCCTCACATGAATCTGTTCAATACCCATAGGCACTGAAGGGCAGACAGTTTGCCAGTAATTTATATTGTTTCATAAGGAATTATGAAGTTATAATAATTTGCACTGTTGTAGTGTCACAGAATCTTAGTCCCGAATGATAAATTATTCCTGCTAAATGCTACACAAGTGTAACAGATAAAGATAGCCCTTGTCTCAGAGACTAGAATATTGGTATAAACTGAAGATACAATGGGTTGATGCACACTGATCTAGGAAAGCAAGGAAACATTAAGATTATTGATGTCATTTTATTGCACTGGTAGTCAGCTAGTTGTCAAGTTTAAGGGGCATCGTGGCAACATAGAACTATTACATTTAAGTAAATTATAGGAGGAACAATCCAGCAAATGTTTCTTAATGAGAATTACAGCTTAGTAGACTCTTCGGGGCTTCCCCATCTCAAGTAACACTAAATAAAACCTTCAGTGATCTAATGAAGTATTCCTTACTGAAGACTTACCATTTCAGCAAAGAAGAACATCCAAAGCCATATCAGTGTTCATCCTGGCACAGATTCCAAGACCAGAACTCAACAGATGTAATTCCTTCTAATGTTTCCTATTCTGACATTTGTTTCTACAGAGAACCATAACAGGAAACCCAAACATACACATATCCCTGTATGACCTATTTTATTTACTAGATCAAACAGACCTGGGTGCTTTTTAACCACCTCTTATTTCTCCTCAGTCTATTCTTTCTGCAAATGTCCACAGCTGTCTTGATTCCCACAACATGCATACATGTAAATAATTCTAAATAGATGAGTATAAATAAAGATCTTGTGCTTAATTATATTTTTTTTCAAAGTACTTACTTTTTGAGGGAAAAAATAGAAGGCGTAGAATGCAAGTTTTTGATCCAGATATGCATGAGATCTGAGATACAGGCAAGATTACTATATGCACTGATTGATTTTTTTGTACAAAAGTAGGTTTCTCTCTTGTAGCTGGATCCAAATTTCAATGATTTACCTGTGCTTTCTGAATTTATCTCCCAAATTAAGCAAGATGAATATATAGATATCTTGAATCTGGAAAAGGAGAGATAAAACAACTTTGAGAGGCTTATGTCTGTGTCAATAAAATTATTAAAGGCATCTGAAATATTAGTGTTGTACTGAAAAACAGGGAGAACTGGGTTATTTAATTCATGTGGATGTTTTTAATAAATTGCTTTATGGGTTTATGTTGTTTGGGTTTTTTTAAACCTGTGCCTCTATTTGTCTTTAGTTTTCTAAAAATTAGATAGTCACCTTAGAATCCCTTTATAGTCAGCATGAGGAAGTAAAAAAATTATTAAGGGAATTAATTTCCACAAGTACATGCACATATCTTAGGATGAGAAGAATGGCTTCCTGGTAGTGGTCATTTCTTTCTACTAACTCTTAAGGGAGTCTATAATGATTAATATACATACTTCATGTTTAGCCTCCCAGGCTAGTGGTAATGAAGCCCATCATTAATTTTCTGTATATTTTCAAAGGAATTTATAGGAGTTTTAGCCTTTAGTATATTATCTTAAATTATTAATTATAATTTCTGTATTCATTAGTGTTCACATTCTTTATTGCCATGAACTCTGTAATTTTTCTTATGGTTCTCTTATTCAAAGGCCGCAACTTTAAGTATACAAAGGATGCATTTTTTACTGTTTGAAAAGATATTTAGTATGAAATATATGTATAAAATGTTATATTTAGCAGAGTTTCCTTTAGTAGACTTCTCTAAATAACTTTTTTTCATCCACCATATCAAGGAATGAATTGCTCCTCTCCTTTCCAGTCTCAAAAAAACCCCTCTGTAAAACTATTCACTTCTTATGAACCCCAAGGTATGTAAAGCTCACAATATATTTACATTTCATTCTGTTAATGTAATTAAAATGTTAATAAAATCTCACTCAAAACAATCTGTCAGAGAAAGAAACACTGATTTAATTTTCATGGAGCACTCTGTAAGCTGCTAATTTTCCATTCTAGCAATAAAGTAAAGGATATGCATTAGGAGGCTGAAATGTTGGTGGATTTATCCACCCACAAAACCTTCAAACACCTCCTGATGTGCATTTTAATAAGCTTTTCTATACACCCTTTCTTTTTGCATCTTTTTTTATAATATCACATTTTTGACGTACGGCTACTTTGTAGCAATGTTATTGAGAACAGAAATACATAGAGAAAATAAATATTGAGCATGAGGCATTATGAGGATGAAGAATTTAGCAGACTGCTCATGTTTTTATTCTGTTTGGTTGGTTGGTCTGTTTTGGCGGGGTTTCTTTGATTTTGTTTTGTGTCTTTTTTGTCTCCTGGATTCAAGGTGAGTAGTAACTAAGTTCTTGATCTCCTGATGTGGGATTTTCATTTCCCAGTGGCTATAAAGCTGACCACACAGCCACATAAAAAAGCGCAGGAAGTTAAAAAAGAAACAGGGTTTGCTTTTAATAAGAAGTTTACCAAGCAAAACAGGGGACACTGTGGAAGAAGGAGAAAAGAGACAAGGTCATCAGACACAGAGAGTGACTTTGTAACTCTCAATAGCAGTTTCCAGTCTTAAAAAGAGGAAAGTTAATTGTCAGGTTAACACTTCAGCCTCATGAAAAAGAAACAATTCAATAAAGGAAAAATAATTTAAAAGCCTTGAACAAAGTAAGGCAATTTTTTTCCCCATGCATTGTATACTTCTTGGGTTTAATCTGTATCTAGTCATACCAAGAAAAAATAATATTTTGATATTGCTCCTATTCTCAGGATAGACATCCTCCAGTGTGATTGAACTGTCTTACACCTGTAGAAGGCATATCGTAATCACAAATACTTAAATGTGGGAAGTTCCTTAACATTTGGGCTGGAGACCTCAAGATAGTTTGTGTCTGGAAGCAGTGCCAAATAAGAACTCTAGAGGTAATAGCTTGATCCTGTGCAAAATCAGTATTGGGGTTTTGTTTTGCTTTGCTTTTTGAATCAACATTTAGGATCAAGAGGTTTAAGCCAAGCAAAGTGACTCAGTATGCATCCACCAAAAGGCTGTGACAAATAGGAAATTCTTTAGTGCCCTCAAAAAAGGAGAAGTCAGATACCAATTTAACTGACACATTCTTCTTCCCCTGAATTTTTTTTTTTTTTAGTTTTCCTGAGAACACCCTATGTCTTTTCTTTTCCCTTTTTTCTTTTTTCTCTTTTTTTTTCTTTTTTGTTTCTTCTTTTAGTATTATTGCCCATCTCTCTTGTGCACAAGTGACAAGCATCTTCCAAGGAAAAACAATATCCTTATCTGTGTTTGTGGCACCTATGACATTTTTCTCTTCCAGGTGAAAATATTTGTGAAATTTTTTTGGCTGCCTGGGTTCAAATACCGGAATATCATTATTGTTAGGATTGTCTTTGACATTTCTAGGAACCATACTGAAAAAAAATAACCTTTCTGTATAAGCTTTCCTTTACTGATAGATTTCGCCTATCACAGCTACAAAAAACCCAAACAAAAACAAAAAAAAAAAACCAAAACAAACATGAACCCAAACCCAGCACGAATTGGAGGACTCCTATGACAGAAATACTGCTTTTAAATAATGCATTTTTAATGTAATTTCTGAAAGCAAGTCAGATTTCTGTCTGCTGAGTCTGGTGCTTGAGCAGTTAATCTCTGCGGCAATAATAAAATAATTTAGACTATTTGTAAAAAAACATGCATTTTAGTTGAACTTTATGATTCAGTGTCTAGTCATTTTTCATTGTAAAACTTGGGTACATAGAAAAAAACAAATACTACCTTTGTAAACACAAATAATGCTTTCTATGTAAATGTTATGCAGTAGTCCTACTATTGTTAGCTTATTTCTTCAGGGAAGTGTGGTAAGACCCAAGAAGGTGTGGACTGCTTTAACAGCAGAGATTTTAAGACCTTCATATTTCTGACTATGTATAATTGAGATGACACTTCAGAAAAAAAAACCCAAAACATTTTTCTATATTGCCATTGGTTTTATATGTATATTCCAGCATTCTACAATTTTTTCTTCACCTTGAGAGTGGCAAAAAACAAACCAAAGGTTTTTCCACCAATGATTGTCATCAGAAATTTCCTAAAGGATTCTAAGAGAGAATTTTTTTACAGGCATACCACCCAAATTTGTAAGGGAGTCCTGTACAAAAATTGTCTTTTCTGTAAGTGTAGAAGGCAGAACAACCTGATTTATTTTAGAGCTGTTGGAAAGTTACATGCTGGGTCCAGCATCTCCATATTTGCTGTTCTTTCAGCTCTGAAAGATATCTTGCTACACCCAAAACAAATTATCCTTACAGGCATGACAGAGTTGATTTATCGACCACTTGCTTTTCTACTTTTTCCTTGAAGCCTTTTTACAGAAATTTCTTAGGATCTTCTATCCTTATTCATAACTTATTTATCTTTCTGTAGAATATCCTTCTGTAGAATAGAGATGGTTAGAAAATGTTTATCCCCCATACAATGGGAAATGGTAATGGTAACGGTAACAGTAACGATAATGGTAATGGTAATGGTAGTGGTAATGGAAAACCCCCTTTTCACATGAAGAAAGGGGGTTTGGGGAAACCCTTCACATTCTATTTTCCTTTCCAGTGACTGAAGACAAATTCCTTGGCCAAGATGCCTGAAATCCAAATCACAAAATAAAGTAGGTTGGAAGGGACCAGTCACCGAGCACCTTCTTTGATTGCCGTGATTTCCAGCCTTCAAAGATGACAGATGATAGCTTTCCAATGTCAGTATCCAGATCACCCAGCACCTTGAGTGTCCCACCTCAGGTGATATGAACTTGTATATGGTTTATGGCTTTTGATATGTGGCTTGTAATTGTTTTAGTACTCCTTATCCACATCTTCCTCCATAGTGGATTGTTATATTTTCATTTACTTCATTGTCCAGAGGAGGACCGTGAAGATGATCAAAGGCTTGGAGCACCTCTTCTATGAAGACAGGCTGACAGAGTTGGGGTTTTTCAGCCTGGAGAAGAGAAGGTTTCTGTCGTAGTTTAGGCCAAATCAGCTACTGGGGACCTGGGGGACCCCAGATGGGACTGACAGATGCTCCCCTCTACCCCTCTTCAAAGAGAGAGGCAGAGGAGGAAAAAGAGACTTAGGAGTTTTAATGATAAAATAAAAAAGAAATAATGAAATATATACAAAACCATATAAAGCTCCTGAGATGACAATCACGACACCGGCTGGCACTGAGGCAGTCCCAGGCTGGACTCAGTGATGGACGGGAACTGGATTCTGGATCTGCATTCAGGATCAGGATCACAGGTAGATGAACAGAGTCCTCCTCAGATGTTGGCCATTGAAGAAAGGGAGCTGACCCTTTGATCCTCAGCTTTTATATTGAGCATGAGGCAGATAGGACGGAATACCGTGTTGGTCAGTTTTGGGTCACCTGTCCTGTCCGCTCCTCCCTGCAGGTGGGACCCCACTATGCTTTTCTGCTTCCGACCCTCCAAGGGGGCAAATAACAAAGTTGGTTGGCCTTGGGTGTTATAGCAATAAGTATAAGCAAGAGCTTCTCTGCATACCATGGCTGGGCATCAACTATAAACATAGGTCTTATCACCCTCAGATAGTGAACATTGTCTGCACAATATGCTGTTAGTTTCAGTAGTTAGAGAGGTCCAGCTAAGAAGCGAAGTTACTGAACAAAATTGGTGCTGTTTTACCTCAAACCAGGACAGCTTCTTATAGCAGCCATCCAGTACTTAAAGGGGGCCTACAGGAAAGATGGAGAGGGACTCTTTATCAGGGAGGGTAGTCATAGGACAAGAGGTAATGGCCTCAAACTGAAAGAGGATAGATTTAGATTAGATATTAGGAAAAAAAAATTTCACTATGAGGGTGGTGAGACACTGGAACAGGTTCCCCCGAGAAGTTATGTGTGCCCCATCCTTCTAAGTGTTCAAGGCCAGGCTGGATGGGGCTTTGAGCAACCTGGTCTAGTGGGAGGTGTCCCTGCCCATGGCAGAGGGTTTTGAACTAGATGGTCTTTAAGGTTCCTTCCAACCCAAACCACTCTTTTATTCTATGATTCTACATGAACATATGTAACTCATGTATCCATATGAGAGGAAATAAATTTCTATGACTGACTACAACTCATTTTTACAGTATCATGTTTGCTGAACCAGGTATCATTAACTCTTTTTGATTAAGCTGACAGAAGAAGACTGAATATTCTTAATGATGTGATTTGTTCAATTAGGAACTGATGACTCTATGGCAAAGTGCTGGATTCTCTGGAGAACTAGCTATACAGCCGTTTCTCTGTAAATACACAGTTTAAAAGGTGGGATTATTTGTTGTTTGTTTTTTTGTTTGTTTTTTTTTGTTGTTGTTGGGTGGGGTGTTTGTTTTCATTTTTGCCCTCAGAACTAAATCTGTACTGGCTTTTGTGTTGTTTTTTGAAAAATATTATTTCATCATGTCTCTTACACTGGTAGCATCCCCATTTGTTTGATTTTTTTTTTTTTTTAATTTTAAATTTACTAGCCTGGGAAATAAGCCTTAAATATGTTAATCCTAAACTGTTTAAATTGCTTTTGAATCTGTTTGTGTTAACATTACTTTTTTCTCTTGTCCTTGGTTATTACTCACAGATTTATTATTTAGCTGAGGTTTGAAATCATTTGCTTAGGAAGATGTCATTATTCTTTTCGTTTATGTGGTTTATCACACACATGATTTATACTTCACTTGTTCTGATGATAGAAAGAAAGCCTTCAAATTACCAGTATTGAATTATTTTTCTTGGAAAAAGAGATGTCATGACTGCCTATCAGCACACCCCCAGGAAACAGTCTAACTTTTATGCCTCTCTTAAGGTCAGCAATACTGTAGATCTGCAAGGATTATTAATAAACTTACAATTGGCTTTAAACCTACAAAGTGCTGTATATATCATAGCTCACCATCACTGTACCCATGGGAACAGGTTGATGATCTGGAGAAAATGGCAACCCATCTCAAAAAATAATAATCAGGGAAAAAAAGAAAGTCTTCCAGTCGAAATTCATGAAGTTACTGTTTGCTGAAACTAATTTATTTTGTCTACTGTATATTTCTATAACAAGTGTTTATTTAAAATCTAAAAAGAACAAGCAAAACTTTGGGAGACAATGGTTTGCAAATAGTATGAATGTATTTTTCACTCTTCCAGCTATCAGATCATCTTGGGTGAATTGGACTGAAGCTCGGTGATATTTACTGGTCACAGGCTGAGAAATCACTGTCTGGAAAGGACCTGAATTCAAGAGACATTTTTATTTAGTAAAACTCTGGGACCCATGCTTGAGAATTCATGCTGTGCTAAACTGAAATGACCTAAGAATTTGCCCAGTGGTCACCCTAATGTAAGTTCCAGTAAATTTCACTTTCCAAATGCTAATAAACTGCAGCCTCCTGGTATTACATGTTTGATAAAGTGTTAAGGTGCGTTGGTGTGAAGGACTCTATACCAAAAGATAATTAGTTTGCTTACGTTCAGGAAATAAGTGGTTTTGTGTGACTCTCTAGACTCACAGCTGAATACGTCTTGTGTGACAAAGCCTAAATATTACAGACAACAAAGGGAAGAAAAGAACAAAAAGAAAAACAGACCATCCCTCCACCCCCCAAAAACTGAGATTTAGAATTGTTGTTGATATCTAACTCTCATACAGTGTAAATATATCTGAAGCTATTAGCATCTTTTTTTTTTTTTTCCTTGCACCTCTATAAAGCATTGTACAATGCCATCAACTTTTTTATGGACTACTAGCAGCAAATTTGGGGTTTTTTTTATACCACATATATAAAAGAACAAATCAATCGAAATAAAACCTTCAACAATTGTATCCTGGCAGAGCTATTTTATGAAGATCAATATGTTGCTCTTCCTTTACAATTTTGAAACAGGACAGATTCAGACTTGAAATACAGTGAAGATGTTAAAAAATGACAGCTATTAACCATGGCGGGTATACATTGCCAATGTTGTATTATCAGATTTTTTTTGGCGCATCCTCTACCAATGGTAAAATTAATATCATGAATAAATATTTTTCTGATATATTCTCACTGAAGGGAGATTTAATTCAGGGAAGTCTTTTTGCCTCTGTTATATAAATCAGACGATCATAGCAAACACAGATGAATTACATATCAACAGATAAGAAAATGCATGCAGTTTCTCAAAATACAGTGCATATTTCATTGTTAGACTCAGTGAAATGCGTGTTCCAAGATATATATAGTAAATCGGTACTTTTTTTTAAACGAAGTTTTGGTTATAATTATCATACTGTTTTAGGTGAGTCAAAATATATATGAATGAAAAAGAAAGAAACACCAACATCATTCTTTGGTAAAAATAAATTCCCTACCTCCAACCTTTTATAAAAATGTCTGTGTGTTATATGTAGTGGATGGTGGCATTAGACAAAAAAAAAAATTATAAAAATGGGGTTGGTGCACCCATATCAAAGTGCAAATCTTCACATAATGACTACAGCAATACATCGTTATAATTTTAGGCATAGAGTATTCAGAGTTCCCTAAAATAATTAGAAATTATGGTGTAATTGACTATTTCATATCTGTAGAAAGATATTAGTCTGACTCTTTAAATAAAATCTGCATAAATTATATTGCAAGAACATCCTAAGTTGCATGTTATGATTTTAAAATGTAATCATAATTTACATAACAAAATGTATGACCACTAATCATTCTTCTAAAAAATTATCAGCACAGCAAAATTGTGTATTGTTTGAACTAGAAAAGAAATAATTCTGTATCTGGAAAAGCTGTGTTATCCAGGCATTTGTTTTCCTGTTTTAAATGCAAGCAATCAATGGGATTTGCCCATTTTTAGAACTCCTTAAAGAATTAATTTTATAAATCACCTCTGACAAAGAGGAAAATATAAAACCTTATTGCTTGCCACAGTTCACTGACAGATATTCTGCTGCCAAGCCATAGTTTAAGAGTATGTACTGGGTTTGTGTGACAAGGTTTTGGTAGTGGGGGAGCTACAGGGGTGGCTTCTGTGAGAAACTGCTAGAAGGTTTCCCTACGTCTGATGGAACCAATGCCAGATGGCTCCAAGACGGACCCACAAGTGGCCAAGGCTGAGACCATCAGTAATGGTGGTAGTGTTATACTTAAGAAGTGGAAAAAAACTTGCATGGCAGAAGCCAGAAGAGAGGAGTGAGAATACGTGGGAGAAACACCTTTGCAGACACCAAGGTCAGTGAAGAAGGGGGGGGGGGGGGTGTGCTCCAGATGCTGGAGCAGAGATTCCCCTGCAGCCCATGGTGAAGACCATGGTGAGGTAGGCTGTCCCCCTGCAGCCCATGGAGGTTAACAATTGAGCAGATATCCAGCTGCAGCCCACAGAGGACCCAACACTGGAGCAGGGGGGATGCCTGAAGGACGCTGTGACCCTGTGGGAAACCCATGCTGGAGTAGGCTCCTGGCGGGACCTGTGGCCCTGTGGGGACAGGAGTCCACACTGCAGCAGGTTTTCTGGCAGGAGTTATGACTCCATGGGGGACCCATGCTGGAGCAGTCTGTTCCCAAATGACTTCACCCCATAGAAGGACTCATGTTGGAGAAGTTTGTAGAGAACTGCCTCCCATGGTACAGACCACATGCTGGAGCAGTGAAAGAGTATGAGGAGTCCTCCCCCTGAGGAGGAAGGAGCAGCAGAGACAACATGTGATGAACTGACCACAACCTCCATTCCCCATCCCCCTGTGCTACGTGGGGGAGGAGGTAGAGAAAATCAAAAGTGAAGTTGAGCCTGGGAGAGTAGAGGGATGGGGTGAAGGTGTTTTAACATTTATTTTTTATTTATCATTAACTTAAATTAATTTTCCCCAAGTCAAGCCTGTTTTGCTTGTGATGGTAATTGTTGAGTGATCTCCCATGTCTTTATCTTGACCCATGAGCCTTTCATTATATTTTCTCTCCCCCTTGTCCAGCTGAGGAGGGGGAGTGATAGAGCATCTTTGGTGGGCACCTGGCATTCAGGCAGGGTCAACCCACCACAGAGTATAAAGAGAAATCAGAGGCAAAGTTCTTGTGAGATGCTAGTGGGAGTAGCCAGCTCCTACTTGTGCATTTGAAAAATTTATTTCAGTCCACTTTCCACTTAAGTCAATGATGCATCTATATTTTTACTATTTCTGATACTAAAGATAAAAGTTCATGTGAGACAGATGTGTGCCCTGATGGCCCTAATCACACAGCCTTTCATCAGTGACTGAGGTAAGAACCCATCTCTCTGTGGTTGTGTCTGATTCAGAACTATGGGGAGGATTTGCTTCTGCCTGCAGCTCAGAAACATCACAGAACAGCTGTTTTTCTGAGGTTTTTTTTTAACATGTTGGGCTCAAAAGTTTTAGGAATACTGCTTACGAGTTTTGACTACATGTAATTATCTACAAGATCTGGTTAATGAGATGTTATCACTGAAAGGGAAATTCACCTCTGTGCATTATGAACATATAAGGAAAGAGACCTGGGAGTCCTGGTGGACAACAGGGTGACCATGAGCCAGCAATGTGCCCCGGTGGCCTAGAAGACCCTAGAAGGGGTGCATCAAGAAAAGTGTGGCCAGCAGGTTAAGGGAGGTTATCCTCCCCCTCTACTCTGCCCTGGTGAGGCCATATCTGGAGTATTGGGTCCAGTTCTGGGCTACCCAGTTCAAGAAATACAGGGAACTGCTGGAGAGGGTCCAGCAAAGGGCTACAAGGATGATTAGGGGATTGGAGCATCTTTCTTATGAGGAAAGGCTGAGGGACTTGGGTCTTTTCAGTCTAGAGAAAAGAAGACTGAGGGGAGATCTTATCAAAACTTAATGGGGAGGTGCCAGGGGGATGGGAACAGTCTTTTTTCAGTGGTGCCCAGGGATAGGATGAGACGTAACGGGCACAAACTTGAGCATAGGAAGTTCCATCTAAACATGAGGAGGAACTTCTTTACTTTGAGGGTAGCAGAGCACTGGAACAGGCTGCCCAGAGAGGTGGTGGAGTCTCCCACACTGGAGACATTCAAAACCCGCCTGGACGCTGTCCTGTGCAACCTGTTGCAGGTGACCCTGCTCTGCCAGGGGGGTTGGACTAGATGATCTCCAGAGGTCCCTTCCAACCCTGACCATTCTGTGATTCTGTGTTATATCATAAACTTTGAATTTGTTTCAAAGCTTGCTGTAGTTGATGGAAGATTTTCAGTTTATTACAGTCAGCCTTGGATGAGGCCTTCTCTGGTACTGATAGTCCTGCTAAAGAAAGTAATGAAACTCAGAAACTTCAAAAACTCTTCTAAACTAAAATATTTTTTTTAAACATAGTCTGAGATCTGTTTCATAGACTAGTCTTATTTTCCTTCTTTTCTGTTGCGTCAGAAGTTTTATACCTTCCTTTATCTGATAAATATCAGCTTTGTTCTCTAAGAATTGGGTTGTGTTTCCTATATTTCTATTTTATTGTCTTACAGAGTAAGTTGATACCCCTCTGTACAATATATACAGTACTGGTTAGGATATAAAATAAAGAAGTCGTCTCTACCTGGGTGTGGCCAGAATCTTTATCTTCTTTGTCTCGATGGGGAGCAGTAGATGGGCAGTAAGGAGACACATTTTTAAAGGACTTTTTACAAGCATTTCTTTTTACAAGAAAAGTACCCCAAATTCTACCAACTTGCATGGGTAAGAGAGTTGGACATGAAAATCATATCAAACATAGCATAGTGTAATGTAGTGTAGTGTAGGGTGGTGTGGTATGGTAAGGTATAATATAATATACTATACTATTTGTGTGTGTATATTTATAGTATATTATATGTGTGTGTATATATATAGTATAGTATAGTATAGTATACCATACCATACTGTACCATACTGTACCATACCATACCATACTGTTATTTGTACAAATCCTGAATGTCACTAGACTCAACTGCTAGGAGCCTTTCATGGCTTGTAGCAGGTCAAGAGGAAAACAAGGAAGTTTGAGATGATGAGGAAAATTAAAGACCAAATCAGAAACAGCTGACCAGAATTTCATCTCAGCCTAGTCCAGAACTAAATCTGGTTTAGACAGAGACTTATCCTCAAAAATATGATTATTGAACTATGACCACCATAACTCTGAACTAGAATTGAAGTGTGCTATCAACATAGGTAAATCATATCAAATCCAAATACTTGTACACTGATCTAAAATCAGGACCTCAAGATGTTAAAAAATATCTGCCTATTTCTTAGAGAAAATTGTACAAATCTGTGATAATCTTTCCAGAAAAGTCACCAAATATCATTCTGTGAGGAATAAGTCTTAAGTTTTCCAAGACAAAAAGCCATTAAAGTGAGAAGATCAACAGAACCCATGTGTTTTTCAGAAACATACTCCTTGTCATTAGTAGAAGTCTGGGACTTACTTGACTTTTTCCAACAGAAATTGTGAAGACATTTTTTAGAATAGCGTGTAGTAAATTACAGTGGTTTGAAAATCACGTGACAAATTGGCTAGAGCCTCTAAAACTAGTGAATATCTAACCTTTTTTCAAAAAAAAAAAGAAATAATAGAAAGTAATTGTTAAGCTATCTGGGTTTTTTCCATCCCTCATGGGTTATACAACTCCTAAGAAAGCTTCTGTTCATGTCAGAGAAAGTGAAGAGTATTGGTGACATTGGATAATGATCTCGTTTACATGACCAACAGGGGGAGGTCGTTAGCATTTCTGAAGTAGTGAACAGCAGTTGGTATCATGAACAAATTACTTCACAGAGGTGGTAAGGGCTACTCTTTAATTACCATGTTGAATGACTCTCTCATCTGATATTGCTTCTTTTGCAATGACAGTAGGGATGAGTTGCTTTCCCTCCAATGTAATTTCTTCTCCTTACAGTGAAGACTCCTCAGTTTCTGTTGTAACATACTCTCTTCACAAGCAAGCAAGCAACAAGCATTAGATTGTTCCGTAGGCAGGATATCACTATCAGCTACTAATCTTCTCTGGAGGCTGAAATCAAGAAATGGAAGACAAGCAATGAGAAAGTCTTAATCCAAAGAAGGGGACAGCAGTGATTGATTCTAGTGGTATGAAAAACGTTGAAATCTGTTGTTAATGACCAATCTACAGTACTTTTTGAGGAACACTGGTAATCAAAGAGAGCTTCTGAAGTTGCTTTTGGACCGTATGGCATATTAAAATTACCTTCTTTCACTGGTGTTTGCTGGAAATGCTGTTTATCCTTCTGTTGTTCAAGGACTGAGCGTCTGCTTCTTAGTGATTTCTTTACTATGCTATTGCAAGTCTTTATGTATGAGTACAAAGTTATTTAAAAGTCTTTATTGTTCAGTGGCCCTTATTTCCTTCAAGAGTTGCAGTTTACAAAAATGAAAAAAATAACTGTAGTATTTTAGTGAAAAGAGGACAAGTCCCAGATGTCATGATTGTTAGAACAGAATCTAAGATGTACTTATTTATTCTTCCTAGAATACAGCAACAGCAGCAAAAGGAGAAGCTCAAAACACAAATGCACACTAAAAGAAAAAAGAAAAGAAGGAAAAATGCATCTCAAGAACATTTGGGAGGGTAGGGATAAATACAGTTCACTTGTTCAGCCATATCTTAAATTAAATTTCCTTTTTGTAAGGCACTCAAATATGATAGTGATGTTTGCTTGAATAGAACGCACATAGACAGATCTGAACTTTTCTTGAAGTGGAAATGATTGATGATGTCTGCTATTACATGAAGGATTGGTAAGTGGCTGTGAATGCTATTTTATTGACAGTGCTTGAACCTTGACTGATCTCAGAGGAAAAACAATGGGTATATAATGTCACTTCATCACACAAGGAGCTTTCAAGACACTTCATAAATGATTGGTAACAATGCTTTACCACATAAATTTCAGATGCTACTTTACTATTATTTATTACTTGTATTCAAATGCAGAAAAATGTAATTACACATTGATTAACTATTCATGTTTGCTGCTTGGAAAACTAATGTCTTTTGAGAACAAATACCATAGATTATTATTTTAATACGTACTTCAGAGACTGAACTTTTGATGTGAACTTTGCAGCAATGACCACTACCAGAACTACAAAAACCCTTTGGTACAATTCTCACAGCATAAAAAAAATGTATTAAAATGAAAATTACTTCAACAATTTCTCAGATGAAAATATTAAGTCACCAGTAGTACAAATGTTACTGCAATCAAAAGAAGATAATTGTTTTATTAAGGTGGCCATGCTGGTTTTTGCAGTACTATTTCAGCTATTAGTCATAACCGAAAGAAGTGATTAGAACATTACAAGAGCTCTTTTTAGGTAAGAACTAGGCTGTACAAAATTAAGTGGCATATCTTGTGGTTTCTGACAAAGTCATGACCTAAGTTTATGCCCTCCACCCATGCTAAGCTTCATTTGAATCAAATGTTAAGCTGTTTACATTTATCTTATAACCTTTCAAAGGTCACTTTGATTTTGATTTGCCATAGGTCTTTTTGTCTTAATTTCTCTTTACTCCATGCAGTGAACTCTAGTTGTCAGGAGCTTATCTTCAACCAAGTCAACTGTTCGTGAACCAGAGGATGGATCAGATGACTGGTAGCGAATGTCACCTTCTCAATGCTTTTGACCCATCTTCGCTCACCAGCCAGATTCTTAAGTGCATGTACAAACACTGGACATACAACATCAGTTCTTGATCCACACCATAAGCACAGTATCTTGTGCTTCTGAAATAGTAAAGTGCTATTCTTAACATAGTCACTGCACCTAAAAGCTCATCCACAGAAGGAAAACTTGTTTCAGTTAGTTATCTTAATTGTTTCGATGTTGTTGGTTAGGATTTTTCCTTTAGCCCTTCAGAGTAAATTTTGATAAGAAAATGTTTAGTATTTTGACAGAAAAACTTTCTTTTTCCTTGCTTCCTAATTCTTTTCACTGCTGGACATAGATCCCCAATACTTTCAGGTATCTGGTTGACATTTTTAACGAACAAGAGGTTTTGCTTCAATTTAAAATAAAGTTTTCAGAAGTTTTTAATCTTTTGATGTCACTAAGATTTAATCTGCAGATGAAAATGCTTCAGTTTAATTTATTTTAACATTTGGTAAAGCTGAAGATATAGATCCCCACCTCACTCCTACCCAACTAATTTCTGGCACAGTTTTGGCTCATGCCAATGAGCTCTCTACCAGGCACTACCTGAACATAGTTTGGAGGCTATTATGGGGTCAAATGCTGTTCTTACTAGGTAGTATGGATTACACCACCTTTCTTTTTTCTGGTTAGGAAGCATGGTGAGAGGGAGAATGTAGTGCATTTTATGAAAACAGGTGATTGGCTCATTTCTAGTAATTTAGATGCAACCTATAGGAGAAATTAGGGATTTAACCTTGGGGAATTTAGATAAAATATTCTCAACCTTTTTTTGACCTTGAAATGAGACTGTGTTCTAGACAGCAACTGTTTTTACAGTGTGAGAGAATACAGGGTTCTTCCCTGACTCTCACTCAGGCTTTTTGGTTGAAGTTTGCTCAGTATCAAAGTGATACTTTTTTAGGTTGTTTTGGGTTGGGTTGTTTTTTTTTCCCTCTTGTCAGACCAATGAATTAAACCTGAGATTAGAGAATTTCTCTATTCTGTCTCCTTTTTCCCAGATTCTCATAATCTGTAATAAGGATTCTTGAATCAGAATCAAATATAATATCAACAAAAATAACATCTTCATGAAATAGATTAAAATCCATCTTCTACAGCAGAATTAGTACTGTAGTGTTAGCTATTGTAAAAGCCTACTTTTGACAGGAAAGCAGTCATGATTTACACAAAGAATAACCTTTAACCTATTTAACATGTTAAATAACAAGCTCCATATTGACAGCCACTTTTCTGACTATAACCAGAGTTTTCACCAGTCCATTCTAACACTTCTTCTGACAGAAAATTCACCTAGCAGATTGAATACAATAAGGCAAGAACAAGTACCTTATTCAGAAAATATCATTTGCTGTGCCACCAACATTTATGTTAGAGTGATAACAGAATTATGCCTCTGATAGCATTTTGTTGTATTTCACAGCACATAAAATACCACAGAGGCAGGCAAAATTCTGAGAGGTGCACAGACATAGGTATAGATGATCAGCAAAAATAAAAATATTCAAGAACACCTGTATGAAAAGGACACAAGTTTTACCTTCTTACTTTCCTGTCCTTGCCATAGTACCTCGGTAGTGCTAGTACCTGAGAATAAAGCAGGTGAGCAGCTACTCTCAGTGACTGAGAACAGATGATGAGAAAGACATTGGGTGGCAAACTAACTTACAGAAGTTTCTGTTTATAACCCCTTTGCTGTTTATTACATGACATGGAAAGCACCTGATACAACCTTGCCCCCCCAGCATGAGTGATCCTAAGGTGGCACAGTTTTGCCATCCTTGACCTATTAACCCAGATTTAGAGTGAAGAGAATGGAAGAAGGGCAGCCCCATATTACATAATTAGAGGCAGGGTACACGGTGGTTGCCACAGTTGGATTGTTCAACAGACAATCCCTGTACCCAAAGAACAGCTAGAATCACAGCTTCTCTATTGTGCCGTATATTCTCTGAAATATATTTCTTTTCCAACTTGAATATCCACTAAGGGTTAGGAGAGTGCTATTTAAAATTCATTGTATACTAAGAAGTTTCCCATGCTCTCAGCTTTCTAAAGCACTGCACATTTGAAAGAAAATAATTCAGTGTTCTAAGTGGTTTTATACCTCATTTTATGTATACAGAGTGTTGTTAGAGTGCTCAACTGAAATACACATGCTTTTTAAAAGTGTCTGTCTTAAAGTGTCTTGCTGTCTGAGTCCTGATACGTAGTATTGAAGAGCTACTTTTTTTGGAATGTTGGCCTCAAATAAGATAAGATGATCTTAACTGAACAGCTTTCAAATCCCAATTTACACATTTGTCACTTGTATCCCAAGTGCAAGGAAGATTTGTAAATCCTTTGCATGTAGGATTTATTAGCATAATTTAAAAATGTGTAGTCAAAAATGCACTTTACTGACTTACGTAGCTACGTTTTAACCAGAGATTATGTTTAAAATAATAATTTATAAAACAAATTCTACTGTGGGTTTTAGCACAAGGTTTTTATAAAACCTAAGGAAAATATATTATTCAAACTTTTAAAAGTGTCCATTCTGAATATAGAAACAAAAGATCAACAGGAAAAAAATGCAAGTGTCTATGATGTCCATTTCCCCCTTTATCTGTCCAATATCTGGGAATATTTTTCCATATCTTTCAAAATCTTTCACATGAGAACTAATTAGCAAACAGTGGCCAAGTTACAGCTGTCTGAATCAGGGTGTTTAAGGGCAATCTTAAAGAAGATATATTTTAAAGACATCCACATGGTTACTAGTTTTGCTGTTCAGCAACATAACAATCTCAGATAACCCAAAAAAGATTCAAAATTCAAATTCTCTTTTGAAATGGTATGCCCTTCTATCCTAATCAAATAATCAAGTTAACAAAATAGTAAGAAGCTGCTGTCACTCTGAGAGCAGTGTCTGCACAATATGCTGCTAATTTCAGTAGTTAGAAGAGACCTAGCTAAGAAGCAAAGCTACTGTACAAAATTGGTCCTGTTTTACCTCAAACCAGGACATAATTACAGCTTTCAGTTTATCCTAATTGAGAAATACAGGGATGTTACACTTCTGCTATGCTTTCTGATACCAATAAAGGACTGACAAAACTATGTTTTTCTAAGAAGATTACACAACAACGTGAATAGCACATTAAGAATTCACATTTTCTAAATGCATGTAGCAAAACTCCCATATATACAGAAAAACAGTATAAAGCCATGTCCTACTTAAATCTCCCTGTACTTTAATATATTTGCATAGGACTGTATAATGATATAGTTGTTAAATCTCAGTTGTATCAGAATTAATTTATGAAATATCTATTGTCTAGTATTTAAAAAAAAAAAAATTGTTGTAGTCAATGACTAAATATTCCCAGATCAAATCAGTAGTCCTTGCCTTCTGTATGCTATCTGAATACCAGCATTAAAAGAAGCTTTTTTCCTGACTGTAAAACTATATCTAGTATGTAGTAAAACCTGGAACATTAGCAAAATAAGTCTTTAATTACTTCAGCACTTGTTTGTTCTTTGGATTTCCTACCTATCTTGCACTGTGATTTTGTCTCTCTACAAAGCTTTCTGAATTCCTAAGAGTAGAAGTTTAACTTCTACTTATTCCAAATGGCAAGTCATAGTGTCATAGAATCATAGAATGGTCTGGGCCAGAAGGGATCTTCAAAGATCACCTAGTCCAACCCCTGTGCTGTGGCAAAGGCATTTTTCACTCAAAGCCCTGTTCAACACGACTGTGGAAACTTCCAAGGATGAGGCACCCACAACTTCTCTGGGATACCTCTTCCAGTGTCTCACAACACTCATTGTAAACTATTTATTCTTTCTATCCAATCTAAATCTACCCTCTTTCAGTTTTAAACTGTTGCCCTTTGTTCTATAACTACAGGCACTGGTAAAAAGTCCCTCTCCATCTTTCTTGTAAGCTCCCTTTAAGTACTGAAAGGCCACAATAAGGTCTCCCTGGAGCCGTCTTTCTCCAGGCTGAACAACCCCAACTGTCTCAGCCCTTCTTCATAGGAGAAGTGCTCCAGCTCTCTAATCATTTTTGTGGCCCTCCTCTGGACCTGATCTAACAGGTCCGTGTCTTTCTTGTTCTGGGGCCCCAGAGCTGGACGCAGTACTCCAGGTGGGGTCTCACCAGAGCTGAGTAGAGGGGCAGAATCACCTCCCTTGACCTGCTGTCCATGCTTCTGCCGATGCAGCCTGGGATACGGTTGGCTTTCTGGGCTGCAAACACACATTGTGAAGTCATATCCAATTTTTCATCCACCAGAATTCTGGACATAAAGTTCTTCTCTGAAGGGCTGGTCTCAATCAATTCATGTCCCATTCTCTATTGGTATTGGGGATTGCCATGACCCAGATACAAGACCATGTGGCCTTGTTGAACTTCATGAGGTTCACTCCTCAAGCCTGTCAAGGTCCCTCTGGATGACATCCTTTCCCTCTAGTGTATTGACTGTACCACTCAGCTTGATGTCATCCACAGAGACATCCTGAGGCTGCACTCAATCCCAATGTCTATGCCATTGATGAAGGTATTAAATAGTTTTTGTCCCAACATGAATGCCTGAGGGACGCCACTGGTTACTGGTTTTCACTTGGACATTGAGTGGCTGACTGCAACTCTTTGAATGCAGCCATCCAGCCAGTTCCTTAACCATCAAATAGCCCACTCATCAAATCCATATCTCTCCTATTTAGCAGCAAGAATGTTATGAGGGACCATACCAAAGGCCTTAAAAACATACAGGTAGATGACATTCATTAATCTTTTCTTGTCTACTGATGCAGTCACTTCGTCGTAGAAGGCCACCAGATAAGTCAAGCACAAGTTGAAGAAGTCATGTTGGCTATCTCTAATCACCTCTCTATCTTCCATATTCTTCAATATAAAGTCCATGAGGACTTGTTCCATGACCTTACCAGACACTGAGATGATGCTGACTGATCAGTCATTCTTAGGGTCCTTCTTTTTATCCTTTTTAAAAACTGATGTGATATTCCCTTTTCTTCAGTCGCACGGGACTTCTCCTGACTGCCATGACTTCAAATGTGAAGGACAGTGGTTTAGCAACTGCATCAGCAAATTCCCTCAGGACCCTGGGATGCATCTTATTGGGTCCCATGGACTTGTGTATGTTCATGCTTCTCAGGTGGTCTTGAACCTCATTTTCTTGTAGTCCTAGCAAAGACCTTCTATCCTTGCTGTCCGTATTATTTGTAAACTAGAACAGATTATGATTCTGGAGAAAAAAAAAAAAAAAAAAGAAAATAATGCCAAAGTACTTCCAGTATTCCATGCATTCAGTGGTAATTTTTTTGGCTTTTTTTTTTTCTTCCCCCCTCCCCCCTCTCACCTTGGATATTTCCACTACTGGTAAAGGTGACAGCAATTTAGAAATATAAAACACAGTTAATTTCTTATTGTATTTATCACACTAACTAGATCCTAAATACCAAGAAAGAATGAGTGCACATTGCAATAGAAATTGTACAAATACTTCAGGAGTTTCAAAGAGATGCTATGTTGAATGGGAAGAACAGACCAAAATATGGGAGAGGTATAATACTCAAGCAGGAACTGTAGTGTTTAATGGCAGCAATATTGTGATTAGGTATTTTATTTTTGTTCCACTGTTTATGGGGGGTAGGGAATTAGTTAGGAGGGGAGTAGTCATACAGAAATGAAAGAGAAAAGGACATTCTAAGGTAGAGGAGCATGCCAAAGAATTACACCTTGGTATGAAGCAAAAATTATTTTAGTAATATTATATTTACAGCTCGCTAAAGACCACATGATATAAGGAAGGGAATGTTGTTATTTGTGGGTTCTACAGTTAGAAAAGTCTTGGTAGAGAAGGAGATAAATAAAGTAATGATAATTTGTTCTTAAGGTATACGATGAACTTAGACAACTCCGGCCATTTAAGTAGAAAAGAATATTGAGTTTAATTTACTTACGTAAAAATAGCCAGAGAGGCAATTAAAGTCAAAATTCCATTTCAATATCCACATATAGTATCTGTGAATATCCAGAGCAGACAATGTGTGGCCAAGTATATGTCACAGTGGAAATAATATATGTGTAAAAGTAAGCTAAGAAAATTTCTTTAGCATTACTTGAGTTCCAACAGGAATACTGGAATGATAACAAATTGATTTATAAGCATAACAATGCAACCAATGAAAACTGACATGGATTTATTAAGACCTCTAACAAATCTTTTGAGTAAAGGAGAAACAGTAAATCTAGAGTTCATCTGACAAAGCACAGCTGATTCTACGTTCCTTACCCAGTCAATATAGAGAACTAGGAATTTGGGTGGCAAAGTTTACAATATCCTAGTGCCCAGTTCTGGGCATCAGACTTCACAAAAGATAAAGAAGGTGCTCATTTGTGGTCCGGAGTACAGTAGGGAGAATGATCATAGGGTTATAAATAATTGCCTGTGAAAAGAATTAAAGACTTATGTTTCCCTAGTGTACAAACACACACAGAAGTAAAGAAAAAATGAGATTATTATGCAAACATGTAAAAGGCTACCATCATGAGGAAGGAAATAATCAAAGGTAATGAGAAGAAAGACCAAGAGGTTTAATTCAGAGTCAGGAAGACTGATTTAATTTGAGAAAATATTTCTAGCAAAAAGAACAGTGAATTTTTAGAGTGGACTGCCTGAAGAATTTGTGGAAAGGTTCTTATAATTTACAAAGAGAATGCATAAACTTTTGTCAGGTATCATATAGATATGTAAGGCATGTCTAGAAGCAGAAGACCGAAGTGGATGATCTTCTGATATCAGCCCTAGTTATCTATGTTTCTACATTTCTCTATTACCTAATGATGAAGCCAACTGTTCTTATAGTATTACACATTGAATTAGATCTATTCCAATACATATTACATATTAGGGATGTATATCTATAGAACACTTCCAATAGTGAGACAGAGAATTATTTATATTAAGCTATGCAAGCTGGGATGCTTAGGTATACCCGCACCAAACTGACCTGAAATCTCCTATATCCCACATTGATCTGGTCAAGAAGTCTGCACTCTGCAGTTTTAGACAATTTTGTAGAGCAAATGACAACATCTACTTGGACATGTGCAAGGCATTTGACACTGTCCTGCATGACATCCTCGGACCACTCGGTGGATAAGGAATTGGCTGGATGGTCGCACTCAAAGAGTTGCAGTCAATGGATCAATGTCCAAGTGGAGAGCAGTGTGAGTGTTGTTGTAGGGATTGGTACTGGGACCGGTACTATTTAACATCTTTGTCGGTGACATGGACAGAGGGATTGAGTGCACTCTCAGCAACTTTGCTGACAACACCAAGCTGTATAGAGTGGTCAACATGCTGGAGGGAAGGGATACCATCTAGATGGACCTGGAGAGACTGAAGAGGTGGACCCATGTAAACCTCATGAGAACAAAATGTAGACTGAACTTGCAGACTACAACTACAAACAGGAATCACACAGGTTTGGGTTTTTTTTTTTCATTTTTTTTTCCTCCTATAAAACATCCTACATAATTTAACAGATGGAGTGTCAATATTGCAGATCATGATATGGTTTTGACACTGCAAAGGTTAAAAAGGTAAATATTCCTTCTTAAAAATAGTCAAAAGAAAAATAAAATCATATAGCCTGCATGGCGTAAGATGTTTCCATGATGAAATGCAACAAGTGACAGATTTCTGCCCTGAATTATATATAGAGATGTTTTTTGTTACAGCTGTGATTTCTGTTAGCTAAAAACAAACAAAAAAAACCCTCAATATCTCTGAATATAAAAAATCTGTTTTTCAATCTGTTTGGTAAATAACAAAAATTATTTCTAATTTGTGAAAGTAAACATATAAATTTAACAGTGTTTTGTATCAACACTTGTTAAAATTTTATAGGCAAATGCCATAATTTGCAGTTACCAAAACAGTGTAAACCAAAGGACAGCGGCAATATTATTTCAATTAGAAAACCGCTTACTTGGTCTGCTCTGGTTCTTTCACACATTTTATACCACTGCCAATGTAGGGTGACTAGTTGCTCTTTGCCTGCAGATATTTTTAGTATATTTTTTAAAGTTTCCCTTTGCAATACATTATCTACCCAGAAGGTGATAAGAAAAGACAATTTTCTTCTATCAATCTGCAAACCAAATGCTTTAGTTAAGTTGCACTATTATGAGAAAAAAACAGCTTATATCTACCCACTTAGTTCTTAGATATTGGAATGATGAACTGTAGAACCACAAGGGCTCATAAAATTCTAAGTTACCTCAAAACCTTTACATTCCCAGCAACGACTTAAGAAAATATTTCTGACTTTGTTTTATTGCAAAAGATATTAGTAACCTTTCAGAAAACAGATAGTGTTACTTTCGTTTGCTCTGTAGGGAATAAGTTTAGATATTAATAAGAATTTCCTGAAAGGAAAACATGTTAAGAGTTGAAAAGTCTTTAGATTTTGACTGGTAGGAGTTTCTCTTAAGGAAAAAGAAATAAATAAAAGGATAGTATTTTGTTAATGACTAAAAATCTTATTAATCAATACCAGCCTCTGGGCAGGAGAATTACAATTAATTTATATTTATAATTATAATAATTGAGCAGGTAAATCGATTTATAACTTCAATTAAGAAGGTAGGGCAGTTCACAAACTGGTATTGCATTTACGTCTCATTATGTTGAACATTATATGTGATTTTAGGAAATTCAGGTTAAGGCAGCAATCATAAATTATTCAGGAGAGTCTAACAACATACGTAGAACCAATTTAGTTTCCTTTTTTTTCAACTGTAGTTGTAATTCAGTAGTACTTTTCTTTCAGAAAAAAAAGCAGACATATCTACCATTCATCATAATTTCCTAACAGATATTCTGATTTTACCCCCAAACCAGAAAACACTTGTCAGAGTGTTCACCTTGTAATTGCAGGAACCAGCTAAGAAGCGAAGTTACTGAACAAAATCGGTCCTGTTTAACCTCAAACCAGGACACTGTCCATACAAACTGAGTTTTGCACATCATAGGCTTCTTCATGGGAGTGGGGGGAACTGAGAACAAAGTAGCTAAATGACTTTTCATTCATCTGACACAACAGAAGTTCAGGAATGTTTTATTCCAAACACTGCAATCTAGCATGATTTTAGGTGTTTGCACCTGTTCGTAAATCCAGCAAGACCATGGTGTAAGCAGGCCAGCCAATATCGTTTTCTCCACTCAAAGATATCATCACATAGTCAGTGTCTTCAGAAACCAATAAGTTAAAAGCCCATCTAAAAATAGCCGTTGGTTAGAAGTGTACCTTTAGCCAAAATGGATGTGGCCAGGCTTTTCACAAACTCACTTATCCATCTCTCTGAAACAGAGAAGTCTCTCTATTAGTAACTCTACTTTGACGTTTAAAAGATAGGGACACAAAAAGTTCAAAAGGCTTGTCCCAAATTACTTCAGGAATTTGGACTTATATCCAGGAATTAAATCAGAACCTTTACTTCCATAACTGCAAATCTAGTCTTCTATGTTTGCTCTTAAGAAGGAAGGGTGTTTCTTCCTTATCTTATTGTTATCTTCCGTGAATGCCTCATCAACAATTCCATAGAGGATTTTTTTTTTCTATATTTTTATTACCCATTCTTTTACATTTAGAAGAAAAGACCACTGCTGTGACCCCAAGGGCCATTTTTTCTTTAGGAGTCACAGATGGAACTGTCTCTCTCTCTCTCTCTCTTTTCTCTTGCTGGTAAATATTTTAGCTGATGCTGAGTTTTCTGTTTCTATTCTTCCATAAGAAAAGTAGCATATCCTTACCAAGGCATCCTTGAAATAATGTGAACACATTATTCACAGCTTTAATTTTCTACAGATAGTAAATGCATCATATTGGAAATAACCTAACAGCACAATAAAAATGCTTAATTTTAATGGCTACCTATCTGTAGGTATCTGATTACCCTTTGTAAAGTGTATGGTAAAACACACAGAGCACATGACAATTATAAAACCTCAGTAATTGCTGCAAATTAATTTGCTCTATTTTAAGGGTTAGGAATTTTATTAAATATGGCTTAGATAAGCCTCAGCAAATTATTTATTGGGCAATAATCCTTAAAATGAATTTACTTTTGCTTGTGGTTGACCAGTTATAGCTGTTTAACAAAGCATTCATAATAAAATAAGTACAGACATAAGTGCTGCATAAACATCAATGCAGCCATTTTAAATTAATGTAATCATCTGTTTATAATACTTGGTTTGATTCAGTGACTATAGCAGCCCTTTAGAAGAAAAGAAAACCAGCCAGGGTTATTTTGTTTGGTTTTATTTTGTGTATGTACTTCTTGTAGGTTTGTGGAGAAAATATTGAGCTAATAATAAGGTCATGTAAGGACCTGTAATTCACAGATTTGATGGGTGCATATTTTTGCCTAAGATAGGTACATGTTACAGCTGTTATCGGCTACTCTTTTGAAAAATGTCTTTGCAGAAAGGACATTTTCTTGGCTTCCAAGAGTTAGCTCTTCTCAGCTTTCACATGATCACTGTGGACAGTGAATCCTCAGCAGCTCTGGCGATTCACTTACCTGATAAAAATCTTAAAAAGTAGACTACTATGATATTATCTAGTTTTAGTTACAGTATATTAGAAGACCCACTGAATTTTCAGTTTGTGTTAGAAAATGTCAGATGATGAAATTATGTTCCACAACACTCTTTGAAATTCTGATTTTTAACCATTTTGATGGATATTTTCCATAGCAAACCTCTGTCTCAGTTTGGAATTTCTTTGGATCTGTTGCTGGTGTTAATTGTTTTCTCTAAATTGCCCTTGAATTTTGGAGCAGGGATCTGGATTTTTTCAATGGATTTTTCTCTTTAGAAATTTTGGGGGGGTTTGTCTATTAATACCTTATCACAATAAAATTCTCCAAACCTTTGTGTTTGGTCACATAATTACCTTTTGTGTTCAGGAAAGACTAAATGGAGCAACTGACTTCCAGATGAGAACAGGACAGAAGGTAGTAACAGAGCTTTAATATAAGAAAGAACGATCTTAACTTAAAGATGGAATAACATTTCAAATTTTAACTTCTCCATTGTTTCATGTTTCTCTGATTTTCTTCAGCCATCACTGTGAGGAGACTCACTGGGGAAGACAGGCAGGTATCATTCATCCATTTTTACAAACAGGAGAAATAAGAGATTACAAGACAGCATTTGATTTTAAAAACAAACAAACAAACACCCCCCCCCCCCCCCAAATACATCCACAGATTTCTAATATCATGACTTCTGAATGAAGCTAAAGTTACACGTTCTTGTTTTCTTCAAAGACTAGCTCATGCTTTCTCAGGGACAAGGTGGTCTGGCATACAACAAATACTTTTGGCTGGGACAAGGACAAGGTGCTCTTGACATACAACAAATACTTTTAAGAAACATGGTCAGGGTCAGATGGAAAATAATAGTTCAGTCAGTCTTCTCCAGTATATAGAAGATACTAATTTTGTAATGCTAGGCTGCCAAAATATGTGAATATTTGTTTCCTCTGATGCTTTAGTTTTCCCTAAGTCTTGCCACTACATGTTTAATGAAGTTA
Organism: Charadrius vociferus; assembly: GCF_000708025.1. Taxonomy (NCBI): domain Eukaryota; kingdom Metazoa; phylum Chordata; class Aves; order Charadriiformes; family Charadriidae; genus Charadrius; species Charadrius vociferus. The sequence continues at coordinate 3,690,249 of NW_009649320.1, read as the reverse complement.
CTGTTCTATATATACTGAAGTTCATTTAATGCATGATATTGTAATGCAGAGAGGAGAAAAAAATACAGTTTAAAGCCTTATGACTTTCAAGCTTTATAAAAATAAATAGTAATAAGCTCTTCAGCCATTTAGGTAAAAAGAAGAATGAGCATGGCATTATGAAATGAGAAAGATAATCTAGGTATAATTCCAAAATAAAATTGAAGTGTTGTCACCTTTGAGGATACAAGTACTGTGGATAATGCAGGGAAAAAGTGCAGGGAAAAAAAAAGACCAACAATTACATGTGAAGTAGAATGAAAAGAATGCCATGTGCCCAAATTAGTTTAAATGGACAACATCCTGTGAGGATTTTGAAAGAGCAGGTATTTGAATAGGCACATTATTCTGAGCTTGGTAACATGACTTACTTTAGAACATTTTTTTCAGAAAGAATTACAGATGCAAATGGACACGTGCAAATATTTTACCATCCAAATATTTTACCAATGGCAAATTGTAATCCTATAATATAGTATCTATCTTTAAAATGACTGGTTTTCTAGATGAAGTTAACGCAGGGACATTAATCCTGAACCAGAATATTTGGTATGGAGGCACACAGAATTTACTAGTTCATCTTGAACAGAGTAGCTGATTAAGTAGTAGGAAATTTTTATTCATGCATTCGTTGACTAGAGGAGAAGATTCAAACAGGCTTTGATAAAGAGAGTGTTTAGAGTGGTAAAAGCCTGTGATTAATATTGTGCTAGAAAGAGGTTCCTCGGAGATCACTTTAGAGTCGATCATGTTTAAATTTTTTACCTAACACAACAGCTAGGTGAAATGTTGCTGAAATTTGCTAATGACAGAGACTGGTAAGGAATCAAAAGGCAATATAATTTGGATAGCTGTGACAAAAGAGAATATCTTCATTTTCTGTGATGATAGTGAATCAGGAAACTGATGGTGGAATGCAGGAGTTCAGGTGGAGGCAGGTTAGAGCTCCCCCTTGTTATTCCTGAGTTATAAAGATGTTCATAGAAACATAGAATTATCTAGGTTGGAAGGAACCTTTAAGATCATAGAGTCCAACCATTAATCTAACACTGCCAAAACCCACCACTAAACCATGTCCCTAAGCACCATGTCTACTCATCTTTTAAATATCTCCAGGGATGGTGATTGACCACTTCCCTGGGCAGCCCGTGCCGATGTTTGATAACTCTTTCTGTGAAGAAATTTTTCCTAATATCCTATTTAAACCTCCCCTGGTGTAACTTGAGGCCATTTTGTCTCATCCTATTTCTTGTTGCTTGGGAGAAGAGATCAACCCCCACCTTGCTACAAACTCCTTTCAGTTAGTTGTACAGAGTGATAAGGTCTCCCTTCAGCCTCCTTTTCTCCAGACATGTTGGGCAGCTGGCAGCAAAAATAGTGAATTATCGAAGAAATTACCAGAGATTTTCCTTTTTGCTGACACCACCACCAACAACATTCATGTCCTTGTCAGTTGTAATAAGTATTGCATAGTCTTGTCTTGTTAATTCTTGTGAGTTATTATGCTGAAATTGAAAAGAGCTCCACAATACCTTTAGTTGTGTCTCACATGCCGTAGGTGTTGTTAGGTAAGGCCAGGAACTGAAATCAGGGTGTGTGGGCACCGTTATCAATGGTGGCTGCTCTCAGAGCAGGGCTAGCAGCCACACCACGTATCACGGCTAGACGCATCCCATTAAAACACCTCATCTGCCCCTCCTTACCTTCTGACATTCCCCTTTTGAGAATACAAGTCTCTGTAGTTTCCAATTAGGTGCCCATTTATGAACCAGTATATATCATTAAATTGCAGGAATCACATGTCACTTGATTAATGTTAGGTCAATTATTAAGATCGCTTGCTCCTTCTGGCACATGTCAGAGGATATCTCTAGCTTGGCCCTGTGATTCTGTCTCTGTTAGTTGTACTACTTGCTGCAACATACTGCAGTTACCAGCTTCCAGAAGACATTTTTGCCCCAGATTTTGCATCACATGCTTTCAGTTTCAAAATAACTTAGTATGTTTCTTTCTACAGCTTGCATTTACAGTAAAAATAAATGCAAATACATACCACAAGTTAAAAAGTACATAATCACAGATATAGCTTTACTTCGGTTTCATAGGGATTTCTCATATCCTTATGTACACATTTAAATACTTTCTGAATCAGAACTTTTTAGGATGATTGTCCAGAAATGATTATATCACTCTTCAGTTTCAAAAGCAATGTTTTTGCAAGTCTGTCCATCTGGTAGTTAAGTGCCCTTTGGACTATATGTTTTGAAAAAAGAAATCTTCAGGAAAAAAATATATTTTGAAGGCAGAAAAGGGGCTCTTTCTTTTGCTATTGGATAAAGTGAAAGGTATTAGAACTCGACTAAGTTAATCTGGCATCTCTATCATGAAAATGAATAGGAATATTTTCGCTTCAATATCAAGTGGTGCCTCAAAGACTTGACTCAGGAAAAGACAAAATAAGAACATCAAGGCAGCATTAAGTGAATTTATCCAAATAGAGGTGGAAGTAGGGAGATCTCTCGTACAGATCTAACTTGCAGTTAAAATGACATCACTGAAGCATCTTTAGGACTCACTGTATTCACTGCTTTCTTATGTTTATCCCAAATCTTTTTCAGTGTTTGCACATTGCCTTAAAGAAATGTTCATGTATTGTGCATTGTTTTCTTCCAAGAAAGCTGTCTAGAGGGAAAATATATGATTCCTCTTTGACTTCTATCTTGAATAATCATTTGTGTCTCTAATAAAGTGATGTATTTATTTTAAAGCAGGTAATTATGTCTTTTTATGAGTATAGTGTGTGAGTATATTATTAGGAAAAAACCTGGAATGCTGTAGAATTAAATACCTAAATCTTATGGTTATTTTGATTTAATTCATTTATTTACTTGAATTAGCTGAATGTTTAGCCTCTCCTACGATTTTATCTAGGATCTTGCAGTACTTTTCACAGTGAAAAAAATGACCAAAGCAAGCAGGAGGTGACCACGCCCACTAGAACTGGAAAAGATTCTTGTAGCTAATGATTCTGCATCTCATTTCATTTACTTCCACCACTAGTCTAGAAACATCTGTAAGGAAGTCAACAGCATTTTGCTAATGTAAGCTAGAGTACAATTGGACAGCAGTTAATTTTTCTAGCTGTTAGCACTGTGCATAGAGTGCAGAGTAGAGTGTTTTGTCTCACTGTCTCACATCAAGTTGTCCATGAAGCATACAGAAGTCCTGGAGCAGAGCATGGTCTCCAGCAGAGCCATCTCTAGTGCAACAAGCAAGACGACTCCCACTCATCCTTTTTTGACTACATTTTCTTATTCTGTACAAGCTGAACTTCTTGGCAGAGCAGGCTTCTTCCTTCCCACATGCTCATGCAGCTTCTGGGCTCAAGGAAGGAAAACTTTAATTCATTATCTTTATGATAACCTTTAAAGTTAAAAAGGAAACTGTTGCACTAATGTAAAACTATAATATATTGTCTTCACTGTTTAAAAAAAAAATATGTTTCTTTTAATATGGACTTACTATCATTTATATTTACATTTTATTTATAAATTTATATTGATATTGTATATATAAAAATTGTTTCATACTACATTTTAAACCAAAGGAGATATGATGAAAATATGTATAAAAGGATGAAATTTAAAGTTGAATTTCCTAAATTAATTCTATAGTTTTTCTGATACTAATGAATATACAAGATTTTACCATTTCTCACATAGAAGCTTCAGAAATCTTCTAGGCTGCCTACCCTGTGAGGCAAAGTTGCCAAAACCTCATGCTCCTTCTAAAACTGCAAGATGGGAAAATGGTGTAGACATTTGAGGTGGCCATGCCTGAAGTCTGGAAATAGAATGGCCACATTCACACAATACTTGACCTGATCTAATAAATGCTACCTAGAAAGACCATGAAGAGGCTTAAAATAAATAAATGGAATTACGACCATATTGGATTAGGTCAGTAAAAGCTCACAGACACTTACAAATATGATCCAAAGTGTTAACAAATCCATATGTATGTGTGTAATTGTATATTCAGCCCTAAATAAAAAGGTGTCAGGTCAGTGAAGCAATACTAGAAGTACATTCCATTTATAAAGTTCTAAGAGCAATCCTGCTGTCACTACAAGTAATGAGTTTTTTCATTGAATCAAGCACAATCATGTTTAGAAACTTTATACAAAAATTGCATTGAAGTTAACTTACATGCTCAACATTAGCAGACAATCAAATTTAAGAGTGTGGGGGAAGCCCAGTGAGAAAACAGAACAAGATTAAATTTCTTGTGGTGTGGAACTGGATGAATGTAAATAATTTAGAAGAAATATTGATATTTCAAGAGAAAAAAAAAATAAAGAAAGTGTCCTAAGCTACTGTAAATGTAAATAATTTATAATGGCTATGCTCTGGACACGCTTCAAACACTAATCAAAGACTGAAGGTGTATAAATATAGCATGTCTTCCGTGACTGTCAAGGAAGTTGTCCAGTGGCAATCACCCAGAGGGAATATTTGATGAAATGATAAAGGAGTTACACAGTTTGACTTTTGTAATATTTTATTAAATATGGGTAATTCTGAGTTCTGTATGTTAGCGTGCAACATTAATTATGCAATGGCAACTGGAAAAAAAAAGGAAAAAAGAAAGGAAAAGAAGCAATTTTTTTGTGAGATCAGTCTTTGCAGAAAATTACAGTGAATAACTACTATAATGCAGATTTCTTGCAAATTCCTCAGAGCGGGGAGTTAGTTTTTGAAAGAATACCAAAGTGGATAATGGAATCAAGACAGTGGAGAAAGAACTGCATGGTATAGTTTTACAGTTATCCCTTTTTATTCTGGCTTTTTTTCTAGCACCTAACAAAATATAGTCAGTTTTAGCTTGTGACAAACTTCTTCCCTACAGTGGCTGCTCTGGTTGATCACAATATTCCATTTTCTTTCCCAAAGACAAATTTTTCATCTATCTGATTCAAGAACTTTAACATTAAATGAATCCCACCATAGAAATTTCCTTTCTCTATTTCTGTTTGACATCTAACACCCTCACTGTAGATAACTGTGAAATACATCCATCCTTCACCATGGTTACTATACCCCTTTTCTGTCTACTAAAACTTTTTCCTGATGTTGATGATTGTTTCAGCTTGTGTTGATTTGCCTGATGGTGAGCAAAGATAGAGCTCCATTTCTGTTGTTTTCACAGAGTAATTAAACTGTCCACATTGAAAGGGAAAATCACACTATGTTGGTGTCTTCACTATAAATTGTCCCCATGCAGTCAAAACAGCAGTATCATTCTCTCAAAATTTGGGGCAGGGGGAAGTAGGGGCGAAGAGCCCTTCAATTTACTTATGATTTACAGTAAAACCCTATTCTATTTACAGGATCATATCCTTGAAGTTGAAATGGCTTAAGAGTATTTTGTGTTTACTTTTCTGTACAAGCCATCAGCCTCTGCTACCCAATATACCAAAGAAAAGTTCTAAAAGCTGCTGGTATCATTCCTAGTGATTCTTCAAATTCTGTCAAACAGTCAAGGACTGTGTTTGCAATTTCTACCAGTGCTATTCACACACCTTTGAAAATTCGTGGATTGGTGTTTTATTTCTTGAAGAGAATGTTTTCGGTAAGATTAACTATCAGGAACTTCTAAGAAGAGTTTTTGAAAGCTCTTGTTACGAGGGCAGAATTCTGTTCACGTGTGTTCTGTAATTTTGTCCCTCACATTTTGCTTTTCCAGCTCAGATTTCTAAGGAAGGTGACTATAGGTGGTGAACAGAAGTTGGCTTCCCTCACCCTATATCATATAGTAATTTTGGTGTGCGTATTTATGTGCATAAAAAATAACCCAAAATTTATATTATACTAATACACACTTCTCTATTTTCTTGCTATATACACATAAGTATAAAAAGAAAGAAGATATAGGGTTATTCCTTTTTATGACACTGTTGTCTATAATTGCTTATCTTGGTTCTCTGCCATGGTTTGATTGTGTTATTGGTTTAACATCCCAAAAGAGAATATTCCCTGGTTGCTTGACGTCAAATTTGTATTTGCATAACATTTTAATTTAAGTTACTGTTTAAGCACATAATGAGTTCTTCATGTTATAAGATAAAAAAAATATAACAGTGTGCCTGTTTTGAGTACTTTGCATAAGAAAGGAGGGTATGTACTTTGAGTTAATTTCCAGAAGGTATACAGAGTATAAGATATACTGAAATTACCCCATTGGTCTATTTAAAAGAATACCATTTTCTTGAAAGTACTGCAACATCAAGCATACCTCCAAACCATTTGAAGGTCTCTTATAGAATATAGGCATGAAGAAATTGTATTTATATTACATGTTCAAAGTTATTTTTGCTGCAAAGACAATTGCAAATGGGCAAGTTTTATTTCTAAATTGAAAGAGCAATTTTAGCTACTTTTATGTATTGAAACAACTGGAGACAATAACAAATAAAAATAGTGGTGACTAACAGCCATAGCTTTGCACTGCTCAGCAAGACCTGATCTGAACAGAAATCATGAGGGCTGTGAAGTCTGCTCATTGCAAAACCAGGAATTTGTGTCTGTTTGGTAAACTGGGTGAAGAAAGTGTGCAGCAGAATTGCTTGGGTACAGAATATTCTGGAGAGAACGACTCAAAAGTATGAATGAAGGAAGTGCCTTTCGACAATTGTATATCTAGGGAAACGGGGTTTATGCGTATGGGCTTTGCGTGATGTACATTGTCAGTTTCCCTTATTAGAACAATCGTGCTAGATGCCAAATATTGCTAATCATTATGGACAAAGGAACAGTTATGTGCAAAGTTAAAATGGAAATTAATAGCGGAGGCCTTTTACTGCCCATTTTGCCGTGCTAGCAGTGACATTAAACTGTTACAATAACAAACATGATATATTTGTATTGTAATCTGCCATTAGATGGATATTGGGTTCCTTATCCCTCTATGTATATAGCTTCTAGTGGAATAGAGTCCTTAAAAGCACTAGTAAACACCGTGAAAAGAATAACTTTTGTCTATATGTAGCTGACCTGAATGACTGTTCACGAGCCTGATCCAGAGCTCTTGTACGTGATGGAGGCCTCCAGCTTCTCCTGTATACATGTCAATGAGGAATCAAAGGTTCTTCTTGCATTTTCAACCTTTGATGCAGTTAACAGTTTAATCTTCTCAGATATTGGCTTTATCTACTTTGTGTACTATTTAAGAAAGAAAGGAAAATATTTAAAATGTTATATTTTAGAATATGTATGTTGACAAACAGGCAGATTTAAAGCCTCCTGGTTATGCCTGGGGGCATAGTTGATACGTTGTCTCCATGTTCTTCTTTTGGGAGCCTTTAAGACTAGGGCTGCTGACACATCGTAAGACATTCATTCAGATCAAAACCTCTTTATGTGTGGCTGATCAAAAATATACTATATGGCATTAATAATAAACTTGTGTAGGAAAACTGTTACTGGGCTTGTGAATCTGGTTATCTCCAGCAAAAAATTATGGGAAAATAAATTATGACTTTAAACACAGTCTTCATCTGAGACTTAGGTCAGATGTACCAGCTGATTTTTGCTGAAGAAAATCTAGTGATTTATTTACTTTTTCTTCAAGGATTTTATATGATTTAATATAGCTTGTAGGATGAAAGGAAACTCATATGTTGTATTGCACAGTGGGGAACTCTTTGAGCAATGCTTAGTAACTCACCAAATACTTTATAATAAGTTATAAACCTCATCCCAAAATAGTAATAGAGAAAGAATTAATAACTCTCTGCTTACCTCAGTGGGTCACTGCAGAAGGTTTAATGTATGTGGCATTATTACCAAGTATTCTGTTAGCTCCACATTATAGAAACACAAAAAAGTTCAGAATTTCAGGAGGGAGGGGGAGGGAATTGAAGCTGTAGAGCAAATACCTGCAAAAAGCACTAAGACTGGGAATGAACTTTCACAATTAGAATGAACTTTCAGAAGAAGCTGACCTGTATGCAGACTTCCCTTTGGCAGGATTTACAGATGAGCACTGAACAGGAAGACAAAATCAATCTGATTCCTAAAGAAAGCCCTACATAAAACTTATCTTTTACTCAAAAAAGAAAAGGGAGAGAGTGCAGGGGAGGGGTGAGGAGGGAAGCACTCTGCTATTCCTATCAGTATCTCAAAAATAGGCTTTTATTTCTTGATTGTACCTCATGCTGACGTGGATAAGGGAAGCAAAAATCATCAAGGCAAAGATTTCAAGAAACAGTCTACATTATTCAGCCTTCCTGTGAACAGGAACATGGGCAGAATATTAAGAAGAAAAAATGCTGTCATTAATAAGCTACAAGGAAGTACATGCATACAGAGTACTTCTACATTCACTCTCCGACCATGAAGATGTAAAGGCTTAAGTTACGATATTAAGGGCCAAAGAATCTGTCCATAGATGTTGATCAGGAAGCATAAACTGAATGGCGAGGGAAGAGAAAGGTTATTTCTTTGGGGGGAGGGCAGGAGGGGTGACAGAGAATGCAAGTTTTCAAAGCTGTTACAGCTAAGTAACTGTGCTCAGTGCTTTGAAAACATGCCTGCTAATAAGACAGTGTAATGCTCAGGTGGATCTATGGTGTCCCCTGATATAACTGGCATGAAAGATAATACACATTCTGAGCCTGGAAGAGTGAAGAAGTAGTGAAATGGCATAAATCATGCCACAGCAAGCTGCAGAAGTCACCTACTGTGAGCACACTTTTGAGTTTATTAACTTGAATGCAAGTTTCATTTGGTTCCTGTGTCTGACTGCAAACACCAAGGAAAAATAGTCTTAAAAAGAAGAAAAAAAAAATACAAAACCCACCAGCTTTTCGGCAGAGTTTGCATGAAAGTACTCAATTTGACAGGCTTAGCACTGGGTGACAACAGAGGACAACAGGTGCATATATTTTGCACCTATATGAACACCTAAACAAAGATTAGAGTAGCGTGCCCCTGAGAGCAAGAAGATGGAGTTGCCTTGTTTTTTCTCCTGATTTTTTCTTCCTGTTTTGCTACATCTAGCTTAAAGATTAAATAAAAGAAGGTTTAATACACCAAGGCCAATCATTGCAGTTTTAACAACATGGTCATCTGGAGAAAGATCTTTGAAGACGTTTTTGAGATGAGTTCTCAGAAATCTGTTCTTTCTTAGTTTCTCAAGAAATACCACTAGTGTTAAGCATCCTGAGAACTCTAGATTTTGGAGTAAAACTTATGTGACCTTAAATATCTTCCCTCAATATATTAAAAAAGTGGTAGCCTTTTCCCCAGGGGAGACTCTTCTCATTCACACACAGTTAGTCTTATACTTGTTTATGCTACAGACTTAAAATGTTCACTGTGAAATCTGTATCAGCGAGGAAACCATTCTGGATTCACTGAACAGACACTAGTAATCCCACACTGCTTCTAATATTGCCATATCTGGCCAAAAACATTTGGCCTGGCAAGATCAATGAATAGCATCTAGGCCAGGCATAACTTAAGAGTCTTTAAAGTAATAAATTGCTGTTGTGTTTTCTAGCAGAGAAATTCAGGTCTACTGTTAAAGAAAAATCTGAGGTACTTCTTTTGTTTCTTCAATAGAGACATTGATCTATGTGTTTGTGTGTTTGTAAGCATTGTTCCTTGCTCTATTGTGGTATGTAGCTTAGTTTTCTTTGCTTTCTTTTGATTCAGTTCTCTTAAGAGACAACTCTTCTCAATGAGCTGAATGAACCACCTTGGTATGGCCCTCTGCTGAAACTGATACTTTAATAGCCTTAAAGGTGCTTTCCCTGCACTACCACAGCTAGTGACAGGTCAGGGGCGTGCATTGCTTTTTGCTGCTTTCAACAGAAGTCTCAGGCTGCCTCCAGCCTGTCTCTTCCATTTTCTTATGTTTCTTACATTCCAGTAAGAATGTGATTTATTTATTTATTTTGCCACGAGCAGCAAGAACCTTCCCTAAATTCAGGATGAGTCTTGGATTTTGGGTTCGTACTGGTGCATGGAGGGGGAGGCAAAGGCAGAATTCATTGTGGAAAGAAAAAAAGTTTGACCTTGAAGAAGATCTGTCTGTTTCACACTTCTCTCATGAACACTCCTTGAATGAAGAGCAATAGATCCACAAAACATTAATGGCCATTCTGGGGGCTTTGTCTCATCCCAGCAGAGCCAGCATGGAAAAACTTGAAGTGGAAATAACTCAGAGCTATTTAGATGTATTTGTTGGGCTTTCATATGTAAGGTAAATGAAAAGAGATACTGCAGTAGGACCTTAATGATATTTCATGTACGCGTTGATGAATACAACTCTCATGGGGAAATATTTTATCCTCTCTCTTCCTAGTGGGGAAAAAAAAAACCCACAAAAATTCAGGTTTTGTGGCTGCTAAAGAGGAAGTTTAGGTAGATATTTTATATTGAAAGGAGACAGGAGAAGTATGTATAAAATGCTGTCTTGTATGGGTATATTTTTAAACTTCTTTTTCCCAGCCTAAGCGAGAGTAGGAAGGCAAAAAAGTGTGATAAATAATATTTATGTTACTCATTTCACACATTTAGGGGATAACCTTTACTTGAAACCTAGTAAGCAGTAGCATATCGTAAAAACTGTATTGATTTCCTTTGGCACTACTATATTGATATCCAATGTGTCTGTTTAAATAGCCACGCTCCTTGTACCTCTATGTTTGTTGTAAAGAAATCCAATAATGAAATTTTTGTAATCAGTGTTTAGCATATCTTATGAAAAAATGTGCTTTAATCCAAATTAATTTCATACTCTGTGTAATAAGTTTCAAAGATATTAAGGTATAAACATGGTTAGACATTTACAATGACATTTACTTGTCAGAGTTTTCTAAATTTGACTTACCATGGCATGGGCAAGCTCTAGAAACAGTTTAGAAAACCTTGCCTGGGTAACACTGAGTTGTTTCTGGATTTTCTTTCTATTAACAGTCAGTGAATAGGAAGCATGACTCTAAAGTAAAACAAAATACTTGGCAAATCTCAGAGCCTCTACTGTCACTACAAACTTAACTTTAAGGGTCTAACACTGGGTTGTAGGAAAGGTCTGGATTTAAACAGCATTTTAGTCAAGAGAATGTACTTTTCCAGATGTTTATTATCATCTCAGGACTATGAAATGAAATAGCAGAGACTTTTTAAAATACTGCTTTTTGTCCGTTTAGATGAGGAAGCTGATGGTCTCAACTGGGAAACAGAGTTAGTTCATTTTGTTAACTGAGACTAT